>NC_089865.1:7502527-7825384 GCF_036373705.1 Amia ocellicauda | reverse complement strand
TTAATTATATCAAAGGATGAATCTATCAAATTACAGAATTTATACATGTAATGCTGTCAATATTTAGAAGAAAAAACAACTGCGAATGTAAATTTTGGCATTTTGTTTCGCTGATACTGAATCACTCCCCATTTTTGTATTATATATTCTTGTCATGAAAACAATGACAGCAGAATAAACATGAGATTTACATTTTATTACTTTTCTTTTGATAAGGAAAAGAGATTTAATTCCATTTTCTATCAATGGATAATCCACATTAATGAGCTGCTTAACATTCATATATAAAATATGTTCTGGTGTTATAAGGAAGCATTATACATAAAATGGAGCTCACATGATTTATGTGCATGATAATGAAATACCATGCAAATGATAAAGAAGTGAGTCCATAGTGACAGTGAATTTCAAGTGGATTAGTGTATTGTTGAAATTTGCTTCGAGATACACAATTATCAGGCACGCCATTATATAGGATCAATTCAATTGCAGTGTTTGTTATATTTAAGCCAATTTAACCATTCTGTCTGTTTTTTTTAATGTAATTTCACAAATTTGCTGGTAGCTTTATTGCATTTGATATATAGGTCTTTGAAGCTATATCTAGAATACAAAGCAGAGTTTAGAAACACTATAAGCATTGCATTGTCTATAACGGTGGTAAAAGAGAACACTGCACTCACAACAAAATGCAACTTGGGTCACCGTATGCCCTGCATTGGCAATTTTTGAATTGAAGAGTGTTGCTATTAAAATTCTCTGCAGATGTTTCAAATTATATGATAATACACAACACCAATCAAGATGTTCCTTTCAACAGGAACACATTATTCCACAGCAATCATTAGAGGAACAAATAAGATCTCAAGTATAAAATGATCCAATAAATCCACTGACATATGTAGACATACTTTTGAGAGTCACATGCTGTTTGTGGTTTTCAGTTTTGTCCACTCTTGGCTTAATTTATCGATTATAAAGAGTGAAGATAACTGCTTTTACAGGAAAATGACCAGCCTTTTTTTCTTTTTACATTTTCTCTCATTTTGGTTCAAATGAGCTTTGATCGATTACATGCATGGAACACCAAGAAATTCAATTTACCCCCAAGGCAGATAATTTACTCGATGTGAATGGATTCTAAACAATCCAGACCAAACAATTGTTGTTAAAATAGATAATTGTAGTCATGGACTACAAAAAATACTGTAGAAATCATTAATGTCAATTCAAACTGAGACAAAAAGCCACATTGTTATGAAAAACTATTAGTTACATTGCCAGATACAGAATACTCTTCCTACATGCAATGGGCTGAATATAATTGCCTTTATCAAACTGACATTAAGCCTTGACAAGCTATCTACAAACACACCATAATGTAATTCTATATTTAAACCAAGTGTTTACCAACTAGTTTATGCAAGATCAATTCTTCAGTAAGCAATTCTAGGTACACGTATTTCTTTTTGGCAGTCTTACATCATTGATTATGGCATCAAATTCGAGATCTCTACATTCCTAAAAATCAAAAGAAAGACCCACAAGACAAATCAGACCAAATCAAATTTGGACAGAAAAGATCATATTGGAATAATGCAAAGCTCTTGGAGACATCTCTTTGTGGTTGTTTGACCATTATGATCTCTAACAAAATCACATAATTGTCTACTCAAACAAGAATGCAATTTGGAATTATTACAATTTAAATATACCCATATGTAATTTTAACAAAGAATGCTTTTTACACAAATTGATATTGATGGTTTATTGGTTTCAAAACAGTAGCATCTAAATGTCATGCTCTTTCCCTTTCAACTGAAGAGCTGTATTCACAGACCCAAACTAGTTCTAGTTTTGGATGTTAATGTAAAAATGTAATATAAAAATGGCTGATGTTTGAAACTATAAACTGAGTACTAATCGATTATGTGATATCCATGACATTTTGTGATACCTTAATTATCTGACCATCATCTTCTAAATTCAACAAACGTATCATGTTTAAGGCTTTAATATGTGCAAATACAGAATGTATCACAATGTTTTACATACGATTCAACTTTTTTATGATTACATATATACGTTTTTGTGTTGAAATGCAAAAAATAATCTACCCATAAATATCAAGAAAATATAACATGCATCCAAATGAAGTTAAGTAGCAAAAATACCTCTGAAACTCATGTACTGTCCACAAAGTGCTTACTCTGAAAGCAGTTCAGTATTGGTTTATTTTTCATTAGTGCTCTTTGACCGAAAAATAATGTGTCTTGGAATCTCCAATATTAACAGAAATTGTACCACTTTATCACTTTATGTCATTTTTATGTTGGTTTGTATTAAACTTTTTTCACAATTTAGTATTTTCAAGTCATTAAAAAAGTGCGTAATTGATGTGCACATGAGATCAAGTATTACTGGGGTGCACAACATGAAAAATGTGTTTGGATGTGAAATGAAGGACAGTATAATTGGCTGTAGTGTACTCAAGTGTAGTTCACTTTGTAGAACAGTTACATTATTCACTTGAAAATGCTACAAATAGACTAATAACACATCACTAAACACATTATATACCTGTAAACAGTTAATAAAAAAAGTCAGTTATTCTCCATAGGAGCTGGGATTTTGTTTGGCCTAGGACAAATTACAAACTTGCACTCTATCATTGACATATTAATTGCCAGAGGCCACTTTAAGCTATTTATAAATTTAAAAACATGGGTAGGTCAATGTTTTATATTTAGGCTAGTACATTTAAGTGATTTAATAGAGCTTATTTTTCAGAATTGCCATATGTTCATTTTTTTTTAATTGATATTTTTTCAGTAAATTATTTGCAATTTAAAACCATTCACATGGCTGTAATTGTTTTCTTGAAATTGTATAAATATATAGACATAGTCATAGTAATAATGCAAAAGTTAAATTTCCAAACATTATGATTTAAGAATGTGTTTAACCATTCATTTGCTATTAATGATAGAAAAATAACAAATATTTACTTACATCTGTCCAGTGATTCATCTGAATTGTCTGGACAGTCTGGTTCTCCATCACAAAGCCAGCTCTCAGAGATACAAGTCACTTGATCGTGGCAAAGAAATTCACCCACATCACATAATAGGTGTTCTGGAAATGACATGCAAAAGGGGGAGGGGGGAGAAATGTTATGATCAATGAGGTGGTTCACAAAATATTTCTAATTATAAAATATTTTGTATCTTTGTAAACTTAAACAACCTAAGCTAATTTAAAAACAATTCTATAGAATCACTTTTTCCTGTAAAATGCTTTTTGAAATGATTAGTTAATCAAATAATGCAATGATATAAAGCTGCATAAACTGTAGAGGAAACATATTTGTTTTGTAATACCTGAGTAATGCAAGCAGTGGATATGTATTAAAATAATGCAGTGGTACTGTTACTGTAGTAGAAATGTCAACAATGATGATTTTCAGCATTCTGACAGCTCTGAAAATGTTGATATCCTGGCATTTGTTGACATAGTAATATGGCTAAGGACTACTTTTATGTAATGTGAAAACAACAAAAACTAAATATATGAATGAAGTTATGTAAAAAAAAAAGAAAGTGTAAATATCTCCTCAATGACATAAGCAGAAAATTACAATTGAATACAGGAATGAGCTGAGCCAAGCACCCACAGCCAAGAGATCTCAATTTATTCCAAGGTCAATTCAGATTAAAGACTACAATCAAGGGAATTAAACAAATCTAGCACAATAGTCACACAACATGATGGCTAAGAAAAGTATATATATATATATATATATATATATATATAGAGAGAGAGAGAGAGAGAGAGAGAGAGATAACATTGTATATATTTAAATAATTGTTTTAATGTGATTAACAACCTTAAAAGTGTTAATCAGTAAGAAAGTTACTAAATTTCCCTGCATTAAATAACTTCTTAAAGTCGTATGGACTGCACAGTCTGTACCTTTATATTCAAAAACTTCAAGAGCATTCTACTGTTGCTAGCAAAATAATAAAATAAAATTACAGGAGCATCAAAATTAGCTCAGTAATATCTCCAGCTTCATGAAATCCATGGTTTTGGTCAAATATGTAGAACATTTCTGATCACTGAAAGTTACATGTAAATTAGTTTATGTAAATTTTCTGACAAGTCTCCCACATGCACATTATAGTTGAATCTGATATTTATTTACCTACTATAGTTTGCAAAAACACTTTAAGTTTCTTCACTTTTCACTGAACTGTGACAAATTATTGCTAATTGAATTGTTCATGGTTAAATTTAAATTGCATTACATAATAAACATAATAGGATCTAAATTGCAAGATATTCATATGCTAGAAATGTCAAGACATCCAACTACCTAGTGTGTATATTTACAGTATCTATGATGAATATTGTGGACCAGTTTCTTTTGGATCATTACATTCCATACAGAGCTTCCCAATCACTTTGTGTAGCACACATCTGTACTGGGTGACAGCTTTCCCAACAGTGCCTGTCACAACAGTTTTACAATCATTCAAAAAGTGGCATATGCTTCACAACTGATTTGACACTGTCCATCTGTTCTGTTATGTGCACTGAACAGGTTTCCTAACCAAGCCTGAAGAGGGTTTTAGGCACTGTAAGCAATTATTCATTCCAGAGCTGCAGCATGGGACACAAACACAGTTTACTTCTCTGCCACTATTGTTTCTGGTGGGTTTGCAACAGCTACAGCATTGGGATAATTCAAGAAAATATTGCTTTGTACCCTGAAGCTAACTGTAATCTAGCAAGGAAGGAGTCTGGCAATGTCAAACAGCCATTTCTAATTCCCAGTAATTCCTGTATTCTTTATTAATGAATCAAGTTCTCCTTTATCTTTTTGCCTAGACATAAACATGTTTTCAACAACCTTGATTGTGTTAAAGCAATTAAATAGCAATTGTTACACTGAATTCAATAGAACCTGCAGTCTTTAGGCTTTTTCACAATGAGTACATAGCAATTTGTTTTGCATCCAAATTATAGTACATCTGTAGCAGGCAAGGTGCAACAAAGCAGTAAAATATAATATAATAGAATGCAATCCAAGTGCAATACATGACCAATTCAAACTGCTAACACAATTGTATAGTCATTGAAAATTCAGTGCTCCCCTACTCCAATAACCATAGTGAGGTAAACCTATATACAGTTAGCTCCCTAAATATTTGGACAGTGAGACAATTGTCATAATTTTGGCTCTGTACACCACCACAATGGATTTGAAAGGAAACAATCGCTAATGTGAGGGTAGTTACATCCAAATTGGGTGAACGGTGTAGGAATTACACCCAATTCTTATATGTGGTCCCCACAATTCTATTGGATCAAAAGTATTTGGACTAACTAACATACCATAAAACTTCCAATACTCGCCGGGTAGCAGCCGGTCTCCAATAGTCGCCAGGTCGATTCGCATAATCATGCATAATCAAAAGCCGGTCACTAATAATGTTCGGGTTAAGCATCTTTCTCGTTTTCAGTAAATATATATACCGTATATTCATTTAGAAAAATGCACACACTCATATATAGCTGTATATTTGTATTGCTGTCAATTCTGATATAAACAATGCATTAATAAAGTATAATGTGCATGGTTTGGTTTAAAGCGTATTTACACAGTTTTGTTGAAGTGCTTTATGTTTATTTAGGGAGAGTTCAAAGTATATCGAATCTTAGACTGCTAACAGAATTACCGGCATGTTGTATCTTTGGAAAGCAAATTATTAAAAAAAAAAAAAAAGAAAAGAAATAATAATAATAATAATAATAATAATAATAATAATAATAATAATAATAATAATAAAAGCCTGGCCTATTAACCTACTTCTACAATGAAGCAATGTTTCCAGGCTCTTCTTACCCTGCATGAGTCCCCGATGTCTTTTAATTTATGTTATTTGGTTATTTGGAATAAACACCAGGGGCGTTTAATTTAAGTTGTATGGTAATCATGAATTAAATTGTGAGTTTCAATACTTGATTGCAAATCCTTTGCAGTCAATGACTGCCTGAAGTCTGGAACCCATAGACATCACCAGATGCTGGGTTTCTTCCCTGGTGATGCTCTGCCAGGCCTGCACTGCGGCTGTCTTTAGTTCCTGCTTTCGTTCCTGCTTGTTCTTGGGGCATTTTGCAAGTGAAATGCATGCTCAGTTGGATTCAGGTCAAGTGATTGACTTGGCCATTGCAGAACATTCCACTTCTTCCCTTTAAAAAAGTATTGGGTTGCTTTCGCAGTATGCTTCAGGTCATTGTCCATCTGCACCGTGAAGCGCCGTCCAATGAGTTTTGAAGCATTTGGATGAATCTGAGCAGATATTATAGCCCTAAACACTTCAGAATTCATCCTGCTGCTTTTGTCAGCAGTCACATTATCAATAAATACAAGGGAACCAGTTCCCTTGGCAGTCATACATGCCCATGCCATAGCATGCTTCACAGATGAGGTGGTATGCATCAGATCATGAGCAGTTCCTTCCCTTCTCCATACTCTTCTCTTCCCATCATTCTGGTACTTTGATCTTTGTCTCATCTGTCCATAGGATGTTGTTCCAGAACTGTACAGGGTTCTTTAGATGTTTTTTGTCAAACTCTAACCTGGTCTTCCTGTTTTCTGTTTACATCTTGTGGTAAACCCTCTTTATTTACTCTGGTGAAATCTTCTCTTGATTGTTGACTTTGACACAGATATGCCTACCTCCTGGAGGGTGTTCATGAACTGTTGTGAAGGGGTTTTGCACAGTTGTTTTCCGGGTCTTTTGGTGTTCCTGAGCTCATCAGTGCGTTCTTTCTTTTTAAGAATGTACCAAATAGTTGATTTGGCCACACTTAATGTTTTTGCTATCTCTCTGATTAGTTTGTTTTGATTTCTAAGGAATAACTGAAGGCAAAACGGCCCAAGCAGGAACTAAATACGGCTGCAGTGAAGGCCTGGCAGAGCATCACCAGGGAAGAAACCCAGCATCTGGTGATGTTTATGGGTTCCAGACTTCAGGCAGTCATTGACTGCAAAGGATTTGCAACCAAGTATTGAAACTCACAATTTAATTCATTAAATGAATTAATTCATTTTGTCCAAATACTTTTGAGCCCCTAAAATTGAGGGGACCAGATATGAACATGGGTGTAATTCCTACACCGTTCACCCACTTTGGATGTAACTACCCTCAAATTAAAGATGAAAGTCTACACTTAAATAATATCTTGATTGTTTCCTTTCAAATCCACAGTGGTGGTGTACAGAGACAAAATTATGACAATTGTGTCACTGTCCAAATATTTATGGACCTAAATGTATGTACAGCATGAGGATTATGTATTTGTTTGTAGATACCTTTATCCAAACATTCGCACTTTCAGCAGCATAACTACCTTCTACATGATATATATACACTCACCTAAAGGATTATTAGGAACACCTGTTCAATTTCTCATTAATGCAATTATCTAACCAACCAATCACATGGCAGTTGCTTCAATGCATTTAGGGGTGTGGTCCTGGTCAAGACAATCTCCTGAACTCCAAACTGAATTTCTGAATGGGAAAGAAAGGTGATTTAAGCAATTTTGAGCGTGGCATGGTTGTTGGTGCCAGACGGGCCGGTCTGAGTATTTCACAATCTGCTCAGTTACTGGGATTTTCACGCACAACCATTTCTAGGGTTTACAAAGAATGGTGTGAAAAGGGAAAAACATCCAGTATGCGGCAGTCCTGTGGGCGAAAATGCCTTGTTGATGCTAGAGGTCAGAGGAGAATGGGCCGACTGATTCAAGCTGATAGAAGAGCAACTTTGACTGAAATAACCACTCGTTACAACCGAGGTATGCAGCAAAGCATTTGTGAAGCCACAACACGTACAACCTTGAGGCGGATGGGCTACAACAGCAGAAGACCCCACCGGGTACCACTCATCTCCACTACAAATAGGAAAAAGAGGCTACAATTTGCACAAGCTCACCAAAATTGGACAGTTGAAGACTGGAAAAATGTTGCCTGGTCTGATGAGTCTCGATTTCTGTTGAGACATTCAGATGGTAGAGTCAGAATTTGGCGTAAACAGAATGAGAACATGGATCCATCATGCCTTGTTACCACTGTGCAGGCTGGTGGTGGTGGTGTAATGGTGTGGGGGATGTTTTCTTGGCACACTTTAGGCCCCTTAGTGCCAATTGGGCATCGTTTAAATGCCACGGCCTACCTGAGCATTGTTTCTGACCATGTCCATCCCTTTATGACCACCATGTACCCATCCTCTGATGGCTACTTCCAGCAGGATAATGCACCATGTCACAAAGGTCGAATCATTTCAAATTGGTTTCTTGAACATGACAATGAGTTCACTGTACTAAACTGGCCCCCACAGTCACCAGATCTCAACCCAATAGAGCATCTTTGGGATGTGGTGGAACAGGAGCTTCGTGCCCTGGATGTGCATCCCACAAATCTCCATCAACTGCAAGATGCTATCCTATCAATATGGGCCAACGTTTCTAAAGAATGCTTTCAGCACCTTGTTGAATCAATGCCACGTAGAATTAAGGCAGTTCTGAAGGCGAAAGGGGGTCAAACACAGTATTAGTATGGTGTTCCTAATAATCCTTTAGGTGAGTGTATATATATATATATATATATATATCAGCAGCAGCAGCAGCCTATATTGTCTATTGTATATTGTCAAATGTGTAGAATTTAAAACAAGGGAAGTAATGTTAAGACTGTAAAATGCACTAGTTAGACCTCAGTTTGAATACTGTGTACAGTTCTGGGCTCCACACTTCAAGAAAGATATCGCTGCTCTACAGGCAGTTCAGAGGAGAGCAACCAGACTTATTCCAGGTTTGAAGGGAATTTCCTACTGAGAGACTGAGGAACTGAACCTTTTCACCCTGGAACAGAGGAGACTACATGGGGACTTGATTGAAGTCTTCAAAATCATGAAAGGCATTGACCACTTCAAATAAGAGTAGCTTTTCCAGATCTGCAGGGACACACAGACCCGGGGACACACATGGAAATTGGGTTTAAAGGCATTCAAGAAAACAGGAGACACTTCTTCACACAGTTGTTACAATCTGGAACAAACTTCCCAACAATTTGGAAACATTAAAAAATAAACTGGGTGTGATCCTTGGATCACTAAGGTATTAATAGACACCAAATGAGCTTCCTTTCATTTGTAAGCTTTCTTATGTTCTTATACTGATCCAGTGCTAGATAAAGGCCTCCTCAAGATATTCCCACTTGCTTTGATCTACAGCTTCTCTTTTCCATGTCACACCTGCAAAGTGTATGATTTCATCTTCCCACCTTTATGGTCATCTTCTAGGTCTTATTTAATCTGTTGGGATCCACTCTATAGCTTATTTTGTCCATCTTGGTCCATGTTTTGTCCATGTTGGTGTTTTCTTTTTGAAATGTGTCTGCCCCATTGCCATTTTAACATGTTCACTCTTTTAGTGATGTCATAAATAGATCTGAGCAAGACGTTGACCTTCTTGTGCTAATTCCTTTGTCAGAGCGGGTCATGCACACTTCACCACCATGTCACTTTAAGTCACTATCAGGGGTCAAGCTCTATGCAGAGAGGCTTTTGTGGTTACAGTGACAAGCATAAAGATCTATAGTTTCTATTTGTTACCAACATTCTCTGCCAGCACATGTTTTGAGCTGACAGCATTTCAGCACGGACGAGTGGCCAGATTGTCTTTGTGACAGTAAGACTGCAGACACTTGAACGCTGGCTTGAAAGCAGACATCCACAGATGTATGCAACTGTAGGCATAAATGATTTCCAGCAGGGCGGCCACCAATGAGCAATTGATCACACCGGTGAATGTGCAAGGTCAGAAAGCTGCAGTGGCATGGTATAGCACAGCGAAGATGCATCCTATGGAGTGATGAGATCCACTCCATGAGCAGGAATCCAACTCTATGAAATGCTGCTGCAGTTAGTGAGCTTTCGGCAAACTGTTAACCTGAAAATAAGGGGATTAAGTAGATGATTTATTCACTCTCAGCACTGTACTGTGGTTTGTATTTCGTGCATACCAGTATGTATGAATGCATGTATGTATATTTATAACAAAGATGCATCTCCATTCACTTTAAAACTGGGACAGAACTCAGTTGGAAAATTGTGCTCATTCGATTCAATTCTTATTAATATGTTAGTCAAAAAGTAATACATATTCAGTGCCCCCAAAACTTATTCTTTCTGATCTTTATTCAGTTTTTTCAACTATCTTTCAAAAGGCACTTGCATCATATATGTAGTATTTTTAACTCGTGAAGTGATGATGCGCATGCACATTTGTACGGAAAACTCAGGACAATCAGGTTTACCGACAAAAAAATAAATATCCACAGAGAGGGACAGGATTAATAACAAATACTCGAGTAAATGACAAAAAAAAAGGGAAAAACTAAATGTAAAGCCGCATTTCATGTGCAAATGCAACTGAGATAATCATATATATCCATGAATGACTGCATTTAAAAGTGTAAGATAACTAGACAGTTTATTGTGGGTTTCAAGTTAAAGTAAGTTGCTTATTGACGTTTCATAGTAAGCAATGGTTTATTTAATGTTAACGGTAATGCAGAAAGCTGTTATCTTCCTATTAACATTATATTGTCTATATATACAATCTATATTGTTGTGCACTGTTCAGTAGTGTACATTGGGTTGTAATCCTAACTTTTTAAAACATTTACATTCAAGGCTTGAAACAACTTGAGTAAGATCAGTAAAACAAAGTATTAAACTACCAGATGCAAAGCACTCGCCACAGCTACACAATGTTTAATTTGAACAAAAACAGCAAAAGATCTGTACATAGAGCTAATTTAGATATTAATTCACTTCTTAGCCCTAAACAATAAATAAAGTGCAATAAACTAAGACAGAGAGGGAGAGGGTAATTTAATCTTTGACTCGAGCATATTGTCTTAAGTAAGTTCAAAACATAGGCCTACATGTAAAATCTGAAATAGATGTTAACAAAGTAGAAGTAATAAACTTAAATTCAATAAGTTAGAAAAATTGACAAAAATAAACAAAAAGAGAGATACCCTCTAGTATCTAAACATGCTCTGTAAATGTAATCTAGTTCGATTACTTTCTTGCCGCATTGATTACCATTTACAGAGCAACTGTCCTGCCTGTATATTTCTATATACAGCTGTTGTGCATGTCAAAAACTTGGCCTTCTTTTCTGGAGCAGATGAATTACCCTTTTTGTCTATCTACTGTAATCGTGTCTCTTCTAAAAGTGTCTTACCTAATTGGGAAGTTATGGAATGTCCCACATTCCCAAGTGAAGGCATTCAATTCCATCTGTAGTTGATACATTGAACACCCTAACTTTGCTGTGATTGAATAATGGTATATTTGTTTAACGTATTCAGAGCATCATTCTATTTTTTTTTAGAACATTCTAAACTAAATAATTGATGACATTTTAAATCTCTCAAGTAAACCATATATTATATACAGCTCTTTTATAGAGACAACAATCACAGTTGGAAATGTTTCACATAACCTGGACAGATACATTATCATGAACTACATTCCTCACCCCCTACCGACTCTGTAGGCAGGACATATTGACTCATGAAAGCAGGAACCTTTGTAATTCCAACAACTTTCAATTTATGAATTAATAATTAAGAGAAAGTAGACAGAGGAGATGTCTTATAAAATCCTTGTGGTAAAAATTAAAAGAGATTGTATCTCCTCCAATAAATAAATAAATAAATAAATAAACCACACACACACACACACACACACACACACACACTTTAGCTACAGCAATGTACTCTGATCAATGTACTCTGATTATATAAATCTTTTAAAAAAGATGTATAAAGAATTTAAAAGAAAAGATGATGTTATTAAAATAATTATATGTTACGTGATATTCTGGACATTTTATTTAAGAAGGCTGTTACAGCCATTTAGGAAGTAACAAATGTTCTGCCCTTACCACCTCTGATCACCAAATATTACATGTAATTTGTAGATTTAAGATATAAATGGAACTTTATGAAAGTATACTAAATTACATGTTGGCGTGGCGTGCCATTATATGTATCCTTCTGGCAGATGAATAAACATATTCTGCTGCTTTATCAAACTTAAAATAAATACATGAATAAATAAATAAATACATGTAAACGGTTTATATATATATATATATAAAACTAATTTAAAAAGACTTTGTTGCTAAGCAAATTTTAAAATGTTCTTCCCAACAGCAAACCATCAGTCAAACGTTCAGCATCTTAATAACAAGTCGCAGAGCACTGCACTTTCAGACCTCAGCTGTAATATAAATAGACAAGTATCTGTTCCCTGTCTGATTCCAAGGCTTGAGGCACTCTGTTTCCTCAGACATGATTAGCACTAATTAAAAACAATTATACAGTGTCACACAAATCAGCCATAAAATAAACTGCAGTGGCAAGAAACTTCTAAACTCTTTCTTAAAGTATCTTAATTAGTATTTCTGTTGTTCTATGTAAAGTTCTATAAAAAGTCTCCATTTCTTGCTTTCTCTTGGTCTCTCTGTCACACATATATATATATATATATATATATATATATATATATATATATATATATATATATATACACACACACACACACAGGTACATAGATATTACTAATGAATATACTAAAGCACAGTCACTAAACATACTACATGTAGACTACAAGTTTTCCCTTACAGAAAAGTGTTTAATTGTTGACCCCTCAATAGGTTGCCATCTTGACTATACATTGGTGTCTCTCTATCTCCCTAAAGACTCATACATCATCGGGCTGGCCAATGTGACCCACGTTATGACTTACATAAGGTGTTATAGTCTACAATTCAAGCTGTAAAAATACAGATTAGAAAAACATGAAAGGCACTATGTACTAAGCATTAGAGTATCCACTGTTTTTAACAACCTTCTTAGCAACTAAATGTATTTTATGCATCCATGGTCAACTTATTATCAATGTTAAAATACATGCATTGAGTTTTATCTTACTGAATGACACAAAGTCTTATTGGAACAATTTTGCATTTGAAAAGAAATACCCTGCCATTTCTCTGATTCCATTCCTACTGTCTATATCCTTTCAGCCCTGATCAATGAACTGGAACTTCTTTATAAAATGTAAGGTCTATTTGAAAGGAATCAGCGCTGAGTGTTTGTGACAAGACAGCAGTCAATAAATTATTTCCTCCAACGATGCAGGATTAACTGACATAACAATGACAAACCGTATTGGGAGGTGAACACAAGACGTGAGCAGGTTATTTATGAAACTGATGATTGGACAGAGGATGAAATAAAGGGTGGCCAATAAAACATTTCTAAATCATTTGTACATATGTATTAATGATTACCTTTAAAACATGCACAACCATCAGGTTTGTCACTGCAACAAGCAGCAATCTTAATCGTTCTTGGCAATTTGTTAAATAATAACTTTATCAAACATAAAAAAAAAAAATGTGTATATATATAAAACAGAATTGCAAGTTACATCCCCAACATTTTATTAATGATTATTACTATGGTTATTATTATGATGGTGATTTGTTCTGTTCACAAATTCACATTCACAATTGTCAAGTAGTAATACATTTACAATACTAAGACAAATATGGCAAATAACATTGATGGAGAGACGCCAGAATCAGAAGACAAAATCATAACCCTTACACATTAAATTGGGTAAATAAACACTTGTCTTTGGTACATCTTTCATGAGCATGAAGGGTTCATACTATGTGAATTTTTTTTTTTTTTTTTTTTTCTTAAAATGAGAAAATGAATTTGAGGTCAGTGCTATACAATAGGAATCACTCCTCTCCTTCGCTTGCCTGCATGGAAGTGCACCAGCTTGTGCTTATTAAACTGACAAAAATTCTGACACCCTTGCTGCGTGTGCTTGGTGGTCCTGATATCTTTTCAGAACAAAGAGCATTTGCTGTAAGATCCTTACATCTGTGATGTGTGTAAGAATTGTTAATCATTTGCAACCTTCACATTCAGGGCATAGCAGACAGCCGTTTTACTTTCCTTACCAAGCTCCTTCAGGAGTTAAGGAAACATCTCAAGACAGTGGTTGGCCATGACAATAATCCAGGGATTATAATTTAAACACAGGAAAGTGCTTTATCAAGTATAATGCCTGAGCGCCAGGGAATCTCTTTCAGATCGGATAGGTTATAAACAAGCAGATTTTCACCCAAGGAAATCCCAACATTAAAACAAAAAAAACTAAAACTTTACAAATAACTTTTATAAATTAAATATATTGCAGTGGAAATATTTAGAAATTATTATTTCTACATGCAAACAAACACCCATCAGAGGGTTTGTTTACTATTATTTTTATGAGAACCATGTTAAATCACGGCTAACTTGTTTATTTTTGAGTCTATCTGTAACCTGCTGACTTGTCCACACTTTATTCAAATGATGCTAGGTTACAGAAATCAGACTGTCCCTGTAGGAAGGCTTACTCAAATCAATTCTTCACAAATTAACAGCAGATGATTCTACTCAGACATATAAAACCATTTAGAACATGGTGAATTTAAATATAGAAAAAAAATGAAATTGCTCAGAAGGAATGCCATTCATATTATTTGGTCTATACAGAAATATTCAGAGAGCAGCAACATTTCCATTTACTGTCTTCTAAATCCCATCCTGTCAAATGATGTAAACCAAATCTCAGAAAGGACCTCAAAGCCTCCGCCCAAAGAACTCGAAGATCAAGCTGAATCGAATGCAAAGCACTCAATAAATGTGGCTGGAATTCCCAATATAAACTATAAATTGTCTGAGCACTGCCAAGATTAGTTGGGATATAACTGACTAGAAGCTCTTCAGGTACACCTAAGACTTTAATTAGCTACCCCTGTAAACTATCTTGAAGCCAGCTTAGTAATTTTTTTTCAGTTGTATTTGTAGCAAAGTAACAACATAAGGGATCAAACAGAAACCATACTGTAAGATAAGCAACACATATCAAATTAAACAGCATAAAAGTGCATGTGATATAGGCTACTCTATAGATTATTAATTTATTTAGTTCTATATGAACGTTACAGTGAGGGAAAAAAGTATTTGATCCCCTGCTGATTTTGTACGTTTGCCCACTGACAAAGAAATGAGCAGTCTATAATTTTAATGGTAGGTTTATTTTAACAGTGAGAGACAGAATAACGCATTTCAAAAAAGTTATAAATTGATTTGAATGTTATACAAAATCAGCAGAGGATCAAATACTTTTTTCCCTCAATGTATGTTTATAAAGTTATACTGTATGTGAAAAGTTGCCGTTGTCCCCAACTCTGAAAATCCTATTTGATTTGTAATTAATACTGCATTACAACTATTATTTTGTTAAACAAATGTAATACTATACACGGTTATACATCTTTTAATTGACTTTGTTTCCATACAGGAAAACACGCCCAGATGTCATTAAAATGTTTGACCCACCTAAAAAAATCTAATATGGATGCCTTTTTGACAGATGATTCTGCTTTTATCTTATATACTGTTATATATATATATATATATATATATATATACACTCACCTAAAGGATTATTAGGAACACCATACTAATACTGTGTTTGACCCCCTTTCGCCTTCAGAACTGCCTTAATTCTACGTGGCATTGATTCAACAAGGTGCTGAAAGCATTCTTTAGAAATGTTGGCCCATATTGATAGGATAGCATCTTGCAGTTGATGGAGATTTGTGGGATGCACATCCAGGGCACGAAGCTCCCGTTCCACCACATCCCAAAGATGCTCTATTGGGTTGAGATCTGGTGACTGTGGGGGCCAGTTTAGTACAGTGAACTCATTGTCATGTTCAAGAAACCAATTTGAAATGATTCGACCTTTGTGACATGGTGCATTATCCTGCTGGAAGTAGCCATCAGAGGATGGGTACATGGTGGTCATAAAGGGATGGACATGGTCAGAAACAATGCTCAGGTAGGCCGTGGCATTTAAACGATGCCCAATTGGCACTAAGGGGTCTAAAGTGTGCCAAGAAAACATCCCCCACACCATTACACCACCACCACCAGCCTGCACAGTGGTAACAAGGCATGATGGATCCATGTTCTCATTCTGTTTACGCCAAATTCTGACTCTACCATCTGAATGTCTCAACAGAAATCGAGACTCATCAGACCAGGCAACATTTTTCCAGTCTTCAACTGTCCAATTTTGGTGAGCTTGTGCAAATTGTAGCCTCTTTTTCCTATTTGTAGTGGAGATGAGTGGTACCCGGTGGGGTCTTCTGCTGTTGTAGCCCATCCGCCTCAAGGTTGTACGTGTTGTGGCTTCACAAATGCTTTGCTGCATACCTCGGTTGTAACGAGTGGTTATTTCAGTCAAAGTTGCTCTTCTATCAGCTTGAATCAGTCGGCCCATTCTCCTCTGACCTCTAGCATCAACAAGGCATTTTCGCCCACAGGACTGCCGCATACTGGATGTTTTTCCCTTTTCACACCATTCTTTGTAAACCCTAGAAATGTTTGTGCGTGAAAATCCCAGTAACTGAGCAGATTGTGAAATACTCAGACCGGCCCGTCTGGCACCAACAACCATGCCACACTCAAAATTGCTTAAATCACCTTTCTTTCCCATTCAGACATTCAGTTTGGAGTTCAGGAGATTGTCTTGACCAGGACCACACCCCTAAATGCATTGAAGCAACTGCCATGTGATTGGTTGGTTAGATAATTGCATTAATGAGAAATTGAACAGGTGTTCCTAATAATCCTTTAGGTGAGTGTATATATATACTGTTTCTCATATCAATTATTTAAAATATACCATTAGGTCCATACATATTTGGACAGTGACACAATTGTCATCATTTTGGCTCTGTACACCACCACAATGGCTTTGAAAGGAAACAATCAAGGCAAAACGCCCCAAGAACAAGCAGGAACTAAAGACAGCTGCAATACAGGCCTGGTAGAGCATCACCAGGGAAGAAACCCAGCATCTGGTGATGTCTATGAGTTCCAGACTTCAGGCAGTCATTGACTGCAAAGGATTTTAGTATTGAAACTCATAATTTCATTCATGATTATGTTAGTTTGTCCAAATACTTTTTATCCCCTAAAACTGGGGGGACCACATATACAAATGATCCATTGTGGTGGCTGTATATACTGTATACACTGATAGTCGATTTGTATAAAAGTGTTACTATTCAAATGGAAGTATCAGTTGCACAGTTGTCAAAAAATATATATTCTGAACAGCCACTTCTAAAAATAGAAACAAAAAAATGTCTACTAAAAATAAATGAAGGTTGTGAAGTGAAGATTCAATTATGTGGGTTTTTTCAGGGATATAACAGGAAATGTCATTCCCTTGACATGCAAAGTTAATTGAAACGGGGCAAATATCTTAATTGTACTAATTTAAGTAGTTTATGGTACACCCACTTCATGCTATCGTCTCTAACAACACAAATTGTGTAATATTAGAAAACTGATTCCAAGCTTATCTGGTATAAATGGGGAACATCTATTTAACTGGAAGCAGTATGGCACACAGGATCACAGCTATTTTGCGGTAGTCCAAAATTCCCATAGGATTACTATAGGACAAACTCTGTGGTAAATTGGCTGTTAGTAATCCTGCAGCAGTTTGTAAAGTAAATCCTTAAGGATTTTGTGCTTAATGATGCATTTTAGAATCTTACACATTTTTTTAGTAGAACAGTAAGTAAATAAGTAAGCATTTGTCAGGCACTTATATTTCAATTTTTCCATTTAAAAGAATGTCATGCTTCTGTTACAAGGAATAAAAAAAACTGTCAATTCAGATTACATAATCTTCATTCTACAGTAATTTATTCAAGAGAAATAATGGAAGCAGTCTGTTTGAGAAAGTATACAGGTAATTCTAAATTAAAATCGCAATCCTGTTTTAATCTATACAATCTCTATATAACTGAAATCTCCGGAAAAATAGAGACCACAGAGTGACAAACCAGTGATAACCTATTGCTGCTTAAGAAACAGTGTTTTTTTTAAGCGTTGGCAGACACAATTCTGAAACATTAATTAGTTGGCTTAATTTACTGGTAACTTCACTTCATTGCACTCATACAGTTAGTCTTAAAACTAACCTGAGATTGGGGTCAGAGATCGGATAAATTAACAAAATGAACCCCTGCACGAACTAGAAGCAAAAACAATTTATACTCCTAACTCATACATAATATTAATATGCATTCTTTCCACCTTTGGTACTAAAGTGATATTCTGAAATACAGTTGTGGATACACATTTTCAGCACTCAACAAATATTGCTCAGAATGCATATAATTTTCCAATTTTAAAGTTGATACACTGAATATAAAATGTGACTCTTGAAGTACACTAAACCCTTAATTATCATACATGGCACAGGAAAGAGAAAATTCCTCCAAATAAATTCTGTGTATTGCGTCCATGATATAATTCAGTGTGCTTTTGAATAATTGAGCATTTTAACATTTTAACTTTGCAATATAGGTTTTAAATTATTGGAGTGTAAAGTCATTCATACCAAGATTTAAGAATCTGCCATGTAAAGTTAAACACTTAACTAACATTACCACGGGACAATTACAGTCAGCAGAGTCAGAAAAGAGCAAATTACTTAATGCTTCCAAACTTTTCCAGAAGTCTTATGCAAAGTCCTTTTTTAATGTAATGTTCAGGGTCATCTTATTAAGATTCGCAGCTGAACCTGAGATTCACAAATTGTGTGTGAACCAAATGTGTGATTAAAATCTGATTCATGCATGACAAACCAATCATGAGCAATAGCAGCATAGCAGAGGGTGGTTGCATTGTCATTATTAAAGGTGACCTGTCAATCAAGGTAAATACGGAGTATTGTGAGGATGTACCAGCATCTCTCGCCTCCATGGAGATGTGGATTCTCTGCAACCATACAATGTGTTTCAGAGGTTCATTATTCTGTTTCGCTGCCTGACGTCTGTCAGACCTGACATAGCTTATTCAACCCATTGCTCCAGCTGTCATCGGCAGGCCATAAGTTCTCTCATCAGGGTTTTCATTTTCCTTCTCTTTTTGCAATTCTTAATAAACTCTGATGGTGAAAAACTCCTTTGAACAGGCAGAGGTATCTCCTAAATAGGCGCCTGTAATGATGCCTCTGCAGAATTGATTCCTTTCATACTTCTTATTTATTGCCTTGTGCACAGGTTGTAAGGCTGCACCTGGGGGTTTACATTCACGGATACAAATCTGCACACCCAATACAGAATATGGGCTGTGCAAACACTCTGCAATTACACTGTGTAGTCATTTAGACAGCTACTCAACCACAGAAGTTACCGTTGACTGGCCATATCCCTCCACACCTCTCCTGGGCAGACCACTCTATCTGTGGGATTCCTGGTCACTAGCAAAGAGTGTTACAATAGAGCCTTTATTTTAAATTGCGATATCCAGATTGTGAAGCTTATTCTGCATTCGGAGAAGAGGCTCAAACTGGATGAGCACTTTACGAGCTTGCAAAATTAATCTTAATTATCTATCAATGTAACAGTTAGCAATGGAAGTCACGACCTATTTTGCCACAGTAACCTTAATATTTCCAACAAATTCAATAGCAAACAGTTTTTTTCAGTTCAGTCACACTTCACAAAAAAAAAATTACATTCAATTCTGTAACTGAAATGGGTGCTGATGTCATGCAATGTTGTCAGCTACAGATATATTTTAATTTCCACTTGTGAATTTGATGTTTGTGCTACAGAAGCGTAAAGAAAATTAGGCTATGAGCATAGACCGATTAAATTCGATGAAGATACGTCACACCGATGTCTAATTGTAGTTGGCACATTGGCCACATCAGCTCAATGCGACAGTCTAAAGCCCAAACCGAGCAGAGAATGTATAACCACCATTTCGGTTTCAAAGGGAGTGGAGGAGCTGTGGAAAGCTATCAGCTTCACCAGATGATTTATTAAACAAATTCCTGAACCACGGAAATTAGAGATATATTTTTGCTAGTTGGTAAGAGTATTTTTTACATCATACAATTATTCAAAATATAAACATATAGGCTAGCCCCAGAAAGAAACTGGATTTAATTTCCTCTGATTATATGTTGTGTGAAGAAGAGAATGAAGATGACAAAGAGGAGGAAGAAGTGTTGCTGTGTGTCACTGTATTTTACATTCTCACACAGAGCTGAGAGGTACTCAAGAAATTATGTATTTAAATGATCAAGCTACACAGCTTTGGCCGTTGCACAATTTGGCTTAATTTCAATGTACCCACCAACATACTGCATATTATAAATTTCCCCTGAGATTGAGTAAAGGGGGGAAACAAGAATAACTAACAACGAACATGTTTGTAAGAACATGTGTAAAGCTGTAGCATTACACCTCCTTTAACCAGATTATTTTGCTCACATGCAGAGATGATTTCTGGACTGATTTCTGTACTGAAGTGTAACCAGAAGAAGCTGTCACAAACAATGACATTGGTCAAAGACAAATAAACATTCACCTCTACTTTTGAGAAGTTAGATGTGTGGACTTATTTTTCAATACAATACAAAATAGTGGCTCATGTCAAACCGCAAATATCCCAACTGCACTTGATTGCCTCTAGCTACAAAACTCTCTTTTGAGTTACTTATTCTTATATATTTAAACTAGCACAGCTTTGATGTGTGAAACTATGAACTATAAAGGCATGTTAGAAGACTTCGATATAGAGATATATACAGTAGTTGAAAGTCTCAAGCATAAATTCCTGTTGTGAGTGTTGCTTAGTAACAACACCTTTCCATGTTTATTTATTTATTTATGTATTAAGGATCGGCACATTGCAAAATAACAGGGGATTAGCAATCAATATTTCCTTACAAGTGATATAAATGTAATTTTTAGTTTTTTAAATAAGCATGTACAATAATGAATCATCAGTAAATTGAACGTTGCCCCTTGTATGGGTGTCTGCTAAGAAATGATCATTAATATAATTATTATAAAAACATATATAAACTGGTGATTCTTTAACTCTTCTCCCTCTCCAGATCTCTGACTGAATCTGGTCTGTTCCAACAGGTCATGAAATGCATCAAAGATGTGCCGTGTTGTCTCTAAAGTTGACAGTTTAGGGGGGATACGGAAATCTTGACAGAAAGCCATCATTCAGGAGATGGGACTTGAGCTCGGCACCAGCTTGACACTTTCTCACACAACTGCAATCTATGGTTCTATTCTCGAAGGTGTCAATCGGTCCCACCACATCTCACGATCAAAGATGACATGAGGTCGTAAATCCTATGCCAGCTACCTGATGAGCAGCCATATGGGATCCACCAATAAGGAACGTACCACGAGGGCCCAGACTGTGGCCCACAGCTGGAAGTAAGCCAATCAGCGCTCATATTATTTCTGGTTAAAATGCAGCACCTGAAATTAATTTACTGCTCTACACGGGCTCTCTGAATACACAGAAACCTGAGCCAAGTACTCAGCTGCCTTCAAGACGCAACGCAAGTGTGCTCAGCCAAGGAAACCATATAAATAATTATTCCCAAACACATCGAACTTTCTTGAATAATGCGTTCCTCAAGCTGGCATTCTTGCCTGATCACCGAGACCATCAAGCTGAATCGGAAAAATTCAGTCCAGTAGCTACTCACTCAGCGCTAAAAACTGTTTGTCCTCACTGCCCCAGCAGAACACTCATCTTGCCCAGAGAACTGTCTCCATATTCCCCCAGAGACAGTGTACACATCGAGGAAGAGTCGTCCTTATTTGCGCCATCATCTTTCAGATTTAAATTCGAAAGACCGCAGGAACGTGGCATCACCGGACCATCATTCCTCGCCATGCAAGGAAGCCTAATAATAATAATTATAATAATAATGTTTAAACCTTCAATTATGGACAAATGGTTCCATTGTGTGAGGACTGTAATTAATGTATCCCTTAGATTTTAGTAATACATGATTGATTTTTGAATAAGTATAACATTAGAAATGTTAATAAGCCCTGTGAAGCATAAAAGCTTGCAGATTTCAATAGTTTGCAGTATCTTTACAAACCAGATCAGAATATAAACGGTACACTCAAGACCATAAACATGTGGTATAATTAACATGGCACAAACGGTTAACCTCTATCTATATTATGAGCATTGGGTGTCAGAAAACAAAGGGAGCTGGGAAAAACAAGACCAGATAAAAGTGCCTTGATTGAGCTGTTCTACTTCTGTTAATAATTTTGAATTTCATTACGCAAAGAAATAAGAGCACACAACTTGGTTTCACATTTCTGTTGGAAACAATATTGTGGAGATTTGTTTGTACTGTACTAATTGATTAGATAGCCTGTCTTGAGAGTCTTCTACTTAGTAAACAATTAATTTAGTAACTCTCTTAAGCTTTCAGACAAATGTATTAAACAGTTCTCTAAAGTTTTAGACATTCTATGTTGTTTATGAAGAACTAGAGCAAGGCAAATTGCTTACAATTTCCCCTGACCGTCGTTTAATTAATGTTTCATACAGCGAATTATATGCATTTATTTTACAGTGACGATATTAAATAATTGCAGTTTATTATGTAATTACATTGGAAAAAAAAAGCGCTATAGTTATTTGTGTAATCATCTTTATAACGAAGCTACATAGAGGGGAAGTGGTGCAATGCAAAATATTACCCTTTATCCACATAAAATTAATTAAAACAAATCTATGGTTATAAACAACTACACCAGATATCACTGTTTACCAAGAAGTCATCCAGACCTGTGTGGTTGCTGACTGAAATGAAGATAAATCTCAATCTGCTGGAATACACAGCAATCATGAGCAGAGACAATAAACTTGGCGAATGCATTTTTATTGATGGGATGCGCATCACACGTCATTTAAACATTATTGAAAAATAATGTGTCCTATATTGGGATGTATGTGCTCATCACTCTTGGGCGAGATTCAAGGCCATGTGTGTGAAATTTTAGCATTTTGCTTTTTAAAATCCTTTTGTGCATTTCTTTCCAACAGCTCCTTTTAAACCTTTATCTATACATTCTTATTCTTCCCTCTCTGACAGACATCCTAAAGAACACAATAGTAGCACAACCTTTCTGAACAAAAATGAAAATGAAAGGTCTGACAGTCATTCTCTCTAATGCAAACTCAAAAGTACAATGAGAGCTTAGTTAATGATTTTAGTTTTAGCGCTGTCTTATTTAGTGTGCTCCCACTTAAGAACAGATATAAGACTGCTGCATTGTGCCTTACACCTCGGTAAAACCATTACCAGAATGTGTTCAGACTTCTGCCATGACTTTTACTCCCATGACACAAACTATCTGTTTTGGAAAAGTAATGATTAATAATTCCCTATTTGTTCAGCAGACAGGAACTTAGATAATTAATATCCACTCTGAACAGAAGAAAGTAAAAATAAAATAATCTTTACAGTTTTGGTTGTTACGAAAGTCCATTATCTGTTTCACATGTACAATCCTAATATCTTTGGGATATGTTTTAAATGTACATAAGGTCTATGCTACTATGTTAATGTTCTCCCCTGCATGTATACCTTATGGATAAAAAACAGCCCTAGTAAAAGGCCTTGAAATATTCCTTATAGGAATTGGCATTTTAATGTCATACAATGTCATTTCTTTTCCATGATGTTTATATTGTAATGCATTTTAATGTACGGTAAAGCTATTTAACTTCCACAGATGGTAAATAAATGGATCTACTTGATATGCTTACAATTCAGTGAAGGGGCAGATAAGAGAGATGTCTCTCAGTAAACTTACACAATAATTATTTATTCATGCAAAACAACCAAGGACAAACTGTTTAAAATGTATCATATTTTATTCATTAGCACCAACCAATTTCTCATAGTTACATTTGTTCAGTTGTTTCAACAGTTCAATTCCTTTAGTTTTCATAGCAATACAACATTTAGGAACCTAGAAAATTAAGACCATTATGAACTGCAGTTCAGTCATTTAATTGAATTGTATTCAGCCCAGAAAATAGATACTTTTTCAATCATGCATGTTTTCCTCCCACAGATAAACATGTAACTTAAAATATTTTTTACTTCTTCTACCCTCCTGCAAGGATGATGTAGACCAAAAAAGAGTGATGCTCCTTCTTTCAGTGACTTTTCTAATTAACATAAGGACATATAAGTGCAAAATGTGTTCCAATGGTCATATTACATAAATAAAAATCATGCTTCCATTCCTATCTTATCTTTCTTTGCTTTGCTCCTGTATCCTACCTTGGTACCACAATTTGTATGTTACAGATACCTGCAGTTTTTTAAGGGATCTGTCCCTAGTGGGCCTATATCTGGTCTTGGAAGGCTAAAGTGTTTTTATGCCCTCTATGTACCTAACTAAATAATCATAATCATTTTAACCAATTTAAGAATATGTCCTAGTTCTTAAGGTGCTGATTACTGGATTACAGCCCTCCAGGATTGTTATTCATTTTGTTAGAGTCGTGCATCCTTGTCTATTTAATGCCAATGATATCTGATGAAATCCAAATCTGAACACAATGGCAGTCATTACACTGTATGCAACTGATATCACATCAGCAAAACAACAATTTATTTATTCATATTTTTATTTGTATATACTTGTATTTTCAATTTTTAATAATGGATCATTATTTTGTATTACTATATTACTCAAATAAATAAATACATAAAATGCAAATCACTATTCTACACTTTTCTGAATGACACTTAAGCAGTTAATGTTACAGCCCAGGAAACCAAAAACAGACTTATGTAGTTAATTTTAAAAACTGAATGATACATGTGCATTTATGGTGCACTCTGACATATTTTCAATAACACTAACAGAGGTGTCATGTTTCATCACTGTATAAGAAGTCTGAGGTGCTGTACCTTGGGAATGCTAAATGCATCAGTGATTCCCTCCAATCGTCAAGCTTTTTCTCCAGTTGTCCCCAATTTCAAAGTTATCATAGACGTTCATGTACATTTTTAAAGGCTTCTGTCACTGCTCAATTCAATATATTCTAGAAATTATCTCCACTAAACACATCACATTGCATGGCTATGGTGTTAGAATGAAGAGGGTCAATAAATGGATTACATACCCTTCAGCAGCAGTTACTCTGAGACACACTGGGTATCCAACCCCCTTATCAGGGATGCCTGCACTAGAAATATTATTGTATTTTTCATGGTTCACACACACACATATATATATATATATATATATATATATATATATATATATATATATATATATATATATATATATAATTGTGTTATTCGTTGTTGTTCACACATATGTATGTATACTGTCCTATACATCTATTAAGCTATGTTGGTTAAACAAAAATGATACATAGCATTATATCAATGGAATTGTTGATAGAATTAATTTATTTGAACACTTATCTTAGTTATCTAAACATATTAAACTGAAATTGTATCATAGATCACTACTGGCACTGCATCTACAATCATCTATACTATTGCAATATCCATTGTTAGAATACAAAAAACAACAGACCCATAGATATTTAATTTCTGAATATGATCAGTAGGATTTAGTTTTATGCTGGTAGACTATTATATTATGCCTAAAGATCAGGATCATTTCTGTTTATCATCAAAGTTAAATTAGACTCCCCTTCTGCTTTTAATCTCTCTCTCTCTCTCTCTCTCTCTCTCTCTCTCTCTCTCTCTCTATATATATATATATATATATATATATAATTGGGTACAGACATATAGGACATTTTAATAAAAGAGTAGTATATGCCATTATAAACATGTATTAACTAATAAACAAACATTGTATTATATATGTAGCCAATCTGGGTGTTTTTAGGGTATGAAATGGGTTTCCAGGAATGAAACTGACATGTAGAATATTGTGTCATTGTGTCGCACATCTGTACATATTTCAGTACAACAGGATATAGGACAATTTCCAGGAGTTTTCAGCACTTTTTGAGGATCATGATTTTCAGGATTTGCAATGAATTCCAGGGTGTGTGCCAAGTGTGATTTATCTTTCTCTTTTTGTGGAGTGTGGAAAATGTCCCTTGATGTGGTGTTTTATACAAATAGAAAACGGCATCAGTATGTAATTATATAGCTTATAAAACGTATAAAACATTCCTCTGATGACTATTTGCATGGAACACTGTGAACCTGTTTCCAAAGTCCTATTTATAGAATTTATAACAATTTCAGTTACTTTAATGTCCAGATATAGGTGGCTTAACATCTTGGTTGCTTATTAACATATTTATTGATATTCTACCCTGACAAAAAGCAATTAAGTGACCACAGGTTTAGAAAATCAAACCTTAATTTATCTTTCCAAATCCAATATTACCAGCAGAAGTGACTTAAGGCATCTATGTTGGCATAAGATTATTACTCCCAATTAAACATTATAGTCTCTCCAAAAATCAGTGCTTTACTAATCTTGAATACACATGACAACATAAATAAATAAAAATGGTCTGTTTCATAACACAAGAAAATAGAGGCCAAGCTGTATTTATCTTACAATTTTCTAGCAGTTTTATAATGGCCCAGGCTTTTACCCATAACATCATGAAATCTTTTGAAATCTCCAGTGTCTAATGGAAACCAGATGTGCGTTTTGCAGAAAGTATAAATATATGACCTCTTTCATCCTAGAACAAACACTACCTGTACTCACAAGTGATTTTATTTTAGGTTCTAAATTCAGAATTAATAATATTATTATTATCTAGGTGAAACCATTTCTATGATGAAATGATTCCTCCTAAAAACACATTTAAATCAATCATAACATGAATATTTTCCAAAGCTCTAACTTACTCCTACCGACGTATGTAATGTAAACACAAGTATTAGTATTGGTTTAATCGCTATTTAAATACATTTTAATCATTGTCTTATGACCCAGGATACACTCTATGATATCTGAACATGAAATTCTTTAAATATATATATATTTGTGTGTGTGTATATATATATATATATATATATATACACACACAAATGTTTCTTTACATACAGTATTTTATACAGAAGTGCATAAAACACATATATATTATGTATATTATTTGGCAATAACCCTCAAAGATAGTCATAGTATGCCATATAACTTGATCATATAACTGTTATCAGAGGCAAATCTATTCACATTATTAAAATTAATTAAAAATCGGTTAAAGATTTTAAACATACTACCACCAATATAATTCACAGCTTGCAGATTAACTATCAACTAATACAACTTTCAGTTTGGAGGTATTTGATCATTCATGAAGAGCAAACAAAATGTGCAAAACATACTGATCTTTTGCATCTCTACACTCCTCAGTAACTAGGTACACGGTCAGACATTTTTACCAGTTGTTCAATTTTTGTCTTGTGCAAATCAACAATTTGGGGTCGATATTTCCTTTTCAGTTGACCTGCTGAAGAAATTGCTATTGCTGTTATATGTTTGTTCAGAAATGCATGTAGTTTGGGATTATATATATTTTTCCACATGGGAATATTATCGCAAATAAATCCCTCTGTCAAAACTAAAATAACATTGGGATTCATAACCATTTTTACCTTATGTTTGTACTAGAAGAAATCTCAACCTTATGTTTTCTGTGTTTTTTTCTGGTGATCAATGTTGGCCTTTTGTTGACTTTCTAGTGTCGTCTAAAGAAAAAGTTGTGCAAAATAAATTATACCCATTGATGTAGCCTACAGAATATCCGGTGTATACTGTATTGTTGTGTGCATTAGCTCAATTACAATTGTTTTGACTCAATGTCCCTCAGTGTTTATTTTAATGCATCCATTTATTCAATTACCAATTATACTAATCATAGTTAGTTGCTAAGCAATTGTAAGCAATTGGTTTATTTTTTTAATTGTGAATTAAATTACTATAACTTAGGAGGCTGCAGGGACACCTAGGGCACCTAGGACTGCTTAACTGTCTGAATTGTATTTTTTATCCTCCATTCCCCAGTGTCAGCGAGTTTCAGAGTGAATTTCAGGTGACATGGAGTTGGCTTGAGCTGTTGTCTAAAATTATATTGTAATGGTCAATGAGTGCATGATAAAACTTAAAAACTGTTGAATATTTTAATGGATCATGAATTTATGGTAATATCATTAGGACAATAAAGCTGTCATAGAAGGAATATTCTTTTAAGGGAGCAATAAACTAAGATAATGGCATATGCAAATAAATGGGTTCTCCTTCTTTGTAGAGATGGAGAGAATCAATTTTTAATTTATACAAATATACATATATTTAACTGTCCATCCATCCATCTATACAGAGACACACATTTTCCTATAACATTGTGGAATTTATACAAATGTTATGTTGATTAGCCTTTAATTATTCAATGAATGTAGGGGAGAAACTGGGAACTTAACCTCATGATGATGATGATTTTGTTCTCACTTAACAGAGTCTCTTCCTCGCAAAAACATTAGGCCTAATCAAGCCATCAAAATTATTTCTTCATGGATTTCTTTATTAATACACATCACTGTATTCTAAGGGTTAACCATAAATTATGTTTGCAATTTCTTGAGTAGACAATTATAGTGACAATTTCATCTATATACAACACTATTTTGCCCAACAACAATGGATATATGTATAAACAGGAAGACCAGGACAAGACAACCTAAAGCAACAGTTGTAATAAAACAGACAAAATAATAATTGTGTAACACTGCTGGAGCCAAGATTCAAGCTGGGTTAATTTAATGTCTTCAGATCACACTTCACAAAAATTGAAGAGTGTACTGTGCAGACCAGGCTTTAATGCAGATGTGAATAAAGAAACAATAACATTTCAGGAAATAAAAACAAATTAAGGAACCTTACGGTGCCCAGTATCCTCAATGTACTTTCAAACTTAACCCCTTTTCTCATCTGTAAACACAGGACAAATGTGTCAATTCCCTTCTTGATCTTGTCCTTTAGCACTTCAATTTTATATGTATTTCATTGTTTAGTTAATGTATAGTACTAGGCAATACAATCGTATGAAACGTGTAATACTGCTCATCTTACATACGAGCCTGTTAATAATGACTCCCCTGGCCTTGGGTCTCGTGAGATGGCACATCCCAATAGCCAACAATTGGGATTTTGGCGCTACGGGTTTGTTGTGTGTTGCAGCATTGTGAACATTTGGCAACAATACATTTTAATAAAGGATAGAAGAGTAGTTAGAAATGGTATTATGGTTATTTTTTGTTTGTTTTCAGAGTATTGTTTTGAGTCATATAGCTATATTTTGCATTTAAATTATGTTACACGTGAAAATCAGGGTTATGTTTAGGTCTGGGCTAGGGATAGCGTTAGTATCCATAATAAACGTAGGCTTCCTTTAAGGTTACGGTTGCCTTTCTACTGCCTTAACTCGAATGGGTGTAGTTTATCATGGGCCTAGCTTCGAATTCTGGTGTTGGCTAGTATTGGGGATCAGGCCTTAAATGGGGTAGGTCATCCATTGATTCATTGATTGCATCCAGGGGAAGCTCATATTTATTTCATACTGCTTTCTGCCAGAATATGTTCTAATTATCCAGACATGCGGTCTCTGATGGAAAGGGGCATACCTCTAGGAGCCTGACAGTAAAATGACAGGAAGCATGGACGGATCAATAGTTGGACAAAGCTGCATTCCAAGAAAAAGACTCAACCCTTGAAAAAGATGTGGTAACGGCTGCCACAACGACTGATAGAGCTGTAGTATTGACATGCATTGTTCATCTTCTAGATTCAAATTTAATGCCTGGAAAAGGTCCAGTCCCATTAGACTGGAATCCTTCAGGAGCTACAATAAAAAGTGAGAGCCGACTGCAGCTGTGTTTGGTATTGCAATGAAAGGTTGACAGTGCCTTTTATTTGATAGAGGGATTGCCATAGCCAGAGATGGGCATAGCTGTAAGCTGCAGTGGGAACAAAGCAATACATTTTTTCATTAAGTACAACTTTACCTTAGTGTCCAAGTACTTGTACAGCAACAGCATTCAGGATAACAATTACTTTTTAGTTGCTGACCAATATCGGTAAAAACTGTAAGTAACAGCAGGCATCTCTTAGGTTAGCTTGTGCTTCTCGAGAAGTGTTCACAAGATCCATTGACGAGCTATTTGTACAGTGCAATGTAATACTCGGAGAGCAGCATATATATGTGTGTGCTATAGTAGAAAAGAAAAATGAAGTCTGTTGCCACTAAAACACCTGGCTGCCTTTATTTACTACAGCCTCCTCCAAGATAATTCAATTTGCACGGTCTTGTCCAACGAAATTATGAGGTTCAGATAACCATTCATGTAGAAAAGTATTGCCAATCATAGCCAATCATGGATAGCCAATTGTGTATCATGTTATAAAGTTCCAAGCTTATAAATTTAGCTAGTTTCTGCAATGATGGCACGTACTGGGAAATAGACTCATCATCGCACTGAGCCCTGCTGCAAAATCGAAGCTGATGTACTAAAGCACTTGTGTATCAAATATCTGCTGGTCTCTAAGCTCAGGCAACGCATTGCAATTTATTTTGTGTGGGACAAACCTCCTATCCATCAAGGTTCCTCACAAAGGAGTTATGGTATGTGTCCAGCCATCTCAGCATAAAACCATCGGCTTACTAGATAGATTGAACAAAGCTAGTGGAGGAGTAACAAAAGGTGATACTCTGTCACTACCAACGTTGTGTACAGATCTGGTCAAAACATTTATATGATAAATAAACAATACTTTCAAAAGTTCAATTCAGTCAGATACCCAGGTTTACCATCATAATTGTGAAGTCTGCTTTACTTTATATAGGGGGTTTAACAGCTTAAATCACATAATAAAAATGTAATGAATGTATTTTATATTTCACTGAGCAAATAAACAATATTAATGGTTTGTTCAGAGGCTAGAACAATAAGTTCAGGACTGTGACGAATCAAGCGATGAACCTTATAAAGGCAACACCTGATTAACTTTGCAATAAATGCTGCAGGATGTTGTGCATGAATTTCCCCTCCAGTACAACATACAGAAAACAGTATACAACGTACAGAAACACTAGATGTATGTTCAAATTGCAGAAGTGAACATGCGGCAAATAATATTTAATGACGTATAAGACTGTGACTTCTTTATTCAAAAAGACACATCATGCTACAATGTACATAAAAGGTGCATGGAGAAACACACAACTTGACAACTAATGCTCCCTGTTCAAAATTAAATAATGACAATAATAATGTTTAAATCGTGGATAAATGTAATAAACAGTATATGATGTGTTACTGCGTTTCTATGGTGGCCTGTGATCTTACAAGGTCTAATTGATATTTCTATACTGTAAAACTCCTGGAATTTGTTTTACTCTGAGCACAATTAGGAATGGCTTATATAGGCTACTGTATGGTGGTTTGTCTTCTTCAAACAACACATTTTTCAAGAGCACCATCTTCAGATCACTTGTTTAAATTCGGTAGCATATTACCTTTAATGATGTCCTTATAGCACAGAATTTGAATAATAACAGTTAAAGACTTGTATGTAAAATGCATCTTTAAAATTGATAAAATACTTTATCATTTGGCTAAAGATGACTAAAATGCCTTGAGAAGTAAACAGATGTCATGGATGATATGGAAATGGAAAGCCCATGCAACTGGTATAAAGACTGATTTATAAGGAGATGAAAGTAATGCAGAAGCAATACTGGCAAGCTGACACTAAACCCTGATTTGAGATTCCTATACAGGCAGAGTAAAAAAGAAGAAACATTTATAAAAGTTAAGTACATATTCGCATTTCATGGATCTTTTGTTTGGATGTACATTACTTGAATTATGCAAGAGACCTATTTGTGCCATTAAAATCTGGAGAGTTTTTATACAAAACATGTAATTATGTAAATCTAAGTTTTGGACTGGTATCATGAAATGAATAACAACTTACCCGTATATTAATGACTGTCAACGAAGCTGGATTTGTTATCTCCATATGAATGTGCTGCTTACTCATTTCCACTACAGAATTTAGATCCAAAATCCTTTGCTACATCAGCCATTTAAAGGAAAGTCATTAAACATTTTAATAGATTCCTTATGAACAAAAACTACAACATCTATATTATTACATTAAATGATCCAGAAATACTGGTCAGATGTGCTTATACTCTACAGCTGCAAATGAACAACATGGGTAAATGTAACATTTCAATCTATTGTGTTTTTTTAAATATATCTGTCTTTAATTAAATTAATTAAAAATGTTCAGATTAAAGATTCTTTAAACAGAATGTGAATCTGAAATTAATCCATTACCAATACTTTGTGGCCCATTTCCCAGTTATATTACTTTTTAAAATTAATCATCCCTTTCTGACTGCTTTTCCAAAGACACATTTGGCTAGTCATTCTGTTCTCACTCAGTTATCCATTACGATTCATTTTCACGTTTTATACTCCAGGCAGCTCTCATACTTCATCTGAGAGACTAATTACCAAGTTAGGCGATGGAAGGATGCATATTTAAATTGCACTACATTAATCAAAATCAGTCTTAAAACAGTCACAAAACATTTTAATTTTATAATTAGTTAAAATGATTCAAGGTTTTTTTTTTGTTTTGTTTTTTTGTACCTGGTTTTCTATTGCAAACATTAAAAACATTGATTTCTTAGGCACCACAGACAGAATATAACTATCATACATGGAACAATTTGATCCCATACCAAAACCCTGACACCAGAGGTGGACACGCTAGGTTTTGGGAGGCAGCAGCTCTACAAGGTTTTCTAAGTTTGTTTACTTCACCTACTAACAACCTGGAATGTATTTTTTATTTTTTTATTAATCAACTAGATTAATGAAATGATTTAGAACTGAAGGAAGCAGAACAAAAAGCAGACGATCCCGTGGCCCTCCATGAACAGGGTTACCCATTTCTGCCTCGACAGCAGGGGTCTCAAAATAATTTCCTTTATTTTATCCTTTATGAGTTGTTGAGTATCCTAATTGTTCTCATCAGCTTAATATGTTCAACCATCTATTAAAAAAAAAAACAATAATAATACGAACTATATCATATATGTCTCCAAACCATTTTAATGTGTCTAATTTCCCAATCTTTTCAAGACATTGAAACTACTGCAATTACAACCCCCGCCCCCCCCCCACTCGCCAAACCCGTTGTTAACCTGATTTAGAGAGTTGTGTAATTCTATTACAAATGACACATTTAAATGTTATGTTTCTCATCTATTCCAAAATACGGTGCAAATGAACCAATTTGAATAAGGTCTCTCCTTTCCATATTGCAAGAATAAAGATTCTGGAAATTCAGGTATTGGTCCAATTAATTACCAGATCTATATGAACTGAAGATTTGGATTGCAGAAGAAAAAAAAATGAAGAAAAATTAAATTTAGAGAATCTGAGTTATAATTAAGTATAGAGATATGTGTAAGAATGGTCATACAGTTACATTTATGTTGTTTATCAAGCGTTACATTTAGCAATTTATGCAAATAATGCATAACAATGAAGTGAAGCAATCAAATGAGGGTTAATTTTTGGTTTGGGTTAAAAATGCCATCTCCACCGAGTCTCTTTAAATATGCATGTGATTGTGAAATTCAATAAATAGTAAGTGGGTTCTGATTTAGAATTTCAAGATACTTCATTTAACTTCTCCATTTAATGTGACCCTTTTAAAGTCGAATGAATTAGAACACTGAAAGATGTTCCCAGATGTCCCCAAGAGCACACTTCATCAATCCTGTAATTAACATGTATTTTATGAGAATATTTAAATAGGACCTTGGCTTTGTATACTTCATGTAAGTATTTGTAGATAAATATATATTTATTTATATTTCTGGTGATTTTTTTTTTACTTTAATGGTTCACAAGTGCAGTGTTCACAGAAATGTTTCAGTGTATCTGAAGACCCAGGAATGAAGTGTTTGTGAAAGTATTTGTAATTAACCTGTACCCATCTGGATATTAAGAATGATACCACATTTACCCATCAGCAGTCATTTGATTTAACAGGGAATCATCCCAGCCACACAGGGGGCCCATTTTCTAAAATCATCGCAAAGTGATCCACTCACTCATGGCAATGAAGGCCATACAAAGCTACATCATTGATTGAATTTGTTTTTGATCTAATGCCTGAGGCACACTGTTAGTGTACAAACACAAAATAATCCTCCAGCGACTGAAGATTCACCATCCCTATAGACTTCTCTGTTCCCTGTGGTTAAGTCTGGCATCCTGTCGCTGCCTTGCAAACAGACAAAACCAAAACAAATTTTTGTGTCGCACACTTTGGATCTCCACACACCTGGAATCGATGTGGTAGCATGCTGCCATGCGCTTGTATACATCTCCAAACATTGTGCCGATTAGGCATGGCTATAACTTCATTTTTTACTTCACTCAAAACAACGAATGGATAGTGAAATGTTACTTATTTTGATGTATCAAATAAGCTTGTATACACCCACATAGATACATATTACACATTATAATAGTGAGGCACAGAAAAAAATTATATAAATATATATTTGTTTTCTATAGGGTAGAAATTTGTCCATTAAAGTTTGAAGATGTTAAAGTTTCATTTGATCAAAAACTTCTCCTTTTTAATAGGATGGTTGATCATTTTCAAAAACTAGGCTATATTACAAAGTTTCCACTCACATTTTATATGATACAACATTGCCGTCACCCACCCAATTTTGTCCCTGGAACCAGTTCCCTTGACAAAGTTCTGGGATTGTGGTTTTCCAGGACCAAAATCTAGGACATCCTTTTGAAATGAAACATGTCTTGTAGAAATAATCCTAAAAATATAGATCAGATTTGTGCTTTATCCTTCTGCACGTAATCAGAACACAAGTCTAAACTAATCATGTCCGAGAATCAACTTGACAATTCTCAGCAGATTGCCTTGACAACTTGACAAACAAATAAATAAACACAGAACACAGAGAAAGTCCTCTGCTTAGCTGGGAATCAAAGACAGTGATTCAGCATATCCCTGATTTTCCTGTCTGAACCAAAGCTGGAAAAAAGAAATTAGTCCCATTTGGAAGCAACCACAACAGATGTGCCCTGTTAGATTCCATCAGCCCCCCTTCGTAAACCCACCACTCAAGCCCCACTACAGTATAGTAGCTTACAGATAAAGAAAGAAAAAATATTTGAAACACAAACTGTCTACAGTTTAAACTTTTGAAATGAAAGGATTTATATATTTATATATTTATACATCTCAATCACACCAATGCGTCCTACATGAATGCAAGTGCTGATCAGTAATTAACTGCCATGCTGCACAGAAGAACTAAATCTGTCATGCCGATTTTTTTTCTCGTCTTTCTTACAGTATGTAACAGTTACATTTTTTGCCCCACTTAAAAAGCAGGCTTTTCACAGTGGCCTAGACTGCTTTAAAAATTAAAAAAACGTTGAGATTGCTGCTTTTGAAGCCCTGCCAATCACACCTGCCCTTACTAACTGAATTTTCTACAAGTGCTTACACATTCAGCGGGAGTGCAAGCTTTTAGACATGAGGTAATGGAAGCTATGAAATGCATAATATTAGGTAAACAGTGAATAACTTTGTTCTCCATCAAGGAAAGCATTTTTTTATTTTGGTTTAGGGGTACTAGGATGAACTAATTGAACAGCATAATGAAAATCAAATTAGGAGAAAGTGGTAAAAAGTTTGCCACCAGTGCATTATCAGTTCTCACTGGCATTAAGATGAGCGTGCCCTCGGGTTATTATTTGTACTGTCACTTAATCCATTGAGATTAGAGCAAAATACTTCAAAAAGATAAATTTAAATAAACGGCATACTGGCTACCCTGGCAGGAATGGGAGACTCAGCAGGTCTTTGGTTGTTTGTGTAATTTGGTTTAGTTACAAACTATAAATAAAATAATTAAAATGTTTCTCAAAGTTATGGGATCAGAGCTCAATAGTTTTACATTTTACTAATTAATTGGTTAAAAATAAGTATTTTTGTTTTTAATACAATTATTTATTTATTTTTTAAACATACATTTGTTTGTAATTACTGAACATAACTGAACAAAACAGCTATGGCATGAAGGCGAATGTTGTGTTTCATTTTCGATAATATTTGATATATTAATGATAAAAAAATAATAATAGTAATAAAACATTTGTGCTATAACGAATCCGTGCATTGCGTGGTTGTAAAAGCAAGGTTTACCTGTGGTGATTTTGAAGTAAATTTCACAATAAAAGGTATTTTAAAAAAAAGATAATCTATAATTAATTACAAAATATTAAGTAATTTTAATTATTTAGTGTTTGACCATGTTCAGTACTCTACATTTGAACATGCTCCATTATCCTACTGCTAACACCACCACAGTAACAGGAAATAAATGTTGACACCTCTCAGTGGGGTCTACTCTTCCTGAACACCTACACTTAGCTCCCTGGTCATTTAATTTGAGAAATTATTCTTAACTTATTAAATATGGAGATTATTTCCCATCCCATACGTGATCTTTCCGCATTTTAATGACATGCAAAAATGTTGGAAAATGTCACACCGTATACAGTGTATCACAATAATTGTCAGATAGATCCATTAAACATTTAATTTCCACTGGTCACTGTGCTTACAGCTCACATCAGTTTAATATTAAAGTTAAATATATTCTTGCAATCATTTTACAATAACCTCTATGGTCTAATTTGTTGTATTATTATTATATGTATTATTATTATTACAATTATTTCCAAGCTACTTGTACAATTCCTTTCATGAGAGTTGTACACTGAAACTCTCAAGTGAGCACTATTTGATGTGTTGATGTGTGAAAGTTGTTATCTCATTATATTGCAAAATTCAAAGTACTTCAAGCTCCTCACGTCTTGGCTTTAAATACCCTACCCTTTATATACTCAAGCATACCTCTCAGTAATACTGAGGAGTCCAAGAAAGCCTTGACAGATTGACTATGAACCTAAGTAATTTGTAATTCGTAATGGTTAATCACTGAAAAAGCTAGTCAGACATTACAAAGCATGTAAAAATGTGGGGTTCTTTTTGAAGTCGAAGCTAAAATGACAGTGAAAATCGTTTGAAAAGGGAAACAACTTCGTTCCAGTTTGATATTTTCTGAATTAAATGTTATTGTGTCACAAATTATCAATTATTTATGCATGACCTTTCTTCAGATAACATATTCAGACATTTGTTCTATAACAGACGCATGTGTTAAGCAGACAACTTGCCTAATAGTATGCAATTTTGTGATCATAGAATGAGAAGATGAAAAAGCTCCGATGATATACATTTTAAGCAGGGGCAGCAGGTTAATAGTGTTCGCCGAACCCCCAGTATTTTTACTAATGAATTGTGGTTCCCATCTTCTGGGTGACCTGTGTTTCATATCCCCCACTCGTGTGACACTGGCACATCAACAATGCAGCTCCTCCCATAGAACTGTATTCATCCTCTGTTTAATATGAGCTCTGTTCGCTCAGAAATGCCTCAACCCACTATGCGCATTGCACAGTGGCAACCGGCCATTGACTGGTTATGATTGGTTTAAAAAGGTCTGGGAAGAGCGTAGCCTGGTAGAGAACATGGCGATCAGGCCATCAGCATGCATGTGTCACAAACTGCACAAAACTTTATTTAGACATTTTTAAATGAAATCAGTCTTTCTTACCACTACAGGCTGTTTGAGAAATAGATCTACCACTGAGGTCAGCCCACTGGAAGCCACCCCCACAGACCCCACCCTGTCAACTACATCTAAGGTCAGAACACCCCAAAATGTTGGCCACCAGCTGCCACTGTTTTGTATTACAATATTTGTGTGATATACTTATATTCTAGAACAGTCAAGAACAGGACTTGCCAAGTTTAACTGTATACAATAGTATAGCCTCTATCAAAAATGTCAGATGCTAGTGCTGTGTGTCCAGTATTTTTTGCTACATTATATCAAAGAAATCATTATAATAATTCACTCAGCATTTATAGAACAGAAAGTACCATTTTGAGTTGAATGTCATGAGTAGGACTTATTGTTAAATAAAATATGCTGTCAGAACCATGAAGTCCCTAATTTATTTTCCTCACTAGCCTTAGCAGGAGCTATGGGGTCACATGTCTGGACTTTAGACACAGGGCTGTTTTTTTACTGCCCCAGAATGATGATTGATGGGCTACATTTTCACCTAGTCTTACAAAAGTAAGAGGATATGTACTATTGAGAAAAAGTGTGAACGTTTGGTCTGTACAGTTACATTCATGTTTTCCCAAATGATTAAAAAAGAGCAGATGGTTTTACAATATGACGAAGGAGCTATTAACAGTTCTTCTAGTCCTGTGGGCACGTCTGAATCTTTTGATTGCTGCTTTTAGGGTGTCAGCGCCAGGATAGTCAGATGGCCTCCCATCATCCTGTGCTGAGAGAGAAGAAAAATCTACAAAGCCTCCAGGTGGCATGATAGCAATACCAGCATTTTGGCACCACATCTAGCTAACTATATATTTCATATTTTAATAAGCTATATTTAAAATAAAAAAATAAAGAAATCTGGCCATTGCTCAAAGAAAACGATGTTTTTGTATCACTGCTTGACATTTGAGGGCTTCCTACTACTCTCAAGGAAAAGAACATGCTTCCATTTAAAAAGGACGCTAGTGTCATAGATCACTGAAATATTTTTTTAACATCAAAATGGAGTTTGTAAAAATCAAGATCCACACAATTACAGGAATACACTTTAATTAGATTGTCGAAATACTGTAAACTAATCTGTAGACTAATATTTCTGGTTATAATGGTAAATGGTGTATTGTGTTCGGGCTTTGTGTATAATGAAGTTAAACAGGCTAAGGAAAATGTTTTTTATGTCAATGTTGTAATCAAATGATACATGATCGTCTATGGTGTGCCCTCAATCTGAGGTAGTGACCTGCATGCCTAGTCTCAACAAATCAGTTAACTCATGAATTTCAGGCATTTCACACATACCATGTACTTGAAATTATGACCTCTTATCTCCTTCTAAAATAATTTAAAGGGGAAACAACTGCATATACAACACTCAAATGCGGAGGAAAGATGAAGATAACACATCCAACAGGAATTGGAGGCTAGTGCTGATGACCTTGACTAATCATTTTATTCTGAAGATTCAGAATAGAGGGTGTATCTGAATACAATCAACTCAATGAACAGAATTCCCCAGCTCTCTACATATTTCCCTCAAATGTCCATTTAGATCAGCCATACAAATACAATTACAATTAATATTATTCTAATATACTACAAGACATATGTTGTAAAACTGTCTAATCAAAAGAACAATACATTCTGCATTTGTGGTATGAATTGGAAAAATCAATACTTAAAATATAAGAAAACGTCTTACAATAATAGAAACATAAATGTGACGGATGCTCAAGGCAGAGTGCCTCGAAAGTACAGACAGCCCCCACATATAAATGTAAAATATCAGTGATGCCTTAAAGTAGCCAGTTGTGATTGATTAGATAAGTAGTCTAATTAGTCAGTTAAGTGTTACCATAAATATTTCAGACCCCATTGTCTAATAATACTTAATTACTATAATTAAGAATTTAAGGACAAAGGGTTATACAAATAATTCTTCCAGTGAAATGGTAGCTGTCAATTTAGCTGTAAAGATTTCTAGAACTCCAGGTTCTTTCACAGTTCATCATATATATGGATAAAAAGGTTAAAAAATTCTGGCCTGTTGTACATTATGCTGTTAGAAATGCTTTCATTTTCATGTAGTAATTAATTGCAATCTGATGCAGCTCACATAAGCATCTCTTTCTTTGCATTTAAAAGCTTCTAAAAGGTTTATATGGAATGGATGTTCGCATTTATTACACGCTTCACTGCAGTCATCCAAGTATGCTACTTTAACTTGGAGAATTGATGTTAATTTTGCTTCCTAACAGATGAAAGGTAGAGAATAATCGAACAGGAAAGAAACATCTTCAATATGGTTTTCTCTTTTTTGTGACAGAGTGGAAAAGGTCTAATAAGTGGAGGAGAAGAGACTTGAGGTTCTTTTAACCTTTAAACTGGGTTAATGAACTCACCATATTCTAGAGCAGATGAAGTTACTGCATACATTAATTTACTTATAATTTCTAAACAGAAACACCATATCACAGTTCACAATAATAATTCTTAATAACTATTATTTAGGTGTTAGATTAATTAAGATCTGTAACTTAAAAATATGGCCTTACAGTTACACTTAGGTTGTTTTAAGAATATTGTTTAGAGTAATTTAGCTAAGAACTGTAGTGACCCTATTAGGGTTACACACAAGATAATGCAACTGTGGGCATTTACTTGAAAATGCATTGTAGATTATTCTTTGTGAGTGCACACTTAATTCTGAAAACATACAAATTATATTATGGCAGTAACCGGTAACTGAGTGTCACCTTGTATTGAATCATTTTAGCTTTAAATTACCACAGGGTGTAAAGTTGCAGAGATATTATGAGGCCCACCATGAATATCAATACATAACAAAACATTTTCTACTATTTGTATTGTTTTTCTTATTATCCAATGAGTGAATTTGCTTTAATGCCTTTAATATGATGTTCTACAGAGACATAAACAAAATAAAAACACCAGCTACATAAATATCACAGCACTTTACATATTTTGCCACAAGCGTTTTCTTGTGCAATTGAAACTGTCTGGTTGCAAATAATATTAGTTACAAATTAATCTGAGACATCTTGCTGAATAGTTTTAAAACATATTAGATTGTAATAATTGAATGCAGGAAATTCATCGCAAGTGTCCTGTTGCTAGTATTTTTACAGTCTATTTAGTCCTCTTGCTATTGAGAAAGCACTTTTAAAGGGTCAAAGATTTGAACTATTTTTACATGTATTATGTAATGCCAAATTGTTCAGTCTGGTATTTGTAGATAAACAGTGGATTTTTGCATTCACATTTCAGTTTCAATTGTGAATTTACAGAATATGTTTATGATGAGAACAGATGGCTATAATGATAGGACACTTGCAACCAGTCAACAAAACATTTAGGCATACCATTACATTGTAGGTGTAATCATAGTAATAATAAGAAAAATAAGCTTGATGTAAATTTAAATTAAATTGGAATTGTTTTATTGGAATTCTGTTTATTATAATCTAGTGAACTTGTAAACTGGTGACTAGACCCTGAAACATTTTTGTTTATAACTAGCTTTCAATGGTGTATTAAGGAGCACCTTCAAATATAATTGTTTTATGGAAAATGTTAAGGAAATATGAACCATTTTCATTGTTAGTGGGCTTCCTTAGTGTGCCCTCATTCTCTTAGGCCTATACACTGACTTGGATTAATGTCCCCCCTTCATAAAATAATGTAATTAATAAAAATCCACAACAGTATCAGAATGTGGACAAGTATTCTCAGTAAATTACCTTTTTCATTAACCTAATTTATTCTACAATGAAACATAATCTAACAATGTGGTTCTAACAGGAAGGTAATGTGCAATTGGGTTTATACCAATGGACAAACAACTACAATACATCTGAATACATCGAACAAAAAATACAATTGATGTAATACCTAGTAAACTTAAAATAAAATAAAAAATAAAAAACTATGAAAAATGTAAACAATCCGTAGACATAATGACACTTCAATACATAGTATTTTCTGAAACATACATGCTGCCTACTACAATTAGTCATACAGTGCTGCATTTCTTATTGTATGTAATACTTTAGGTTGTATTTATAATTTGTAAGGCAACATCTGAGTTGCTCACACTGGAAACACAAGGTAACACTGCATTTGCTAAATCATCAAATGGAGTAGATTAGCTTTCATATTAAAACACACAAATAAATAAAAGTAAATATTGATCAGTGAAGTCATAATTAATTGGTCTGTCTCGGATGAGAGAGTGATGATGGGTGTGATGAAATGCATTAGGAGAATTACAGGAGACGTAGCTGCAACATAGCTTTATGTAAGGAGGAGTCAACAATACAGTTTAAATGTGTATGGAAAGTACAGGTGATGGTGGACTAATATTAAGAGAAAGCATAAAATACAGAAACATTCATATATTCCAAAGGGGAACAGGAAAAGGCAAGTTAAACACAATAAGAAGATTGTGTTACCCATCATAAATCACAAATATGCACCTAAACTTCTGCCAGCCTGATTGGTAGAAAGGAAAGTGGACAGTATAAAATCTTGTGAACCTGCAGTCACAAGATGTCATCATATTGAACATTTTTGGAATTAACTAGATTATAGGATGAAGAGATAAACATAAGAATCTTAGGATGAATTATGAATATAACTTTAATGAAACAAGGAATGGCACTAAAAAATAATTTTGCAAGCCAAGGGGTAATTTATCACCCATTTCTAGCGGTTTTGAGTTTAGAGTGCAGGGCTACCAGCATTTCTGAATCTGTACATCAGGCGTTGTACTGCATTGTGTAAAATATTGACTTTTCTTGCAGTTTCCCTTCCCTATTAAAGGTCAATATGAATACAGAAACACATGGCTGTTAGCCAATAAGACTGCAGGAAATGTTCTAGTCACGCACACATGCGCACACACATATATGTGGGACCAATGTTAAACCAAGAAACAAAGGTTCATTATTAAAGTACATTTTACCTTATTTAATTTAATAAATTAAAACATGAATATCCATTCAACATGGCATACATACAGTTGTTAGCTGCTATTTAATATGTATTTTCTAATAATCCTTTATCAATTCAAACTTCATTAAAATGCCTGTATATCATATAAATAAAAGTAAAGCACAACACATACTTGTTAATGGTTAATGAAATGACATTAACCTGAAGGCCTCCAGGTAATATTCAGAAACCGCTTTCATTCTTGATTTGTACCATTTAGATAAAGACCATGCTACATACCATTTGCATGAGAAATGTATTTGTATACACTTATTACCTTGAACTGCATATGGAATTTGCATTTCACAATTCACATACAAAAAGAGCACTGCATCAGTAATGAAATCAAATCAAACTATAGCTAAAGGTCTTAAACCTCTTAAAGAAACAAAGAGACAGAAGTATTTGGAGCACAGATACTATATGGAAAGAACATTGTATGTGTATATCCATACTAACATACAGGTAGTGGACAAAAAATGGAAACTCCTGGGTAAAGTATATTAAAATCAAGGGCTTCCACACAGGTGTGGCTAATGCATTAATTAAGCCAGTAACATCCCAGCATGCTCAGGGTCATGTATGAAAATGGTCATACTCCAGGATCAAGATATCCGTGCACTAGCAGACAGTCACTGAATCAAAAACAGTGCACTGAGGACTCCACAGAGTGGGATACCATAGTCAGATTACAGTGCCCTATTCACTAATCACTCATCACACCTGGAGAAATGGGATATGGTCAGTTGAATCATCCTTCACCATGTTCTCGACAACCAGACAAGTGTATGTCTGGCACCAACCTAAAGAACTTTAGGGTCCTCCTGAGTGCTTGGTTCCAACTGTGAAGGTTGTTGGTGGTTCAGTAATGTTGTGGGGTGCATTTTCCTGGTATGGTTTGGGTGCACTCTTTCCCTTAGAAGGAAATGTCAGTGCTAATGAACACTTAATGGTACTGAGCAATCATCTTCAACCCCATGCTGCAGCATTTATTTCTTGCTGGGAGGGGTGTCTTCCAGAATGACAATGCCCCCATCCACAGAACACATGGGGTCACCCTTTTCCACCTCCATCAACCAGGTGTGAGTTGATTGACTTGTTCATGAAAGAATGGTGTCACATCCCTCTTGCAGAATTGCATACAGGCCATACTGGCTATCAAGTGACTTTACGTTGGCATTTCCATTTTTTTTGTCCACTACCTATACTTAATACTTTATACATGTTGGTTATATATGCCCAAGATGAGAATGTTACATACAATTTAATGGTACATTAACTGAGAACTTCTTCCCACACCACAGTTAAAATAATGCTTTATAAAGTCTTTCCTTTTATATTCATATAATAATAATAATAATAATAATAATAATAATAATAATAACAAACTCACAGAAGTACACAACTAAAAGTACCATGAAAAGTACTGTATTTACCAAAATAAAAGAAAACTGAGTCAGGTACTTAAGAACCTTCAAATGATCAAAAACAAGATTTCTTATTGTCTTCAGACAGGAAAATAATGTATTTACTTTTAAAAGAGAGAGAACAAGACAACAGACAGAGGATTGGTGAATACCCATTCATTTGTCAGATTAATAAAACTAGAAGAAAAAATTGTATGGCAGAGCTTCATACACAATGTAGGATAATAACCTGACAGACTCTGTCGTGTTGCTTCAGAGAAAATTGTTCAACAGCAGGTAGTTTATTTTATTCTTCAGGTAGTAATTAATGGTTTTAAACTCCTTTAATGCCTTATGTTCATGGTTCTAGAGACATTTGAATCCCTGTTTTAACCAAATGCACGTAATGATTGATGAGTTGCTTATGAGCATACACAATTAACATTATTTCTCAGGGTTTCAGCATTTCATTATTTCTCAGGGATTTCAATTGCTTTATCTTATAAATGGTCTATTAGGAATAATCAAATATGTATTTCTAAGTAATGTAGTATTTAGCAACTATTAAGTCATGTTCTCCAAAATACTACACAATACATTTTGGGTTGCTTGAAAGTTTGCAACTCATTCCCAAAAGTAAATACAAGAGCAGCATCCTGGTTTGGAAATGTATGCTAGTTATACAAATATTGCCTGAGGTAATAATATGCTACTCCTCACTAGAGACAAATACAAATTCTCAATGGGGCGAATATATGAGTATGGATGCAAAATATAATTTCATGGGATTTTCAAATGTTTATATATAAAAATGATGGTGTTTATCAATACATATGAAGCATTCTTTTTGGTATCTTCAAAAGACATATAGATTTATTATTACTATGATTTCTGAAAAAGCTTTCAGAAAGACGTGCTATTCTCGTAAGTTAATGGTTATTTTTCAATGTCTTGACTCAGTATTGTAAAAATAAACTATTCCCCAACATTGATAATGAGGCCGCTGCAAAGATGGCCTGTGAATTCAACATGTTTTGTGTGACATTCTAGTATTTCAAGTGAATCTCAGAAAATCCTAATTCCTCCCTGTAATCTCCAACTTCAGCCTAACACTTTAATAAGTCGTCATGACTGGCTGCTCTTCACAATCAGCTATGCTAGTTATCAGAAGCACCTTGTGACTTTTACACTTCTCATTCTTTGCTTCAATGAAGAGTATTAATCTTCTTTTATTTCTCCACGTTTCAGACTAGACATCTCTGGCAAAATGGCTTACTTATTAAGTGGACTAATAAATTAGTTCTCTAAAGTATAAAATGGCAAAACGATAAACTCACCATTATGTGACTGTTTAGGGGCCAAAGTAATTTGAGTTTGGTATATGCTCACTTAAAACCTTATTTTAGGGCAGATAACTGTCCAAGTAAATCTTATTGTCAGATTTAAATTGTATTTAGACAAAAAATAATGTATGCACAGTATGCTATTAAAGGTGATATGTTGACAAAATGTGTTTATTTCTTAATACATAAATAGTAACAATTGCCTCAAAATCCATTTCATTATGTATTCAAGACAATTACCCTTCGTACAAAATATGCTTATAGAAGTATTTAATGGAGCTTTAACCACATCATTAGTCAAAGGATAACAGAATAGAGTGCACAGTGACACAGTGTTGAGATATATCTGTCAGGTAGTTATATATGATTTTGGCTGCTAATGCAAGCAAAAATCTGTTTTACCCACTTTGATACAGGGCAGAGACACAAACCTACTAATACACATTGAAAAAACATTGTGACAGAGCTTGAGTAACATTCAATGATTAAGATTTAAAAAGATAACGCTCAGAAATTAACCGTAACATGTTGTCGTAAAGATGGCCAGACAAATATGAATATTGAGAGGGATGGTAGTTCCAAATGGCAAGGTACAGAAAGAATTTTACTCATTATCTTTAAATCAATTTGTCACCGATAGCAGATGCCTCCAACCTGGGTTGGGGCCTTGTCTTCAACCGTGGCACAGCGCCATCCTTCAGGACAAACATGTGCTGGTCCAGACAGACAACATGGCGGTAGCCACTTTTATCAGTAAACAAGGAGGTCTGTGGTCTCCCACACTCAATCGCCTGGGCCACTGCCTTCTGTGGGCACTGCCTCGGCTCGGCCTTGTCAGAGCAGTCAGCCTCCCAGACCTCCTGTCCCTACTGGCTTGATATTGTAGTGGTGGGCAGGTCTCTGACACTCCTGCCACCCCCTCCTCCTAGCAGGCTATGGCCTAGGGGCTGGCTTCCTTATATGTCCACTGCCAGCCTCCCTTGTGATAGATTGGATATAATGTATCCCATCCCCCTTTGGGTAGTATCCTTGATTAGAAAGATGCTAATGCAACCACGGTCATCAAAGTCCCAACTTGAATGGCAGAAGTGGCTTTGAGACTGTGTGTGTTACTAGTGAAAGCAGACAGAAAGGGGGGGACCCTTAGGCAGCTTTGTTAGACAAATGTGTTCACCGGGTTTCCATGGTAGCGATGTGCCATACCCCTTTGGGTAGAATCTTCTTTCTCAGATAACCAGGGTTGCATTTGCAACTTTGGTTTTCTGTCACCATGTTGCTAAATATTGTATCTAAATACTGTTTGGTTACATCTGATGGACTGCTCCATCAAAGTTTCACAGTGCCTCTATCTGATCTCCTCACTCTCTCTAGAGTTACCCTTTCTATTCTACATATTTAATATTTAATTTAAGACAAATCTCAATACTATGGTTGATGAGCTGTGAAGAGAACATCTAATAAAATCAGTGTTAAAGAAAAGTGCACGTTTAAAAATAATTTAAATTATAACAATTTGACCTTTTTCAGGTTTACTATTCTATTGTATTTCTTATTGTAGAAAGTACTGTACTGTGTTTGTTATAAATGAGGAGCTGCTATTACTTATAACAAAGCCAAATGAAAACAATATGATAATAAGGCCAAACTAAGTGGAGGATTAGAAATTTGCCTGTAATTAAAAAAAGAGAAGAAAAGAAGACAGAAGCAGGCAATTAAGAGGATTGACTGACCAAGCACAGCAGTTGATTTTTCCATGGCAAATAAACTGGAGGCAGCATAAGATTCAGAGTAAATCGGAAATAAATTTAGCTAAGCAACATGGTATGTGGTTAACTCAAAACAAAAATAAAAATATGAACAGATGTTCATTCTTATGTACTATATAATACTATGTACTATACTATACAAATGTATGCTAAAGGTTTAGAGATCTATACTACTATAGTCTTACTGTACATAGATCGAGAACATAAACAAAACTAATTGAAAAGAGGCATTCATTCAATGTGTATTCAGAATTTGTGTGTTACTGGAAATGATCCATTCTATTCCTTGTGGTAGAGAAGAATTAAGACTAGCCATCAGAACAGTATCTGAAGCTTTTTACTCCAGTGTGAAATGTGAATAAATTTTTCCATCTTCAGATGAAGTCCAAAAATATGTTTGTGTGAAACAAAAACGTATTTCCCTTTTACATTCTACTTCCTGTACTTAAACAGCCTCATGTTTATTCAGCTTCTTTCAGAAAACACAGAGCACCGTTTAATCTTAATCAAAAGCTTTTTAAAAATGCACTCGATGGGTATTATTACTTCGAAGAAAATGACAGTAATCTCAGCTGGAGTGAATGCATCTCCAGCTATCTACATATACATGTGTGTGCATAAAAACTTAGGACAGAAACTCACAATGATACCCTTCCCTCCAGAAACACTACGCGTTTTGTTTGTCTGCATTTGCAGCCACCATAAGGCACTGTACCACAGAAATGAGTCAAAGACATCCAAACAAGGATAACATCCACCCATTCCTGGGCTGTTTATAAAAATAAACACTGCAACCAGCTGGATCCCTAACTGAAAGGAGAAGGGCATTTCTCATTTGCCCTTGGATGCTTGGATTACTCATGGGACCCACAAATAACCTGCATCAAGCTCTCTTACCTACAAGTGTATAAAGACTCAGCTATTCAGGGATATGTGCTGAAGCAAGACCATTAAGTACTTTGAAAGTCAGAAGCAAATCTTTAAAATAAACAGTTTGGGCAACTGTGAGCCAATAAAAGGACACAAATGTGGGGAAGATGCATTGGTCTTCTATGAGGGTTAGTATGAAACTAAAACCAAAATCTGCTTTTAATCACAACTATGGTGTAGACCCTCCTAAATAAAACACAAATATAATGTAGTCATTTATTTATACAATCTGATAAGGGAACGGAATGGCCTAAACTGATATTTAATTTATGAAGTCAAACCATGTTATCCACAACATTTATAACTTCTGATTTTAGTTCCACTACAATACTGCTTACAAGATAAAGCCAGACAACACACACAACTGAGTTCATACAGGGTATGATAGTGCAAGATAATACTCATTATGAGGCAGTACTTGATTTGTCATGAGGTTAGGGGTATTTGAGACATGCAGACTTCAGCAGTGATATAACATTGTTCTGTTTAAAATTAACATTAGCATATTGTACATTCTATGTCACAATGCTGCCTTTTCACATACAATAGTTCAGCACCAAGGACAGATCTAAATATTGCTGGGAGTGATCAAAGCCTTTACAAATATATATTTATATGCATACATATTTGCTTTGATATTGTCAAACACACATAATAAATAATCAAAACCTACCCTCTTTCAAATTGGCAAGTACAACAGCCACAGCACTGCCAGAAGGAAACAAATTAATAGACTCTACAGAACCACAATTGCCCATCACTATGTTAATGAATGACCTCTTATTATATTTTTCTTATCCTGACCGATAGCACAAGGTCTATACCAAGGTACCCAGTACCTGCAGGAACATAGCCACAGCATTGTCAATCTATTAACTACATCTGTGGTATGTATTCACTGCATTGAATTACACAGATTACTTTTCAGTTAATATTAAAAATTAGCACAATGTGTGATAAAGCTACAGTTTTGTCATTTACTTTTATAAAGACAGAAACTAAGGCATGATTGATGTGGGTAATGTTACCAGTCAGGAGTGTGCATTTTCGAAGTTATAGAAATAAATGTTTGCCTTGGGGTGACTGAAGTGACCAGCACAACATCTGCTGTCAGTCGCTTCAGTAACCCTCAAGACAGTCAATTTCTATTATGAGCATAAATACTGTTTCAGCTACCATTACAGTGTCTGTTTACACTACACTACACTAAGTAGACAGATGAACAAAGCCAAATGTGAAGTAGCAATGTATTTTAATTAAATGGAAGAAAAGTATACATAAACTATATTATACTATAAATCAATCAATAAAATCAACTGGTCACCTATACTACATTAAAACATTTTAAAAGCAGCATGTGTTTAAACAGTTGGCTTCTGTCCAAAAGGGGGAAAAAAACTGTAAATAGAGTGCACTATAAATGGAATTAAACACCTTCTTTATCTCTCTGAACTACGTTAACATTAAATGGCATTGATCCTAAAATGGCCCTGCAAGGCAGAACTACCTCCACAGCTCCTGCATCAGCTCTCTGGGATTCTAGTTTGCCAAGAAGTAATGTAGTTGTATTGGTCTTTGTTTCTTAACTCAGAAACTTATAGGGAACATATATATATATATATATATATATATATATATATATATATATATATACTACAATTCTATTTTTTTGTCCATTTAATTAACATCAAATTGATCAGAAATAGCTGGAAATGGCTGATTTGTAATGGAATATCTACATAGGCGTACAGAGGCCCATTATCAGCAACCATCAGTCCTGTATTCCAATGGCACGTTGTGTTTGCTAATCCAAGTTTATCATTTTAAAAGGCTAATTGATCATTAGAAAACCCTTTTGCAATTATGTTAGCACAGCTGAAAACTGTTGTGCTGATTAAAGAAGCAATAAAACTGGCCTTCTTTAGACTAGTTGAGTATCTGGAGCATCAGCAATTGTGGGTTCGATTACAAAATGGCCAGAAACAAAGAACTTTCTTCTGAAACTCGTCAGTCTATTCTTGTTCTGAGAAATGAAAGCTATTCCATGTGAGAAATTTCCAAGAAACTGAAGATCTCACACAACGCTGTGTACTTCTCCGTTCACAGAACAGCGCAAACTGGCTCTAACCAGAATAGAAAGAGGAGTGGGAGGCCCCGGTGCACAACTGAGCAAGAGGACAAATACATTAGAGTGTCTAGTTTGAGAAACAGTTGCCTCACAGGTCCTCAACTGTCAGCTTCATTAAATAGTACCCGCAAAACACCAGTCTCAACGTCAACAGTGAAGAGGTGACTCCGGGACGCTGGCCTTCTAGGCAGAGTTGCAAAGAAAAAGACACATATCAGACTGGCCAATACAAAGAAAAGATTAAGATTGGTAAAAGAACACAGACACTGGACAGAGGAAGATTGGAAAAAAGTGTTATGGACAGATGAATCTAAGTTTGAGGTGTTTGGATCACAAAGAAGAACATTTGTGAGACGCAGACCAAATGAAAAGATGCTGGAGGAGTGCTTGTCACCATCTGTCAAGCATGGTGGAGGCAATAGATTTGTCTTTGTGAAGGACGCATGAATCAAGCTACATACAAGGTTGTCCTGGAAGAAAACTTGCTTCCTTCTGCTCTGACAATGTTGCCGAACTCTGAGAATTGGTTTTCCAGCAGGACAATGCTCCATGCCACACAGCCAGGTCAATCAAGGTGTGGATGGAGGATCACCAGATCAAGGCTCTGTCATGGCCAGCCCAATCTCCAGACCTGAACCCCATTGAAAACCTCTGGATTGTGATCAAGAGTAAGATGGATGGTCACAAGCCATCAAACAAAGCCGAGCTGCTTGAACTTTTGCACCAGGAGTGGCATAAAGTCACCCAACATCAATGTGAAAGACTGATGGAGAGCATGCCAAGACGTATGAAAGCTGTGATTGAAAATCAAGGTTATTCCATCAAATATTGATTTCTGAACTCATCCTAAGTTAAGACATTAGTTTTGTGTTGTTAAAAAATGAATATAAACTTATTTTCCTTGTATTATTCGAGGTCTGACAACACTGCATCTTTGTTGTTATTTTGACCAGTTGTCATTTTCTGCAAATAAATGCTATAAATGACAATATTTTTATCTGGAATTTGGGAGAAATGTTTTCAGTAGTTTTTTACCCAAACACATACCTATAAATAGCAAAAACAGAGAAGCTGATCATTTTGCAGTGGTCTCTTCTATTTTTTCTAGAGCTGTGTGTATATATACACTCACCTAAAGGATTATTAGGAACACCTGTTCAATTTCTCATTAATGCAATTATCTAACCAACCAATCACATGGCAGTTGCTTCAATGCATTTAGGGGTGTGGTCCTGGTCAAGACAATCTCCTGAACTCCAAACTGAATGTCTGAATGGGAAAGAAAGGTGATTTAAGCAATTTTGAGCGTGGCATGGTTGTTGGTGCCAGACGGGCCGGTCTGAGTATTTCACAATCTGCTCAGTTACTGGGATTTTCACACACAACCATTTCTAGGGTTTACAAAGAATGGTGTGAAAAGGGAAAAACATCCAGTATGCGGCAGTCCTGTGGGCGAAAATGCCTTGTTGATGTTAGAGGTCAGAGGAGAACGGGCCGACTGATTCAAGCTGATAGAAGAGCAACTTTGACTGAAATAACCACTCGTTACAACCGAGGTATGCAGCAAAGCATTTGTGAAGCCACAACACATACAACCTTGAGGCGGATGGGCTACAACAGCAGAAGACCCCACCAGGTACCACTCATCTCCACTACAAATAGGAAAAAGAGGCTACAATTTGCACAAGCTCACCAAAATTGGACAGTTGAAGACTGGAAAAATGTTGCCTGGTCTGATGAGTCTCGATTTCTGTTGAGACATTCAGATGGTAGAGTAAACAGAATGAGAACATGGATCCATCATGCCTTGTTACCACTGTGCAGGCTGGTGGTGGTGGTGTAATGGTGTGGGGGATGTTTTCTTGGCACACTTTAGGCCCCTTAGTGCCAATTGGGCATCGTTTAAATGCCACGGCCTACCTGAGCATTGTTTCTGACCATGTCCATCCCTTTATGACCACCATGTACCCATCCTCTGATGGCTACTTCCAGCAGGATAATGCACCATGTCACAAAGGTCGAATCATTTCAAATTGGTTTCTTGAACATGACAATGAGTTCACTGTACTAAACTGGCCCCCACAGTCACCAGATCTCAACCCAATAGAGCATCTTTGGGATGTGGTGGAACGGGAGCTTCGTGCCCTGGATGTGCATCCCACAAATCTCCATCAACTGCAAGATGCTATCCTATCAATATGGGCCAACATTTCTAAAGAATGCTTTCAGCACCTTGTTGAATCAATGCCACGTAGAATTAAGGCAGTTCTGAAGGCGAAAGGGGGTCAAACACAGTATTAGTATGGTGTTCCTAATAATCCTTTAGGTGAGTGTATATATATATATATATATATATATATATATATATATATATATATATATAAACTGTATATATTCATTCAAATCAAATAGTTTAAAGTCCTTGTGAGAAAGTCATTGTTGGAAGATTTCAAAGGGCTAGAGGTGATTTTTTTTTTTTTTTTTTTTTTTTTTAATGGATCAACTAAATCGGTAGGACCAATCTATCCGCAGGGAATAGATGGTAGAAAAAGGTACTGCTTCATCATAAAAGCTAGGCTTAGTTTGACATGACCGTTCTCATTAGATACAGCATTCTATTTTACAGTTCCTAATAGAGGCAACCCTAAATGACATTCTCTCTGTGGTATTCTAATAAATCTGACATGAATGTGAAAAGTTTGAACCGCCGCTACTGAAAAGACATTACATTAAAAAAGGAAGATATTGTAGTAATATTAGTCTAATAGTCTTTGTTTAACTTTAATGACCATGTTATTATGTATTATTATTATTATTATTATTATTATTATTATTATTATTATTATTATTCTCTACATGGAACAGTTAATGTCATATATTTAATGATACATCTAAAACTGTCTTACTGATGTGTTAAAAAAAATATATAATGACCAAAATAATCTCAACATGATTGAGAAAAACAATGCAAGGTTCATCTGACATTATTCAATATTAGTCACCTTCCAAGAGGTGCAATATCAACTTGTCGGTTCAATGAGATTATTAATATGTTATTTTATTCAATAATATGCACTGAAATCTTATGTTTGACAATACATACCTACATCTGAATTAATTTCAAAGTTTCATTACTGTTAGTTTCCCCCTACTGGCAGCTCAAGACAATCACTGGAACTGCTGCTGTAACTTTCATCTCTCACATTTACAGGGCTTACATAAAGAAGACAAACATTTCTACTCACGCTCTGTATAGATGTACATAGATTTACAAAGGATAAACCAATACGTTATATATCTACTTTTCTTCTTGCCATATTCAATATAACTTCAGAGCTGTGGGTTAATTGATTGTATTGTTTAAGAACTGAATACATTTTTCAAACTCTGGGATATGCAGTTCTCTGAAAGCCTGGAAACAATGCAAACTCATAGACAGGTTGTGCAGCACCAAGAATGCATACAAAATGCACAGTTAAGAATATTTTTTGTTAGAAATAATGTAAAAACTATTTTTGAATGCAGCACTGCAACCAATTCTAAATCTATCCATCAGTCATTACCATAAATTGAATGAGGAAAGAAATATACAGGATAGTATTTGACCACAGATTTAATTAAATCAAAACTTTGACTTTCCCATTATTAGCAAATGATAAACACAGGATTTGATGTCAGGTTTCTGTTGGGTATGTAAAGGAGACTAGGGCACAACAAATTAGTTAGTTACTATTTAAAGTGGGTTTCAGTTTTCATTTATAATCTGGCCTATTTCTGTGAAGTCAATGGGCAAAAAGTTGCTCTCATCGTTTGTCTTGTATTAGAAGTATGAGAATGTTGATGTCCTTGATTGTATCAAAGTATCAGGCTCTGGGAATCACAGAGATAATGCCAACAACACTTTTCTATAGCTGCTTTGTCTGATGATGCTGAAAGCAAGCTCTGAAAAACACCATGAACCACTAATTAACACAGCTGGACATTGTTTGTGTTTGTCCTCGCAGAAGGCGAATCTGGCCTGGTTTCTATGTATACAGACCATAATACTAAGGTTGTGCTGCACATTAGAATTCATTAACACAGAAGGGTCAATATCACAAACAATCATCATCATGTGGAGATTTGTTTTCCCCTGAAGTGTGGCCCTTTGCGAGGTCCACCAGGGTGACAAAAAGAGGAAGTAATTCTGGCCGTTGGGTTTATTAAGGAGAAGAACAAATACCCAACAATCAAAAAAGCAAATCAAACAGAAAGACTAAAAAAAGTGATTACTATTCATGCATTGCACTTCTTTTCATTCAATATATTACTAAAATGTTGATCCATTTGCATTACATTTAATTGTACCAATAAATGGGTACTTGTGAAATGCCTTCTTTTTAGGGGTTGCCCAAGTAGTTGACACCATTATATTTCATCTGGATCTCTGTTATGACAGCTGCCTTCACCAAAATAAATGTCCCTGCGCAGTACCGCAGCTTTGACATTAAGAACTGCAATGTCATACTGGGCACATTGATTTCAAAATTCAATAGAAAAAAATATCCCCAAGAATTGCTACAGACATGCTGCTCACAGTGCCTTTGGCAATAATGCCAACAGTCCTGAAGATAAAACATTAATTTAATATCACCATACCATGATAAGAAATAGAACTTATAAAGATTTAAAGGTTGCTGCTATCAATAGATCTTTGCTTTAGGGATCTATCTGTCGACAAATCTATAAAGTGTTATTAAGGGCTATATTGTGATAAAGCTGATGGTATAACAGGCCTTAAATTGAAAATCTCTATCGCATTTGTTTTAGTTCGCACAATGTCAGTTTATGGCCTTATATTTAATACTATATTGTACAAAACAAACCAATTTGCAGTTATATACGCCTTTCAGCAAAATAATGCTTCACCCAGAACTTTAAACAATATCAACACATTTCATAATAAATAATATTTTTGCACCAGAACTAACTTACTAAATAAATACATACATACAGACATACATACATACACATACTATTGATACACACCCCTCCTCTTAATAATAGCTATTCATATCAACTACACATTTTACCTTATTAGAGATATTAAAGAGTACTGTTGCCCACAGCTGTACCGCACACATTTAGAGAGAGCATACGTCCACAACCAGCATCATTAAAAAAGCTGTCATGTTTGTCTGAACAGAGGTACTTACTGGTAGCTGCACTGACCTTTATGGGATCTGCTTCATCTCATCTCTTCATGCAGTAAAAGTATATATTTGGCACAAGTGTATGTAGGTGGTCATAAATCTTCTAACTGATGTTAATACCTGTTTCCACTATGCTCAACTGGTTGAAAACTTCCAAGAAGGACAGGGAAGGAAAAAAATAATAAATAAATGAATGGCACAAACACCCAACCCCAGAAATGTGTTTGTTTTTCTCTCCTCTATGCCCATTGTTTTTATTTTTTCTATTTCTTTACTGTGTGGCTATAGAACCCTATACTCGATAAAAATTGAACTGAATTGAATTGAATGAGCTTGTGACTGATGGAGAAGATGCTTGGTGACATGATTCACCTAAAAGTAGCATTTGATGAACTGAAAACACTGCTGATAGAGGCATGGGCCAGATCATTTTAGAAGCTCCTTCATTTGATCAATTTAAGCTTACTGGAATATAAGCCTAGCTTGTATTAGTATACAAGATCATAACTAGGGCCCTGTGTTTTTGGTGACTTGCTATGCTATATGTCCTTGCAGCCTCCTAATGTGTAGTAGTTGAATGCACAATTAAGAACTAATTGTACTCTAATTAGAAAAATACTGATTTACTGATTTTACTAAGTTTGATTAGTAAAAATTGTATTTTAATAAATACATGTGTTGAGACCTAATAAACATGGAGTCAAAAACATTGTAATAAAAAAGCATTTAATTGAGCTAATGCAAGCAACAATATATACCTGGTATTCTGTACATCGATAGGTATAATTTATTTTGCACAACGTGTAATTTATCTTTCATCCACAGTTGAAAGTCAACAATAGACTGACATTCATCACCAGAAAAACACTGAAACGTAAGGCTGAGATTGACAACTATTAAATGACTTTCTCCAGTATAAAAATAAGGGGGAAAAAAGTTAAGACGTTATTTTTGTTTTGACAGGCATTTATCTGTGATTATTTGTTTTCTCATGTGGAAAAAAATATATGATCTCAAAATATGTGCATTTCTGAACAAACATGCAACAGGAAAAGCAGGCGCAATTTCTTCAGCAGGTCAACTGAAAAGCAAATATGTACTCCAAATTGCTGATTTGCACACGACGAAAAGTGTACAAATACTAAAAATGTCTGACAGTGTACCTGTAGTTACCGGTGAGTCTAGAGAAGCAAAAGATTTTAGTTGTTTTCCAAGAAATATCAAATGTAATATTAGGCGATGCAGTTAATCTGCACACTGTGAATTAATCATCAGTGACATGGTGTTGTGAAATCATTACACTCATTTGAAGTTAATTTTAATAATGTGACTGGATTTGTCTCCGATAATGTCAGTTACATGATCAAGGAATACAATGACATTCTTTCAGGTTTACTGCCAAATTCAATACATTTGACATTAATGCTCACATAACAGCCCTTGACAACAATATCTGAGCAAATATAAAAACAATATTTACATGCTGTCAAAACAGAAAACTACATCTTAGAGACCACCTGACAGAGGCAATCTAACAATAAGGCTGTACTTTACCCCTACAGTTGCCATCTGAGCCATGAATAACACGATGGGGCACTTGGTATTCTGCCACTGAATATCAGTCCCAATACATCCCTTTTCACACAGGCTTCAAGGAAAATGAAATGTACATTTTGCCAAACACTGTACTGTTAAAGAAGCTCTTGAAAGTGTTTACAGATGTTCTAGGTTTAAAATTAAAGCTGAATAAATATTTTGCAATTTAACATGAAATAATAATAAAAAAATACATTTCAGTTGTTACTAACTTTAGAAGTGTTTCTTTTTATGCTCAAGTTTTTTACAGAACATGGCAAATTTCTGAAAGAACGCAGGTTTAACCAATAGACAATGTTTACATTTAATAGGAAAATGTAATGCACAGTAACTGACAATAAATGTGCTGCTTCCACACAACCTAGCATTATTATTATTATTTCATCTTTGTAATAATTATTACTGATGCACTGATGTCATGATTATAGTATTCTATATTAACTGTTCTGGGAATCAGTGCTATTTTTATTAGGCCTATCCCTTTGTTGAAAAAGTATGTGTTCCTGAAACTTTATTTTTATTTTTTCATTTACACATTATAATAAATAATATTTAATAAGATGTATTCATAATAAAAGGATGCATGTCCCCATCCATAGCTGGGGCTGTTTAATCAACAAGCCAATGCTCCTAATATCTAATTGAGTTAATATCAATATTTGGTTTAATTAAACAGACTTGATGACCACCTTGTGCTGGCATGAATGAAGTGCAGCCTTAGAAAGCAGGTTGCATAAAAGGCAAGGCCCTACTCATAACATACCTTTTTAGTAAATAATTTTTCAGAACTTAGTCAGCTGAAACAATAGTAAAAATATGATTGTTTGTGCACAATGCTCTCAGAGACTGATTATAAAATATTAAATAAACATTTTAAATAACATACATACCTGTATTTTGCATTAAAATAGACAGAATTTATAATATCATGTTCAACAAAAGGGAAATAAAATCGATTTTAAATTCCCATGGGAATTATGTCATCTGATAGTCAGCATAAGTACTTAATCTTTCAAATGCTTTGCCAATGCACTTGACTTTATAAAATAGATTTTTATTTGTGTGTATACTCTGCAAATGATTGTGGTAATCTATAGTGGGGAAAGTCTATAAAATGTTTATTGGATGTTAAGGTCTTCCTTTAGTACCCTATATTTCAGCACTTTTATTGGACATTGAATGCAGACTTAACAAATTAGCCTGCACTGAAAATTTATCCTGGATAAAATCTATTAACACAAAGCAATATATTGGTCATGAGTGAGTGGCCATTTAACCTTGCACTCGCTAAAACACAGCACAGCTAAATGCATTTGAGTGAAAAATGAACATAAGATTTATTCAGTTACAGTGTCAAGAATGCCGGCCATCTACTTCATGTGAGGTGCTTTTCATACAGTGAGTCTCAAGGTTAATTTCCGCCCCTTCATCATTATCTGTCCTGACCATATACTGGCCAAATGTATACCCATCCAAAATCAGCTGTTAAACATACAATATTCTAGAAAAGCAAATAAATATATTCAAAAAGATAAGCATTTTATGTGAAGCTTCAGGTGCCTTAATACAATTAGGCACGTAATTCAAAATCACAGTCTGGTCCATATTTGCTACCAGCTGCCTGGAAAAAGACATTCAACTTTTACATTCCACTAATATGAACATCCTCCAAGAAAGACTTGTGTAGTCCTGACAGAATCTGAATTAGTTTCTAAGAAAAATGGTTGATTCTATAATATGCAAAGCCACTGGTTAGTAACCGTATGCATTTTCCATTTTTATTGTTAAAAGTTAGACGTAACAGTTCACATTTAATATATTTTTCTTTCATTTGTTTTTTTACAAGCCAGTGAACCCACCTCAATCAATAACACCAGATAAAATTAACTTTTAAAGCCTGCATTTCAGCTCTCTGAATATATACAATGAACTGACACTATCTGTGGCAAGGTTCCAGAAAAATGTGTCACTCTGCCAAAATACATGATTTGACAAGTCCACTCAGACAGCCAAGATTGTAGACTTCCTGTTGTTCTATAGTCTATCAGCCTGACAATGAGAACATTATTAAAACAAACATCCCTCAACAGATTTAATCATCATCGCTTTGAATATGTAAATGCAATGCTACATGTTTAGAGTTTCCATAAGGTTTCTATGTGAAGGAACTTGGAATTTGTCAGTTGTAACAGAGCGTTTAAATTGCACAGTAGCCTTTGGGTTTTACTATCTTTGAATTCAATGGAACACCTTACCCTTCGGAAACTAAACTCCCAGATGTCTCTGATTTAACATCACACACACTTACAGACAAAAATATCCTACTCATAATCTCCTTTATTATATGACTCAGCTTCACTCTGACTTACTTGAATTGTATGCAATTCTAAAAAAAGTGAATAACTTTAAAAGCACCTTTATCTTCTTTTAATCATGGGGGGTGAATAAAAAGCATGCCAATTCCATTCCATTCCAATAAATTCAAAGTGATCCTGTGAAGTATCCTGTGAAAGTTGCAATTCTATGTGCCATTTCAGTGTAGTGACTACTGTAGTGAATCTAGTGCATTGCCTACATCTTCTATGATCCTGGTTTGTGTTCAGTTATTTCAATCGAATTTGGCATATTGGGCATCATAAAATAATCTAATCCTGCTCAGTTGCCTTTTCTCCATCTTTAATAGGATTATTACAGTAAGAAACTGAAAAAATATCATACTCAGACTTTGACATTTTTGGATTTCCGTTAGGCTGCAGTCCGTTAGAATGTCTAATGTTAGTGTTCATTTATTTATTTTAAAATCAGCCCACCCTCCAACAGCCAATTACAAACCCAGTACCTTATCATAGGTAAAATACAAAAATGCTAAACAGATAGCTGTCAAGACAAACCTATACAAATGTTTATTAGTGGATGAGTCAGAGATCGGTGTATTAAGGTTGTTATATGTCGATAGCTTGTTGGTTATTTAATGGCATGGCCATTGGGTGGCATGTTGTTACTAGTGCTTGGTATTTTAAGTAGTTCATAATAATATTCCAACAAATAAATCATGATAATAATCACCTAGCAAGGTTTCATCCATATCCCCAAATCTGATATTATTAATCTGTGTAAATAACATAGTTAACATGTGTGTTCATTACAATTAGGAATCTTGATGATTAAATGTACATCTGTTTAATTGCTATGGGATAATAGAGAACCATGGCAAATATAACCCGTAAAATCAGTACAGTGATACTTTGTTTAAGCTGTGTTTGTGTTCTCCATACCAAATTGCAAACCAATGCTGCTCTCTGGCCCATTCTAGTCCTCTCCTTCTGTTCCTCAGAATGACATACCAGGGATTCATAGAAACCATTAGATCTTTCTTGTGAGGTTTAACCTATAGTTAACTTTGCCACCTTGATAGCAGCTGTCCTGCATGTTTTTCCTCCCAAACTAATGGCCCATAGTTTGTTTAATTTTCTAAGCCCATTTCTCAACATCTGTGTGGTGTCTCTAGTATTTCCCAAGTACACATCCTGGCTTTGCTGCTTTTCAATATTTGCATGCAGATCTTAATGTCTACGATGAAGATGACGAGAATTGATTCTGACCAAGCACTTGTCAGTCTCAGCTAGTCTTTCTTGCGTCGAGGCATGGAAGGCTAAAGGTGTTTTTAATTCAACTGTGGCAAAACTGAAAGTGGTTTTTAAGCATCAACTAAAATTAGCTCCAGTTTCTACAACCACTTGCCTGGCTTTCTTGCGGCCATTTTCCTCGGTCTGAATAGACCCTGATCCTAGAGTTCATATCCATTATAGTGCTGCAGCTAACAATTTTCACAGTATTAATTCTGCTAGATTTAATATTTTAGGAAACTGAAATTAACTGAGAGCAAAAATAATTGTTTCTGAATCATTCAGGAAATATTTCAATTGAAACATTTACTAGGGAACTGTCAGAACTGGAACAAAACCTTAATTTAGCTTTGATTTTTGGAATGAATCTACACTGAAAATAAAACCTTTTCCAGCGTTTTATTATCAGTCACATTAAAATGGAGCTTGTAGGTGTTACAGCAGTTATTGTAGAAATGCATCATCAACAGTGATTTTATTAACTTATTTTACACATATATATTCCACATTTACAGGATCGTTAACCTTCAGTGAGATTTTTTGGGAGGGAGATTTTTCAGTTGTCAATAGAATTATGTTATTACATGAACTCATAATCCAAATGTATTTCTTCAGGGCAGAATTGGTCCCTGCCACATTTATGGAAGATACAATTAAATGATAAATACTTGTACACACTGCTGTTACACATTGCCAGAAAAAGTATGGTTAACCAAAGCAAAACATAATCATATACTTAACAGGACTTCTGGGTGTCATAATAGAACATAAAGTACTCTGAACTGCTCAAGAACCAGAATCGTATGGACCTATCCTTTAGGATTTTACAGTTTAATTAAAGAAAACAGTTATGATATATGGAAGAAATAAAGAACAAATCAGCCATCTAGAGCACAGTGCACCAGTGCTGAACATAAATTTCAATTAGGTAACTGCCGCACAAGATCTTTGATGTGATGTGTGCCACTGAAACAAGGCAGGTTCTCAGACTGTGAAGCTTATTATAAGAAGTCATCTTTTATTGTAATCTAGCTAGATAAAGCAAGACTAATAAAAAGGGTGAAAATTCAATTTTCTCAGTAGAGGAAATGATTGGTGTCTATAATTAAGGAATAAAAGAGCCACTGGGAGAAGGTTATTTCCTAAATAAAACTAGAACAAAACTAAAAATGAAAACCTACATTTCACTTTGTAGTAGTGTTATTTATTAAATGTAACTTAATTTTTAATTAAATAGCAAGGAAGAAGATCCCTGATAGACAGCACCTTTACAACCAGTATAAGAATTTCAAAAATTGCCAAAGAATTTTAATTGTATACCCCGGCAGAATTAGAGGAGCTCATACTGTAATCTGTACTTTTATAATACTTTACCAACATGTGCTCAAAAGCCTGAATCCATACTTATGTATTTATCAAACATAACATGCATCTTCGGTTTTTGCATTCGGACCTGTAATTCATTTTGTGCACAGCAGAACAAAGTAATGTTTCTGCGTCCGCCATTTAATTGCATTTCTGTCTACAATTTATCATTTTGCATATACATAAAAGGTTCTATATTTCTATTACCTCATATCAATGGTTGATCCCACCCTAAGGGGTTGTTAGTATTTAACATGAGCTGAGAGCCTTAAACTTTTGCTTGAAAGCACTTACGAAGATTTCAGATACAATAAAGCTCTATTAAATGCTATTAATAATCAATAAAAGACAGGCCTACGGCAGCACACACATATATATTAGCCTTTTACCAGATACTTAAATCAGAAGATGGCTTTAAAATGTGAGCATCATAAATATCCTAGGTAAGACAAAGATTTGAATGCTGGCCACATGGTGTAGTCAAGGACATAAAAGAACAAGAAAATAATCTTGATTGGAAGACCACATTTTTGGTGGTTAAATGGGAACTTAATTAAATTGAAGGACAAACTATAAAATCTTAATTTAGATGACTAAAATAATAAAAAATAAAAAAAGTTTGGTTTAGTAGTTTAGTTCATAAGGAATACATTTAAACCCTCCTGGTTCTTTCAAGTATCAAGTATCTTATTATACTTTAATATGCAGAGCGTTGGAAATGGGTCCAAGAAGTACACAGACTACAGCCCCCTCCAGCATTACAATACTATAACATATCTAAGATTCTTTCAATTTCGTTACTGCTAAGATTATGTTTACATGTAAGTCCTTTGATGTCTGGAGTGATGTATAAAAGTGAATATATAATTTTCAAATATAAAAGTGCTCCTAAGTATTCTATCTGTGTATCCTGCAGTATTACTAGTCAATTACATACCGTGCAATTTGAAACATTTGAAAGCTATAAATCTTCCCAGTACAGCCATTTACACTTGGGTAGAATAAATATAATGATATAATTTTTTTAACTCTACTTTAATAGTATATCCTCCTGAAAAAAAACCTTTTTGAATTTTAAGTGGAGTTTTGAGTACATAACTTGGTTACTTCCATACATCCAATACTGCCATCTGAGAAATATCAGTTATTGTACATTTTAAGAAAATCTATCTGGGGCTTTAGCATAGATGTGTATTTTGTTCTGAAAATAACGAGTTTCACCGGTTGAATTGGTAGTACATTTTTACAAAGATGGAGTGAAAAAAATGAAGTTATGATTTACGATGAATTTTACAGCCCCAAGTACTATATAATGCATATTTGTTGTTGTTTGTTTTTGTATTAGGGGGTTGAATAATTATAAACTGACCGACAACTGTCTCTGGTATCGTGCCTAAAGCATCAGACTGAAATGTTTGGCAAGGGTCCTTAATGGAGGTAAAGATTGATCTGCATTAACAGCATAAGTTATAGCTCAGTTTAATACTGTGATCCTTTCCTGTGAATGTATACAAGTATTGCAGGTGTTGCTCTTCAGCTTAACAGACAAAGATCAGTAAATGTTAAAATAACCAAATCAAAGTTAAAGGAGTTTGTTCAATACTAACACATTCAAAATGTTGCAATTATATATTTTTTTGGTTCCTTCCACATTTTCCAGATGAACATATTTGTTAAGACACTAAACAAAAGAAAAAGAAAAAAAATCTTGTCAAGAGTCTACATTTTGTCCTTTTTATAAATGGATTCATGGGAGATTGATAGTGCAGAGTAAACCATTGCAGACATATATGCTTATACTCCAGTTGTAAAAACCTGATGATGCTGTTACTTGAATCGCCATGTATATCATCCATCATGTCTCCCTTTTTAATTGTAATGCTGTACACACTTACTGGGCAAAGAAAATACTATGTCAAGAATTTGTTCTTTTAAAAAATTACTCTGCAGTGCAGTCCTGTCAGGTCTTGAAAAAAGGAATCTACTTCAATATATATTCAATATTAATGTCAGCATCCAATCCCTTATCTGTACTGTCTGATGGTACTGTAACTCAGGGATGCCAGTGGTAAATTACTATTTGTTATATATATATATATATATATATATATACACTCACCTAAAGGATTATTAGGAACACCTGTTCAATTTCTCATTAATGCAATTATCTAACCAACCAATCACATGGCAGTTGCTTCAATGCATTTAGGGGTGTGGTCCTGGTCAAGACAATCTCCTGAACTCCAAACTGAATGTCTGAATGGGAAAGAAAGGTGATTTAAGCAATTTTGAGCGTGGCATGGTTGTTGGTGCCAGACGGGCCGGTCTGAGTATTTCACAATCTACTCAGTTACTGGGATTTTCACGCACAACCATTTCTAGGGTTTACAAAGAATGGTGTGAAAAGGGAAAAACATCCAGTATGCGGCAGTCCTGTGGGCGAAAATGCCTTGTTGATGCTAGAGGTCAGAGGAGAATGGGCCGACTGATTCAAGCTGATAGAAGAGCAACTTTGACTGAAATAACCACTCGTTACAACCGAGGTATGCAGCAAAGCATTTGTGAAGCCACAACACATACAACCTTGAGGCGGATGGGCTACAACAGCAGAAGACCCCACCGGGTACCACTCATCTCCACTACAAATAGGAAAAAGAGGCTACAATTTGCACAAGCTCACCAAAACTGGAAAAATGTTGCCTGGTCTGATGAGTCTCGATTTCTGTTGAGACATTCAGATGGTAGAGTCAGAATTTGGCGTAAACAGAATGAGAACATGGATCTATCATGCCTTGTTACCACTGTGCAGGCTGATGGTGGTGGTGTAATGGTGTGGGGGATGTTTTCTTGGCACACTTTAGGCCCCTTAGTGCCAATTGGGCATCGTTTAAATGCCACGGCCTACCTGAGCATTGTTTCTGACCATGTCCATCCCTTTATGACCACCATGTACCCATCCTCTGATGGCTACTTCCAGCAGGATAATGCACCATGTCACAAAGGTTGAATCATTTCAAATTGGTTTCTTGAACATGACAATGAGTTCACTGTACTAAACTGGCCCCCACAGTCACCAGATCTCAACCCAATAGAGCATCTTTGGGATGTGGTGGAACGGGAGCTTCGTGCCCTGGATGTGCATCCCACAAATCTAAAAATAAGGCAGTTCTGAAGGCGAAAGGGGGTCAAACACAGTATTAGTATGGTGTTCCTAATAATCCTTTAGGTGAGTGTATATATATATATATATATATATATATATATATAACAGTGCCTATCTATAGCCTCTTTCAAAATGTTTACTTTTTGCCTGTAATTAAAATGTGTTAAAGCCCCATAACTTCCAAGTGAGAAATGTGTAGAAAATGTATTAATAAAAATGGAAAAGCCTTGGTTGGAGAAGTGTCCACCCCCCTTGTAATAGCAATCCTAAATTAACTCTGGTGTAAGCAATCATCTTCACAATCACACAGTAAGTGGCCTTCACTAGTGTTAAAGTGAAGTGATTCACATGATTTCAGTCAAAATTCAGAAGTTTCTGTAGGTTCCTCTGCAGGCTAGTGCATGTCAAAGCAAACACTCAACCATGAGCACCAAGGAGCTTTCAAAAGAACTCTGGGACAAAGTTGTTGAAAGGCACAGATCAGGGGATGGGTATACAAAAATTAATTATTAAGAAGTGGAAGGTGTATGGCACCATCAAGACCCTGCCTAAATCAGGCCGTCCCACCAAACTGGATGATCGAGCAAGAAGGAAACTGATCAGAGAGGATTCCAAGAGGCCAATGGCAACCTTCCAAGATATAAAGGCTTTTATGGCCAAGACTGGTCAAAGTGTGACAAGATGTATGAAGATCCCCACAAATCTGGTCTGTATGTTTCTCAAGAAAGTCAACCTAGAATCCCGTTTGACGCATGCAAAAATAATTATTAACATACTCAGGAGATTCTGTAGCCATATGGAAAAAAGTTTTGTGGTCTGACAAATACTAAAATGGAACTTTTCGGCCTAAATACAAAGTGTTATGTTTGGCACAAACCCAACATCACCCGAAGAACACCATATCTGCTGTGAAGCATGGTGGTGGCATAACCTAGTTATGGGGATGTTTCTTCTCGGCAGGGACTGGAGCACTTTTCAGAAAAGTATAGAAATGTCCTTGAGCAAAACCTGCTGCCCTCTGCAAGAAAGCTGAATCTGGGATGGAAATTCACCTTTCAGAATTAAAACCTGAAGCACACAGACAAAACTATACTGAAGTGGCTAAATAAGAACAGTTTTGCCAAATATTGTCAAATCCAAGTGTGCAAAGTTGGTAGAGACCTTTCACAACAGACATACAGCTGTAATTGCTACCAAACATATATATATATATATATATATATATATATATATATAAAGCTGCGGCACTTCATTCTACATTACCATTGTCCACACTGAGCTGAGATTGATATTCATCATATAAACCTAGAAATGTAATTCTGCTAATGAGAGAACAAAATTGTATTGTATGTAATCACGGTCAATAGATTAATACAAGGAATATATAATTTCTTTGTAATTACTTTAAGCATTGTGCAGATTCCAGACTGCATAGCAAGCCTCAGGTGGAAGATCATAATTATAAATTGAGCTTCTCAGGGGCAGGATTTCAATTACTAACAGCTCTTCAAAATAAATGATTGAAGAAGAATAAAAACAATAAGAAAAATGTTTTTCTGTAGTAAAAGGAAATAACCCATAACAAACAAATGCATAGAGAATCATACCATATAGTAATGTGATTTAACAAATAAGTCCATCTTTGTTCAACTATCCATTGAACAATATGTGAATTCAATAAGCATAAAACATTTTTTAATTTGTATCAAATTGGTCAAACGTGTTTTACTATCTGATTTACAGCCCTCCCTAAGTTCTACGTATAGTTTTTTTATTTCTGAATTATTCCGTAAATCCTCTCCGTTTCATTACTCTGCACTTTATATTTCTAAAGCTTTTAAAATGCTCTACCATCTATGCATTATCTTTCTTTCATTCCTGTAAAACTACTACAATATTACAATTCTTTCATGAAGCTCATAATATTTGAGTAGGTTTCTACACATGGCTTACAAATTGTATTCTATGTTGAATGTATTCATTAAGCCATAAAATAAGGGACCATATTCCTTTTTGCCTACCTACATCAATTCTTTATAATACATTATAAGCTCTTAATAAATAGAAATTTAAGAAATGTACTCGGTCAAAAATTAAATGAAAATAAGCCACAAAAAATATGTTTTCAAATTAATTGTCATATGCACCAAGAAATAATGAAACTCATACAAAACAGTATGAGTATTTCATATTTAATGCAAATGTATATTGCTTTAGTTTTTACCATAAAATATTTCTTTGCATTTTCTAAAATAGAATATAGCTTTGAAAATACAGCTGCCCTTGTGAATCATTGATAGTGTTTACACTTAAACAGAAAGCTTTTCCAAACTGATTCATTGCTGCACTGTGTCCAGATATATTGCATCATACAATAACTAAAGTCCAACCTCCCATTTTGTATTTTCTTTAAGGAAATAATAGGTTTAATCTTAAACAAGGACATGGTCATTTCTATTTAGATCACAATAGTACCAAAGCTCCATAATACAATATTCAATAGATCTGATCTACAGTCCCTTAACTTCTGGTAATCACAGTGGGTACAATTCTGAAAAAATACATAAAGCATATACAAGTAGGTCAAATATGAAAATTACTGAGAATTAACAGTCTCATTACTGATTGTTTTGTACTTTATACAGATATGGGGTCAAATACATGTCAATGCATATGCAATTATAATATTCCCACTAACAAAACTAAATTTACAAATATGTAACTATAAACCAAACTAATTTCAAATATTCTTTCATACAAACAGGTTTTCATTGATTTCTCTTCACAAACATTAGTATAATGTTGATTGTTTAAAGTTTTTTTTAAATCAAAATATGACCTATTTAAATAGTAGTGCATTTGTTTAATTTAATTAAACATTTTGTTGTTTAAAAATAAGTTTGCAGGCAGCACATTCTTCTTCTTCGTCGTATTATTATTATTATTATTATTATTATTATTATTATTAATGTATTAATCAAGCTTACATAACCAGGAATAAAAGAAAACGATAGCAACAGCTGGGATTTTTGGCTTTTTTGTTGTTTGGGGGAGACACGGCAGCCATGACTGACTTAAGGAGTTAGAAATTCGTGCTTCTTTTTGCTTTTTGAACTCCCATTAACAAAATGTGTGAAATATATGCAATAAAAAAACAAACAAGCAAAACATGGGGCCTTTGTTGCACCACAATGCTGCAACATTATTAAATTTATTTTCGAGGCAGCATTTTGTCACCTAACGTAAGGTCACTTTTTTTATATAAGAATACAATCACATGACGGTACATATTAAATATGTAGAGACAGTTTAAACTAGTGCAAAGCAATTACAACAAAAAAGAAGTAAAACTTGCCACATAAGACCTTTCTGCGAGGCACTTCGGCCGCTGAGGACGCCGGGTGTTCTGGTTTTAAAGCTCCAACATTGACCTTGTGAAAAGCCCGTGCAGTCTCACAAAGGAAACAAGACAAGGTGCTGTGCAATGTCCTTTAAAGTCATTTCAGACTATAAAGCTTGTGTTTTTAGGTTTGTTTTGTGCAGAGTAACCTGTTACTTGTTCACCTTCCACCATTTTTAAAATATAGAGAATACTTTTTTACACTCGACTAATTTGATTTGATTATTTGAATATTTTGAATAATAGTTGCAGCACTAATTTATACAATTTACAAACCTCACTTAGGCTTTTGTCACAAATCGTTCTATTCACTTGACGTATTATGGGAGGGAACACTGACTAGTTCATTACTTTACATGTCTACTGCTCTGTGTCACCTGATTACATTTTAAAGTGTCCTTGGAGTTGTCTATACAAATGCAAAAACTTAAATTCACGGATATTAAAATCCCAAAAGCAATGTAAATACTTTTGGAGTTAAATGCATTTGTACTTGCATACCCGAAGTTGATCTGCTTATGGTTAGTTAATCATGTCACCTGTCCTTAAATAGAAAGTCTTTACATTACTTTGAGAAATGGTAATGAAGAAGTTAAATGTTATTACATGTCAAATATGATTGATATTACAACAATAAACAATTATATTTTCAATATATATTTCTTATGCTACTGATAATTATAGTGCTTATACTAATTTAAAAGGCAGTACATTTGGTTATGTTTTTAAGAGAAGGCTAAGAATTAAATATTCAATTCAATTTTATTTTATTTTTCTTCAAAACTAATAAGCAGTAGTTGTGAAATCAGACTGCCACTCCCTGCATGTTACTGGGAGTAGTCTCCAGCTGCAGCAAAATATATAAAAATTATGCTGAGGACTGGGGTGAACAGCCAGATGTGGAAAACTCGCTGTGCCACACAAGGGCAAATCCTGCCGCTGGCCAGATATTGGCATGGGTTGCTAAGTGGGTGGCCACGAGAGCAGGGATTGTCCTGCAGCTAAACCTAGATTTTAACTTCAACTACTACTACTACTACTACTACTACTAATAATAATAATAATAATAATAATAATAATAATAATACATTAGCTAAAGCCCCTTGTGAAGAGAAACTGTTCATTATATTTTTTAACCAAATTAATCTACCATTCAGTCTTATATATGATAATAGGGATAAAAGTGCTGTAAAATGTTTCCACTTTTATATATTTTCTCATTTCTAAGCCAATGTTTTTATAGCTAGCATAGCTGTTCTTGGGCAAATCCCATTAAGATTTCCACAATTGTGTGTCATTGTGTGTCAGTTAATAGGGAATCTCTATGCAAAAATGTTTGCAGTGTGCATTCAAAATATTATATACGTAATATGAACATGAAACAGTTAGTTAACAAATATTTTTTTAATCTTGTGACTAAAAGAGTACACTGAGTCTGCATTTACAATATTTTCCAGAAAGACCTAACAAACCCTAGGGGTGTAACATCACACAGTCCAATAATTTATGAATTTACAACTGAAGTCAATTACATCAATATTATGATATAATAACAAAACTGATCATATATTTTATTTAAATTGTTAATAGTTAATATCAATATGTTAATATCAATATTATTAGCAGGAATATGTATTCCCTATGTAAATAGTTGGTTTTATTAATTTAATTAAGTTAACAGACTGATTTAATTAGTTTCAGCCTGTGTACTACTTTTAGATTTAAAGTCTACTGTACAACATGATTTAACCATAGTCCTTATATGTGATCGACCTGGCCAGAAGTTATTTCTTAAACAAGAAGTAAAGGAGCCCTTTTTGGCAATACAAACATCAACTGGTTTATGTGGATGCTTAAAATGTGCCGCCCAACAAAATGCCATGAGAGAGCAGAAGATAATTTGTTTGAAGTTGACACACATTTTCAACAGTGTCAACCTTTGTGTTTAAGAGGTCATATTGAAAATATATGTGCCACAGCAGAGACAGCTATTCCAAGAGGTACTTGTTTGTATGGGTAAAGATTGGTATTACATTTTTACGACAGCTTGCTGTCGGATTTGTTGGCTACATTTCAATCTTCACAGGAACAAAAGAAAAGCTTCTACGCAGATATCTAGTTTGTGTGTAGCACTGGCAACACACAGCCACAGGCAAGTATTGCAGGTTTTCCTAAGGCATTATGCTAGTAATCATGTGGAAATCTGGTGTTTACTCTTTCCACCTTTCAAGCAAAACTGTCCTGCAGTGAAGTCGCTCTCCACTGGTGGACTGCCAAATGTTTCCCTAGTTCAAACAGGACTGGCAGGACAACATATCCAGAGCATTAGTATGGCAATAAAATAAAGTATTCGGACAATAAATAGAAAATAATTAAACCAAATCAGTAAAGTCTATTATAATAAATATGATGTTGAGGGTAAGGCTAAACTAAACAGTGGTGTTAAAACTCATCACTGTTCAGATGGTACCATGGTAACTATGGTTACTTTGATTTCCTTTTCATTTTACACAGTTATTTTGTTTTCACTACACTCTCCTGCGGTGTTACAAGGGTATTCACAGTGTGCGATTTGATTATGATTACCGTGATTTATCACAGCGGATACTTGTTATATCTGTGTAGCACAGAGTCTAAGGGAGTGACTTTACCATAACAGGCCCATGTATACTGTGGCCTCATAACAAAGGGACTCAAAGTTCTGTTAATTACTATGCACATTACTTTTCAGAAGAGCAGGGATTCAAATGCAAATCCTAAAGCAAGTTACAAAACTTTGCCCACCTGAAGTTTTCCAACCTGAAATCAGTAAAAGCTTGTTAAAAAACCCAAGGTCTCCCTCATGAATAGAGATATCAGTTGTACTACATAAACAAGTTAGATAAACATAACCTTCCATTTTTTGTAAGTAGTAAATGTAACATGAAAATAACCAAATGCCACTACAAATCAATATGGACAGGTTACAACAGAAGACTGCCTTGGTACTAACTAGTCCCTTGGCAATCTCATCAGCATTGAATTGTTTCAGCTACCAGAGATTCACACAGGCAATGTTAAGAGGTATTGCATCAGTTAAACACAAGCAAGAAGCCCCACACCCCTTGTCACAGTCAGACACCCATGTAGAATTGTTAAGTAAGGTGTTTGATATAGGCCAAGGCAAAAATAAAGTGCTTACCCGCAAACTACTGTTCTCAGTACATGAAAATAAAGCAAAAGGAGAGAATTCCTCTCGTGTAATTTTACTAGCATTAGCAGCTGGGGTTTCTTATGAATAATAACAGTCATATTAAAAAAAGGTCTACATGTAGCCCTCAAACCCACACTCCTGGCTACTTTAAAGGAGATATGCTTCTATTTTCTGCAGGTGGTCATTTTTAAGGGTTTTACTAAATTCTTCTGCCAGCTATAAATAGAAAACTGGAGCATGAGGCATGAACTTCCATTATTACATTATACCACAAGGAGGGATTTAGATCAAGTTCCCATGAAAGAAAACAAAAAATGGTGCTGTAAGACTTTCCAGGCTGTAATGCAAACCAGCTATAACAACAGAAGGAATACTCAGCTGAGAGAGGTGTACAATCTACCTTACTTTCTAACAGTTTTACACGATATAAAGACATAACTGTATGTCAGTAAGGCTCAACACAGTAACATTATTTGTCAACACATACTCCTGTAAAAAGCTGTAGTAGGTTTTATGGGAAATGAGCGCAGGGAACTTGAAAGAAAGATGAAGGTTGCAAACTTCTCGGACCACAGTAAATGTTAAATTTTGGTTCTGTAGACATTTGAGAATATACATGTATTAATTATAAAAGGCGAATCCAGTATAAGAGCAGCACAACACTGCACTGTATAACTGCTGTCAAGTAAATAGGTTTAGTTATGCGTACCTGTGAACTCTCTCGATTTCACCCGGAGACTTTGTGCATATGGACTGGTCTCGTGGGGATTGGCCATATTGTCTAGATACAGTAGATACAGAAATCCTCTCCCCAGGAACAGATTTTGCTCAATGTTAACAGTTCCCCTTGTATTAATATAAAAAAGAAGCCCACCCTATTCCCTTCAGGTGAGCAAAAATCCGAGCGTTCCCAGGTGTTTGTATATGAGACATGAACATGTTTAGGAGATAGCTTCCGAGTCCAGCAACTCCTCCTTTCAGAAGAGATAATTCCTCTCCAGCAAGGGATTGACATTAATATAGACCACAATTGTTAGTCTAGATTGGAAGACATACTCATATTAAATTCACTTTATCCACTAACCATACAAATAATATTCCAAGTGGAGATCAGAGACCTGTATGCAGAATGCCCATCTATGTCCATTCATAAATTTCCCCATGAAGCACAAGCAATACCCATGAATCATAATTTAAGTCTATCGGGAGAGTTCTCCAAGATATCATAGTGAGAATATAAATACAGAAAGGGGACTTGAGAAAGGTAATGATATTAAACATGAAAATGAAGAGCAGATTGTTAGTGATTGTGCCCTGTATATGACACTGAATGAAGCAGACACCAGAGACATTAACTACAGGCAACTTCTACAAGTTGCTCACGCAGAAGAAAGAGTTTCAATGTAATACTTTTTCCCCCAACAGGAATTATACCCTGTGGCATATCTGACTCAACTTCTTTGTAACAGATATGTATCAAAGGCTGTTGGGGAAGTATAGCAACATTCCAGTTGAAAAAAATATATAGTTATATTATAGAACAAATACCAAACGTCACTGTGCAGTCTCAAAAAAAGGAAAGAAAATCCACTTGGTTTGAATCTAGATATCTGTGTTGACCTGAAGCTTTAGCTGAATCATCATCCATGATTCCTCTTTATGCCCTGGAATTATGTATCAGATTGCATTATATTTGGAAAATCGTTTGAATATCGGTGTCAAATGTTTATTTTGTTATCAAACAGAACACGCATGTCTATTCAGAAAATAACAGTATAGTCCCTACTATCAAGTCTGATGACTTTAAAGCTGTCTTAACCAGTGAGATCAACTTTTATTTGCCATATTTATTGCTATAAATTAAACTCTTGTCAATGTTTGGTATGCTCATTTTGTGAAAGATAATATATATGGGAAGTTGTTATCTGCATAGCTGTAAAAGTAAATGTATAGTAGCATGCTAAATGAAGCAGAGTTGTTCCTAAAATGGACCCCTGGTGGTCTCCACAATAATCTCCCTGATAGTAGATGTATAGCTATTGTTACTCTGTTAGATAAGGTTCAATGCAACTAAGTAATGTACAGGAATAAATATTTCATAATTAAAAGAGTAATATCAACATTGTGAAACACAGCAGTCCAATGCAACATTTACAATATACTTATTGTTAATGATCCAGTGCCACTAGACATGAAATGGCACCAGAATCACTAAGAAGTGATGTTTCAGTACCATGATTTACAAAACCAATCTAGTATGTAGTTGTAGCAGTTTCCTATTCTCAGATGGAGTAATAAACCAGAGTGCAGTTTATTTAAGTTTTAGCAACTAATCAAATAGAGTAATTGAAAATGATCTGCCATAGGTACTCAAAGAAAATGTAAATATGATTTTAGAACCATGTCAGATTTATAATAGATATGAACTAGCAAAGTGCTTCTTATCTTCTCCCTGTATCAAAAAAGTTAATTTTGGGTTAATTAAACCTAGACGGAAAACAGAATTAGTTGTAAACTAAGTACTAAGCAGTTGTTATTTATGTATTATTTTACAATTATATGATATGTAGTATGTTTGAGAACAGGGAGCTTTAAAAAGTAAAATACTGTTTTGTGTGTTTGTTTATTGCTAAACAAACTAAATAGTTAGTTTTATACTGAAAGATGTTTTGAACTGCTACATCATTTAAGCTGCTTTTATTACTACCTTGTTATGTAAAATGAAATCAGTTGTCAAACACATACCGATGTGTTTCATTAATAGATTTCACACGGGGCACTTGCAAAATAAAGTTACCATTTTAAAATTCAGAAATTATATTTTACATAATCACGTAATCCTCGGCGTTTACAGAAGGAATCGAGGTAAAGTGTATTAATAAAAAGGTTTACATCCGGGACAGTCACATATCAAGTATATATAGGCTGCATATGCTAACACACAACGACCTCACAACGTTGTAGCAACGTAACACTCATAGCTGGTATATTTACCCCACGCACTTCAAAAGCTCTGCGTGTGATATACAGCATCACCAAAGAGCAGCAAGAGCACAACTCGGCGGCGGAGAATCAATATCAAGATAACGGGGAAAGGTAGACGCAACTTTTCATACCCGACCTCGATATATTGTATTGCAACTCCTTTCAATGCAATCTTCGGTGCTGAATGTTGTAGCCTGTATTGCCAGCTGCATACTCTGCACAATGTTAGCAAAGAGGCTAATAAAGCCAATTTCACAACCGGGACCCCATCATTTGGTCTACATCCATTACACGTGGCTAAGCTATAAACCCTTGTACATATTATTTATATATGCATACACACACACACACACACACACACACACACACACACACACACACACACACATATATATATATATATATATATATATATATATATATGTGTGTGTGTGTGTGTGTGTGTGTGCATACATGCATTATGTGTATTATAAACAATTACACGCATAAAATATATTTATATTTTAAATCCAACCTTGCCTAATTGTTAACCATTTCTAGGCATGCAACTTAAATGTTGCTTATTATTTTTGCCAACTACAATGATCTTACCTACGCACATCCCTGCCCGGTGACACTGTCTGTACCTGCTCTACCCAGCAGCGATGCATGCACCATCCACCACATGCAATTCATTAAGAGTTTGCCTTATTTAAAGAAACATACAACTGTATTACTCAAAATGTATACTAATGGTTTAATATCTAAATATCGAGCACAATTCAAAAACTTCCCATATGAACAAGCATCACTAGACCGATCCGAAGCAGACCCGAAACTGCCGTCAAATTATTATGTAGAAGTATTGTAGTGAAGTAGTAATAGTAATAGTGACCTGGTAGTATTCATATTATAATCAATCACATTCATATCAAATAACCATGTGTCTTAAAACGGAATTAGGAATAAACAGACCATGGCTGGAGTCCAATGCGCTGTTTAGCTATTCAGCAGTCTAATAAGTTTTTTGCAGCCCTCGCATCATCCCCTGCCTTGCAGATGCAGCCCGCTTACCTTGGTCTGCTCCCACTGCTGTCAGCACCTTGGCAATTGGAAATAATCCCGATATGGTTAGAAAAGCTAAAATCAACTCGGACATGGTGGCAGAATGAAGACCCCGGCTGCCTCTCATACTAGTGGAGCCAGCCTCCAGCCCAGCAGCGCGATTTGGAAACGTCAATTGAAATTGTTCTGCTAAATGAGCCAGCCTGTCCTCCTCTCCCTGCTTCCAGCAGGATTTGTAGGTGTATATATGTGTGTGAGAGAGACTGTATGAGTGTGTGTGTGTGTGTGTGAGAGAGAGAGAGAGAGAGAGAGAGAGAGAGGGAGGGTGGGAGGGGGGACTGGGGGTGGGCAAAGAGAAGGAGAAAACAGAGAGTGTGTGTCTTGACTTTTCAATGCAGAGCTTACATCACAGAAGAGGGGCAGAGAGATGCCAAAGGATGGGAATCTACTGATTAATCCCTGGGATCTGCTGAACACCCCCCTGATGTCCTCCTAAATCACATCCATTACCCACTCAGAAGCATTTAGCACAACATGGACGAATCGGAACGAACTGAAAGCAGATCACAATTATTTCCACTCAGCTGAAAAATGAGCTTAGTGTATTAGTCTGCAGTTTCTGTAAACCAGGTAGGAGTATGACAGATAGGCATGCATATTTTGTCGATTGTCTTTTGCAGTGCATTGAAGCTAAATCTGAAGTGACCAAAGTAACATTTTGCCTACTGATACAATATTTCACTCTCAGTGCTTATTTTACAATTTGTCTTGACTACGTTGGTTAAAACATGGTATATGCCACCCCCAAACAACTATTTTCTATCATTGTAAGCAGGTAGATTTATTGTAAGCTTTTCTTAGTCTTCTTAAAACAAACGCAAACGTTCTAGTGCTATTTCATGAGAAAGAAAACAAATAAAAAGGAACTGGAAAATATAGGTGACTCATTTTCACAACAGATACTATTTTAAATTATGTTATCATGGCTGTAAAAAAAAAAAAATCTTCTTAAAGGTGTTGTGATTTCTCTCACTGAATCTTACGAATTACTTGAGATGAAGTGCCAAACCTTCTGGTCTGGACACCTGTGGTTTAATGAAGCCAGTTCATATTCAAAACACGAATGATAACCAATGTGGAGAATCATATAATGACCACTGTAAAACAATTCATCTGTTGTCAGGAAGAGACGGGATTGATTTTGTTCAGATCAGATTAGGTGCAAGACATAAATAAGTGATAGGGTACCCCTTAGGCAATGTTTTGAATTATTTCGAATAAATCTATAATTCCAAGGTAACACATAAATGAGGTCAACATGTTATGGTATATCTTTAAATAAAACTCATATAATCAACTTATAAAATGCTACACACTTATTCAATAGCTTAAATGATAAGGAAACAGACATTGTTTTCAATTGGAGGCATTTTTTCTCCTTCAGGTTAAGAACGGATGAGCAATGTGAATGATCTTCAAGAGTTTTTAGGATGTATATCCTTTGGGGCATATGCCGGAGTTCAGATTGATGACAAACAAGAAACAGCATTATTAAATGATCAGGAAAGGCACTGGACAAAAAATCATGGAAAGATATGACTAGTCGCTTGAACCTAGTCATTGTTACCTCAATACATGCAGCTCCTTGTGGCAGCATTTTTATTTTAAGACCAAAAATATATATAGCTATCACTAAGTCAAGATACCTGTATCATACTAATCATATATCTGCCAAAATCTCATCTTTTATCAGAGCTCTGTCAGCACTGGTGGATTTGATCGTATATAGCAATAAATTGGGAAGTAAAATAAGTAATTTTGAGTTTTGATTACAAATTGCTTTAAAAAATCATAATTTGCTGGAATGTTCTGTTGTTGAATACCTATTACATGAAGGTGTAGACAGAGAGGATGTAGTTTTAACTTGGTGTCATTTGTGAATCTATTGCATAAAACATGGTTAGATTCTGGGATTGTTTTTGTCTGGCTCATTTTTATAATTATGCTAATCGTATATGTCTCGAGTCAATCATGATTTTCTGGGATAATACGGAACATTCAGAAAGTTAAAAACTATTACATGGCCTTCATATTTGATGACTTGCTTTAAAATCACACACAAAGTTTGATGACCTTAAGACAATCCTTAAAGGGGCAGCACCACAAAAACAATACAAAATGATCAGTAATTGTATTGAGAGCAGGACATCCTTATGCTTGAAGAATGATCACTCTAATGACCGAGTCTTGAGTTCAGGGAACGCTTCTCTCTAAAGATATTGTTGGCAATACCAGATGCAAACTGACATTAAGCATAAAACAGATCATTATAACATCATTGAATGAAACATCTTTGAATATGCATTGCAAATATAATACATATTTTGTATTAATCACCGATTTAATTAACATAACATTTGTGAACTATTTGTATTGGGTTTATTAGATTTCATGTTAATGTTTTTTGCCAGGCAGTAACCACATACTTGGATTACATAATGCAAAATAATTTTTAAAAAAAAGCATATTATTGGTAGCAAATTATTGTATGTAAAACTCTGCTATGAACACAGTGCTAACTGTTGTATTAGTGATTATACCATGTACATTAGGTCGCACAAGGTGGCTCTGGGGTTTTCACAATTAAAATAGGAATTATTTAATATTTCTTAAGAGAAACATAAGGAATACCAATTCACTTAATTCATTTTGAATAATTGCTAGAGGTTGTTAGATAGGAATCAATATGCTTTTTAAAGACAAACCTTTTTAAAGACAAGGTTTAAACCACATTCAATGCAGAAGCAACATTCCAGGCAGAATGCTTCCACACCAGTCTTCATAATGGGATGTTCCTTTGTAATAACATTATGTTTATTAAACTGCCTATGTTAGCCTCAAAGTTAAATATTTTTAGTGTTTCCTGAAGCAAGATTCCTCATCTAAGGATTCATGTATCAATACATGTGTGCAATCACTCCACTTTTATTTATTTATTTGTTCAGTTGGGTGGAGTTTCAGACTTTTCTTATTCACAAATAACACAGTAATAAAAAAAATAAAAACATTTGTAAAATGGGACGTCTTAGTGAATGCTGCATAAACATCATCAGTGTCTAAATTAATAATATTGCCTACTTATCAAACTTAAGCAGATGTCGCTTGTTACGTGAGTGACATGATATAATTAAAATGCTTTCAGTTTAATCACTTAAAAATCAAAGCATGACTGCAGCATACATTTGGGCTCAGATTATTATTTTAGTTGAATACAAGCACATGTTTTAACCTATTGTTATGAGTAGTACTTGGGGTAAAGAGTGTACTCTAGGCACAGCTCCCAAATATAATTATCTGAATGCAATAATATGAAAATATTTTGCCATCATTTGACATGACTTGACTGATATCTTGCTTTGACAGGAGAACCCATCATCTCTGTCCTGCTGGCTCATTCCTGACATGCATAACTTGGTGTGAACAAGCTTATAGATTCACAGTGATGACACCATCGGCATGATTCTCTTAAGGGGCCAACTAAAAAGTTGCTTGCAAAGTAATTTCTGATTCTGATAACTTAAATCCCATTCAAAGAGTTTATGTAACATGTATTAACCTTCTGCACCTTTAAACATATATATATATATATATATATATACACTCACCTAAAGGATTATTAGGAACACCTGTTCAATTTCTCATTAATGCAATTATCTAACCAACCAATCACATGGCAGTTGCTTCAATGCATTTAGGGGTGTGGTCCTGGTCAAGACAATCTCCTGAACTCCAAACTGAATGTCTGAATGGGAAAGAAAGGTGATTTAAGCAATTTTGAGCGTGGCATGGTTGTTGGTGCCAGACGGGCCGGTCTGAGTATTTCACAATCTGCTCAGTTACTGGGATTTTCACGCACAACCATTTCTAGGGTTTACAAAGAATGGTGTGAAAAGGGAAAAACATCCAGTATGCGGCAGTCCTGTGGGCGAAAATGCCTTGTTGATGCTAGAGGTCAGAGGAGAATGGGCCGACTGATTCAAGCTGATAGAAGAGCAACTTTGGCTGAAATAACCACTCGTTACAACCGAGGTATGCAGCAAAGCATTTGTGAAGCCACAACACGTACAACCTTGAGGCGGATGGGCTACAACAGCAGAAGACCCCACCGGGTACCACTCATCTCCACTACAAATAGGAAAAAGAGGCTACAATTTGCACAAGCTCACCAAAATTGGACAGTTGAAGACTGGAAAAATGTTGCCTGGTCTGATGAGTCTCGATTTCTGTTGAGACATTCAGATGGTAGAGTCAGAATTTGGCGTAAACAGAATGAGAACATGGATCCATCATGCCTTGTTACCACTGTGCAGGCTGGTGGTGGTGGTGTAATGGTGTGGGGGATGTTTTCTTGGCACACTTTAGGCCCCTTAGTGCCAATTGGGCATCGTTTAAATGCCACGGCCTACCTGAGCATTGTTTCTGACCATGTCCATCCCTTTATGACCACCATGTACCCATCCTCTGATGGCTACTTCCAGCAGGATAATGCACCATGTCACAAAGGTCGAATCATTTCAAATTGGTTTCTTGAACATGACAATGAGTTCACTGTACTAAACTGGCCCCCACAGTCACCAGATCTCAACCCAATAGAGCATCTTTGGGATGTGGTGGAACGGGAGCTTCGTGCCCTGGATGTGCATCCCACAAATCTCCATCAACTGCAAGATGCTATCCTATCAATATGGGCCAACATTTCTAAAGAATGCTTTCAGCACCTTGTTGAATCAATGCCACGTAGAATTAAGGCAGTTCTGAAGACGAAAGGGGGTCAAACACAGTATTAGTGTGGTGTTCCTAATAATCCTTTAGGTGAGTGTATATATTTATATATATATTTATATATATATATATATATGACATGATTTGACTAACAAAATAGCTTTGAAAAATAATTTCCCAACCACCTTCTTATCCCTTTTGAAAATCATGCTGTATGTTTTTAAAGTACCACTCACACTATGGTGCAGATTGGAGAACATGTTCCACCTATTTTTTTTTTAAATTAAGGCATTACTGCATGGCACTTCATATCTATACGGCCCCAGTGTTACATACTCAAGTAAATTAATATGGGTTTACATATGAAATATTAATAGCGCTGCATTTTGCTCTGGCAGTGATAATGTCTTCGTATCCAACTATCTTTGATGATCCTTAACTTCAGATACTTATTATTTCAGACAGGATGTTAAAGTGTATTGATATTTCTTCTGATCATTAAATAAATGCACAAAGAATAAGAAAACACATTCATAATTTATTTTGAGGTATCATCATTACATAAATCAAAAGCCTATTATACCTATAGCCAACTGGATGATGACGCATTGAAAATTGCAGACATTATTTGTCAATGTTCTTGCTATTTCTTTTTGTACATTTTACATGTATATAGTCAGCACATTTTGTATCACAACATGTAATAAATTCACTGAGGGAAATATTAACATAATATTTATAAGTACAGTATGAGGAATAGAGAATCTGATATGAATCAAATGCAATAAACTGTTCAATTTACATCATGCACATTTTTCTAGATTCTAGTTCCTGTGGTGACCTCAGATGTTCTGATATCTGTCTATATTTGTAAAGCTCACACATATATCCTTATAAAGGTTGTAACATATACACCAATCTACCTTATAGAATTATAGTGTAATTTCGTTCTTCTTCTTCTTTGGACATAAGAACATCGTGCTCTAAGTGATCCAAGGATCCTATCTAGTCTATTTTTACATAGGCATAGGTTTAGGGGGTGGGGGTGGGGGGACGTGTACCCCTCAATATTGAGAGAACATTAAATTGTCCCACCCAATAATGTATGCCCACCTCCATAGACATTCTGAAACAAAACCTGCACCTTTGCTTTTCACTGTAGAAAACTCTTGGTATTAAGTTTTCAAATCATTATATTGAAAATGATTACATTGATTGAGTTGATTGAAGCAATGTTTTGATGTGCAACACACTATGTGGGGCCTCTTTGCTCTTTAATGAATTGTGATTGAAAATGATATTTATAGCTCTCACGGTCACGGCGGTCCATTTACAGAAAGTAAACCAAGTGGGAAAAGATAATGGTAATAAAAGACTGCCATTCCTCTGTGTCAGGACTACATCTCAAAGACTTCATACATCACAGCATGTTGTGTATATAAAGACAAATTTACTCTTAAAACCAGGTCCATTAATGTACATTTAATTTATAGTTTCTTTCACTTTACCAACATTTAAACTAATATTCCAATATATCTTATAAATACCTACAATTATTTTTTGTTTCTTTACCTCGCCTAATATATATTCAAGAATTCTATATCTTTATTCAGCACTACTTCCTAAGTGTTTTACTCTTTTCAAAGCTGTATAGACATAATATTTTAGAAAAAGAAAAGAAACAACATGTTGACGAGGTAAATATGAAAAAAACGGGGCAATGGTATAAAACATTACAATCTTCTCTGAAATTCAATCTCTTTGGCTGTACATCTCATAAACGAAACACAGTTTGTAAAATGAAAATCCAGCTAAATATTTCCTTTGGGTGGTAAATAATATGCAAAAGTAGCTTGACTTGCTACTGCCATCTAGAGACTTATAGTTAATCACACTCAGCACTGAAACCAGATTTGTCCTGGCACAACACATCTATATGCAAATAATCCAAATAACATAATGCTAAATTTCATCAGCGTAACTCGAGACTTCTATTTTTTTTTTTAATGCAGTGACTTCTAATAATTAAAAAGGTGGGGGATTGATATATTATTTATTTTAATCAATCACAATTTCTAGTTTTTAATTTAAATACTTATTTTTAATCTGTCAGTAAAGGTATTAATCGCCATCCCTTCCCTTACACCTGTCTTCTGTTTTCTCCAGAGTGTACTTTTATTTAACTTGAAGGAAGTTAAACAAGTGCACTTGTGTACTAACAGCCTGGCTGGTTCAGGATTGATGCCTTTTATAATTGATGCTTACTGGAGATTATTGTATTTTAAGACACATCCCACTTGTACACTGCATCTGAAAATGTTACAAATCTTTTGATCATGTTCTCTAACGTATAACCCTGTGAAATAATGGTTTGATAATTCTCTTCTCCTGGCAGTGAAATTATTTTATAGTTTTTCTGACTTTTGCGAGCAGTTTTTGCTGAGCTGCAGGGCAATAAAATAATTACATATTTCGGAAAGCAGGTGTGATTATACATGGCGAGAATGTCCACAATGCTTAATGATGTGATATTAACTCGTTCAGAGGTATAATATCACTCTTGTAATCATGCTGAAGGCCTTCACGCCCATCTAGCAGTCATCAAAAGTCGTTGCCCTTGCACTGCTGATTGGTCACAGGATGGGGATTTCTGCAGGGCTCAAGCAAGTTTTCTGAATTTCAATCATCCCTGACAAGAGGGTCAGTGTCCTCGGTAGGAAGAGAAGTGTTTTCTCTCCAGGGGCAGAGAAAAAGCTGAAGCAGCCACTTGATACTTCACTAATGACCCCTCTGCTCACCACTGATCAGGATTATGAGACAGTGGATAGTAACTGCAGAGGGGTCAGCAGTAACTCAGCCTTAGCCTCCCTGGGGTTAAGGATGAGGATTTCGTGAGCATTACAGGAAAGCTGAGTAATTTGGTTCCTGATAGATAGGTAAATTGATATATTAAATCGTCTGTGTAAGCAGAGAGGCAGGGGTATCTAATGGCTCGTTTAAATGGATATTGCAAATTTAAAAAAATGTTGTCATGACGACAGCGCGGCTTCCATGTTAATTTCTGACTGAACCATTTTCATTAGAAACTCATTCTTTTTAGACATCTACAGATATGCCTTTGCCATGGTAATTCCTTTCAACGGCATGGCGAAGTGCCAAAACTACCATACACAGGCCTCTTCAAAACCAGTAAGGCTGTTAGGATAAAATGTAAATAGGTAATTATCCGACTTCTGTGAGCTGTGAGAGAGCAAGGCACGTGATGTTCCTCAAACTAAACCTAACATTCAGCAGGAGAATATTAATTGCACAGGCTGTTTTAACATAATGCTTTCACAAGCGGGTTTTTAGATTTAAAAATGCAGACGGCTTCTCAGCTAGTCCTATTCCCAGTAAGCAACCTTTGTTCTCTGTTTTTTAACAAGATAAGTATTAGAAAGTCATTAAATATCAGACATTATTAATTGACTTTGTCTCTAAGCTGGGAAAAGAAATCTGGCACTAAATGCATGTTGACATCCCTTCCTTACTTGTTTTGTATGAATTGCTCCTTTCACTACTGATAGCCAAATGCAACTGAAACGTAATTTATCTCTGCAATACCTGGGTGCCCCCTATAGGATTTTACGTTTAATAACGGCTCCTGGACATATAGCAGTAGAAACAAACATACAAATTCTACTGACTATTTCATTTATGGTGTTTTATTTCACCAGCTTAAAAATAAAATAGACAGAAATTATTGTTCTGTAAAAAAAAAAAAAAAAGATAAAATATCCAAATTCATATGATCTATAAAGACAAATGTCAGGCAAATTTGAATTCTATATAGTGTAAAGTATTAAATATTCACACCTTTATATATATATATATATAAATGAAAAATAACAATTAAAGGTGTCCTCCAATCGTAGTTGAAAGTTAATCCTTTAGTCAAATTCTGATGGTATTTTCATTATGGTAATAAACTTGAAGCAAACAACCAAATAGAGACATGTATATGAATATAAGAGCTGCAGTGAACATTAAATAAAGGCTTGAGTGTAGAGCATTACAGATGGTCCAAATCACTCTGTCAGAAACCAGCATGTTTAGAGTCCTCAGAGGAAAGTCACATTTTCACATGAGCCATTCTCCAGGAAGGAGAACTCTAGAGACCCAACCAGGTTCGCAGTTGCATGCTTTGTTCACAAATGAGATGTTAGTAGCCTCAAAATACATGGGGGTCAGTGCCTACAAAATCCCAAGGAATTCTGTTTGTCAAGATTTGCATATTTATAATTTACAGTCAGTAATGCGTTTCAAGCACAGTAAAAGGTTTCTGACACAATTGCTAACTATACTGCCTTGATCAGAGAAGACAACCCAAAAGGCGGTCGACCATTCTTAAAAGGTTGCTTTAACAGGTATATAAATAATTCTGCTCATGATAGAAGGAGGTAGTTTGTCCATCATTTTCTCACTGCTGCCAGAAATGGTAGTTCTGAAACCCCTTTTCCCACAAGATGATATGATTGTTAATTTATGGTGTAAAATATAAATTGTATTTATCCAGAAATTTTTGTCCAGCATCATTGATTAATAGAATAAAGAAGGATTATAGTTGTTTTGGAGGTTTTATATAGAAGTGTGTATATATGATACAGAGTAAGGTCATGGCCTTGAACATCAAACACAATAAATCAAATATAAGGCCTTAGTACAGGTCAACCAGCATCCATTTATTTTTCAGTAAAGATGTCATTTGGTGTAATGGTAACTTCAAAAACATTAATCAATTTAGAAATTAAGTTTATTTACAAATATCTAGTCAAATTATTATATTATTTATTTTGTTATGAAACAGACTAGTGACATAACTTTTTCATCACAACACTCTTTCATTCTCAAGATAATGATTCCCATCTTTTCAAGGCTACTTGAAACTTAAGTTAATCTGAGTTGAAAATGCCACAGTATTTGATCTTCTTCACAATTTAGAATTACAATAATTGTATCGGCGTAAGGCTGTTTGAAATCCTTACTGGACACAAATTATTCACATACTAGTTTCATACCTCAGCTGAAACCACTCACCATGATTTATATTCAAATTGACAGTTTTAATAGTAACTGGAAGAGTTAAGATAGAATTTTGCAGTCGTTTTCCATTAGCATATGTTAGAGAGATGAGACTTGGTGAATAGTTGTAAGCTTACATGAAACATGTTATCCAGCATGGACACATTACAGGGATCCCAAATTGGATACACCAAAGTAGATACACCATTTTTAGAGCTATTTTCAGAGCTATTTTATAGTTATGAATTAAGGATTGGAACTAGGAGACACAATTTACTGTATATAATACGGATTTAACCATACATTATTTAAAAAAATCATACATGTTCTACTATCCATGTCATATATAGTTTGTTTTGGTATATGTTTTTTGTCATGTTAATCAAAGGGCTGCTCACACAATTATTTATCCCTTTTACATTTGATTTTGAAAAGAAACAAGCATATGGAGTGAATAATACATTTCACACACAAGTCCTTCTTGAAAAAAAAAAGTGATATTCACTGCAGAAAGAAAATGGTACTTTGAATGCCTTCGACAGCCTCTGTATTGCTTTTTAAAACAATATGAGCGAGCGATGCGTGGATTCAGGCTACATGATTACTACCTTGTAGGTGAAGGATGAAGAAAAAAGGAGGATTCTACTGTACACATATTCATGTAATCATTTTGTAAATCACCTGGATAATGACAAAAAAAGGTGTACTGTAGAATGAACCCTTCATTAGAAATGGAAAACGAAATAAAGAAGCTTTTGTGTTGTTATTCTGTTCTTCAGTACATTCAGCCTACAGGTAGCTACCGTCATTGTTCTAATCTAGGGCAATTTGATATAGCTGATTAAATGCAAAGATTGAAGAGCAAATGCAGCACATAAATAGTATTTCAGGATTTGGACCACCCCAATAGATGCATGTGGAAGGAAAACAGTTTTTTGTGGCCTAGACTTGCTTGACTAAGGGAAGGATGATTTGGCCATGAGGATGAGGCCCCAGAAGGTGGAATGAGCCAAGGAGGTGTTTGGAGTGCAGGAGAGATACAAAGCAACAAATGCTGGGCAAGTATGTTTATTAAGTGTTTATTGCTGGATACTTCTGCTTGGTAAGGCAGATATCAGGCATGAGACTGGGGCCGTCTTCCTCCCGAACTTCAGTTTGAAACTCCATGATGTGATTGTTCCTTAATGATTGTAAGATCAATATATTATAAACATAATTAAAAAGATGAGCATGGACAACATTTTGAGTGCAGATATTTGTCTTATATCAGAAAGGGTTGACACCACATGTAATAACCCCAAATGAAGAACAGAGAGAACCAAGCTTTATTGTGCTATAATAAAATGTTGCAATGAAAGCGATGAGAGTGAAGGATGGCTTCAATTCTTTATTTATGAGGAGGAAAGCAATATGTTTTTGTTAAGCATTGTTAAATATATGTAACATCTCATTCTTCCATCAAATGAAAAATAAATTCAGTACATAAAAGTGATTGTTTGTGGAATATGAGAAAAGTAGATTTGTGATGATTATGCTTTCACTTTCACTTGTCTCCTGAAATACCGATGTCTTCATGGTATTTTCCAGCATAAGCATTTTACATTACTATACAAATAAAATGGTTAACAATGAGAACATCCACAAGGAATACTGTACAGCAAATGTAAGCTAGAATTCTATAACACAAAGATCCCCCCCCCCACATTATATTATTGTCCTGTTTGTCAGTCATAAGAAGGTAATCTCTTTTGCAGACAGAGGGCTGTTTTTGTCTTCTTTTTAAGTGTACTGAATAGAAGTGATTTTAACCTTCAGACAAATCGAATTACCATTCCAGTCTTGTTCTTATAACTCTTTTCAGTGGAATATCCACCAAACATTATTAATCGTGTCATACCCATATGAAAAACATACTTTTCCTTTTTTTTACACAATATGTATTCCATTGATCATGTTGTACCATTTATGACTAAATGGTCCATTTTGTTACCCTTGGTAATAGGGCTACCTTCTGTAATACGTACACTGCTGCTCCACTTATGTTTTTCTAGAGAAAATACTTCTGAGATCTCTCTCTATGAGGAGCCACCAGTGTGGTGTTTTATAATTAATTTACTAATAACCGACTAAAGAAAGGTAGCCCCTGTAGCCTCCTATAAATATACAGAGATGATTAATACATATCCTTCCTATTCCTACAGAATATCACAGGCAATATATATCAAGGTCTGAAAAAAATGAACCTTTAAAAAAATGTTTTTGACTGTAGTATAAAATCTCCTTAAAGCAAGTACTAAGAAAAGAGTATTTTACTGCTTGGAATGCAATGCTTTTCATTATTATGTCAAATGTAATTTAACTGAAGATTCTGTAGATACAATGCAAATGGCAGCTACTATATACTGAACAGTCTTTTAAAATATCACATTTCATTTAAAGATCCGGAGATTCTGACACCAGGTTAATTTTATAATAATTTTATGCACATCATCACATTAGTTTAGGGCAAATATTTATGTATTAACTGTATGTTGTCTCCTGGCGTGTTGTGAGATTTACATGTTCTTTCAAAGGGCTTTCTGATCCAAAATTCTTACACCTTAATCTAACTTGAGAAGGTTGTCCGCCCTTCCAAATCATCAAATGACAGCAGTTGACACAGGTCATACATTGGTTGTACAGACCTGCAGGTAATCTCATTTTTATTAAACATCTCTGGGAGTGCGTAACACATAGATTCTTCCCTACAACATTATGTATAGCAGTTCAAGAGTGTGTAACCCCTTCACAAAGAATGTAAGTAATCTTTATGTGCACATAAATCAAGTCAGAATGGACCCCAAAGCAAACATTGAAGTGTTAAGATATTTTTAATTATTTGTATTACTTTTTTTTATCAGTGCCACATCAATTACCATTTAAATGCAGATTGTATTTTCTAATGAGCTGAACTTTGAAAACCAATTGCTTTTTCAAATATAAATCTTGAACGAAAACTGGATTATTCACTTTATCCTCAGGGTTTGAAATAAGGGGAAAAGAGGAGCCATCATCATAGTAGTTTAATAAGAAAGTACCTAGAGATTTTGACAGGTAATTAAGTGTAAATAAACACATATAACCAAAATGCCATAAAGCTTTTCTTACAGAAGAAAATGAAAAATAAGAAACTCGGTCAATCCAAAATATCACCACCACACAAATTGAACATTTCAAAACATAGAATGGAAGGTTTCCACTTGGAAGAGATATAAAACCACTGGCAAACAAGATGTCACCATTATGTATTGGGTTGGCATTGCCAAATTAAATGGAAAATCTTCACTGTCACCAAACATGGAGAAATTCATCTTTATTCAATGTAAAGTTATTACATTTAGAGATAGAGTTGAGAGATAATAAGTGATAATTCATACTATACATAAGCAGATATTATGAAACAGGAAAATCAATAGACACTGAGGGATGAAAAAGAACATTTTCAAAATACCAGTATTTAACTGTCATATTGAGATTGCCTAAGCAATCCACATGAGCTGATGAGATCAATTAAAATCACTAGGAAGTGTGACTGCAGAAACAGTTTCAAACAAAAACAATTAAAAAACAAGCACACAATAAAGGCACTCCAACAAAAGCAAAGATTTAAATGCATACTTTATATACTATTAATACAGTCTAAAGATATATAAATAAGCTGCTATGAATAAAAGTCAAAGCATACCCTTATGAATAAGTACCTTACAGCAATGAATGGTAACATCAACTTATTCCATGTTGTGAAAGATAAGAAAGTAAAATGCAGGCAAGATTGCCTCTGTATCCCAACAGAGAAGGCACAAACCATATCTGCACCATTCCCTTACAAATTGAGAAATGAGGGGCCAAAAGGAAACAATTCTGAAAGCTAAAACATTGGGGAAGGGAAGGTTGATATGGAAGTCTTTGTAGCATGACAATTGTGCTATTCTGAAATCCCATCCAAAGCTGTAGGAAAGGTAATTTGCAGCTTGCATAATCAATAGACAAGGCTATGTGCCTTTTATAGTGAAAGTCATAAAATGATACAATGAATCAGACTGAGGACTTGGTTTCCAAGGTAACAAACAAGGGGGTTTATGTCTGAGTGCCATCAGAAGCATATGCATAGGAGCACGAACCAGCAGAAAATCATTACAACTTAAGCAAGAGTAATCAACAGCAAGTTTATAAAAGCAGGCCAGAAAATACTCATTAGTTTGTGTTTTGTTTTCATTAGGTGCTGCCGTAGTATATAAATATCATGCAATAAACAGTTAGATGATAGTATGTTTGTACTGCATGTAGGTGAAATTGCCATTTTTGTTTAATAATTATGATTAATCACTCTCCGCGGACGCAGAAAAAGAGGAAAATCTGACATGTGCGTTAAATTGGTATTAAAGTTTGCTCTTCCTGTCTTATGCAGCTGGATGCTTGATACAATACTATCAGAAAGTGAACAGCTTGGATAGGTGGATGCTTCTCATCATACCATTTTCTTAAAACTGAATTAAAAACAAAGGCATGAGTAATGCATGAGTTGTCATCTGTGACAGTAATTGTGGGGTACTGCTCTGGGCTTTGATGGAGAAAAACAGGAAGTTGGTGGGAAACAGATTAGTAAGATTGAACTATAGCACTATCTACGCTTCAATAATTATTGAGACTTATCAGCATATAAGTATTGTTTTTAAGATATACTCTTAAAAGTAAAGTAACAGAATAACAGATCCCATAGCCATGACAAACACATTTTAACAAGCTAATTCAAATGTGGTTTATTGATATGTTCTGAAAGGTGCTGGGTTAGGTGGCCTTTTTGGAAGCCAGATGATTGGAAGACTCCTACATTTCAGTTTGAAATTACAGACCGATTAGTCTCACCTGCCTTACTTGTACAATTTTGGGAAATATCAATAGACAGAAAATAGAGGAGCATCTTAATGAAAACCATATTCTTGGAGATAGTCAACATGGGTTTAGACGAGGCAGATCATGTCTTACTAATTTATTCACGTTTTTTGAACATGCAATTGCAGCTGTAGATCACGTGAAAGCATATGATATGATCCTTAGATTTTCAGAAAGCTTTTGATAAGGTTTCACACCACAGATTGATCCTTGAATTGGAAGCTGTAGGCATTCAGGGTAATGTAAGTAGATGGATTATGAACTGGTTGATGTCTAGGAAACAGAGGGTGTCGATTAGAGGAGTCGCTTCTAACTGGAGTGAGGTTGTTAGTGGAGTTCCACAGGGATCAGTACTAGGGCCTTTGCTTTTTCTAATCTATATTAATGATCTGGACTCTAGGATCATTAGCAAACTTGAAGATACAATCTCGGCAGCACAGGCTATTCAAAGGGACTTTGAGATTCAGTTGTGGGCCGACACCTGGCAGATGAAATGTGGAAAAGTGCAAGGTATTAGATGGAGGTAACAAAAATGTCCTCTATAATTACACTATTGGAGGAATTGAACTAGATGAAGTAACACATGAAAAAGACCTAGGAGTCTATGTGGACTCCTCACTTTCTCCATCCAAACAATGTGGGGAAGCAAAAGAAAAGACAAACAAATTGCTAGTGTATATTGTCAAAAGTGCAGAATTGAAAACAAGGGAAGTAACCCTGGAACAGAGGTGACTACGTGGGCCCTTGATTCAAGTCTTCAAAATCATGAAGGGCATCGACCACATCAAACCAGAGGAGCTTTTCCAGACTCAGGTACCCAAATGGAAATTGGAAATTTGACATTCAAGACAGAAAACTTGTTATTTAAGAAACTTGTTTACACAGAGAGGCGTCACAATCTGGAACAAACTCCCCAGCGATGTGGTTGAAGATGAAAATTTGGGAACATTCAAAAATAGACTGGATAGGATCCACGAGCACATTGGGTTAAATGGTCTGCTCTCATTTGTAAACTTTCTTAAATACTGTAGAACAATTATTGTCTGTCTCAAGCTGACCAGTGTCCTCAACCTTTACCTAATGGTTGGTATTGCAGTATCAGAAGTGTCCAGTGCTATTGATAGATTGTGACATATGATGATCACAAGAAGTCCACTCTACCGTCACATACCAACTATCAATAGACATAAATTGCATAATGTTAGCACCATATCTTGACTTTTTTCTTTTAATTCTCTGAGCTACCTAGAAAAGGACTTTTGCATTGTTGTATTATACATAACAGTTAGAGACCATACAAGCAATGGATTAACACAGACTGTGATTGTTCAAGTACTTTACCAAACTATTTTTATTTAGTCATTTGTCAGTTTGAGACTTTGACAACAGTCAGGTTTTGATTTTTTGTTGCCTATTATTAAGCATTGAACCAATGTTGTTGCTTAGTAACAGGTCATAATTCCTATTTTTAGTGCATTTACAATCCTAGGACACCCTCCTATGTGGCTTTATGGAAGAGTGATTATGAAGTTGATTGTGTTGCATACAGACTATTGACTCTTGATTCCTAACTGGCTTCTTTCCAGTGTCTAGAATCTGTGCCTTCTAGCATAAACAATTAATTACCAATTCACAGTTACATATTTCCATAGGTTTGTAAAAGAATGGCTGCTTGCAAATGAATTACCCTCATTGTAGTATATACTTTCACAGTACTCCTTTTCAAACCAGAGGAGCTTTTCCAGATCAGCAGGGACACACGGACCCGGGGACACAAATGGAAATTGGGCATCAAGGCATTCAAGGAAAACAGGAGACACTTCTTCACACAGAGAGGCATCACAATCTGAACAAACTCCCCAGCGATGTGGCTGAAGCTGAAAATTTGGGTAAATATAAAAGGATTGGATGGGATCCTTGGATCACTTAGTTATTAATGGACACCAAACGACGATGGGTCAAATGGCCTGCTCTTGTTTCGTATGTTCTTATGTACTAATTTAAATTATAAACAGATAAAAGCTTAAAAGGCTTTTAAGTTGGTACAAAATATGCTTAACAAAATAAACCAAGACCAAACAAAACTACTTACAATCTTAACTATTTGGTATGGGTTATAAATAGTTTTAAAGTTTACTACACAATATAATATTTTACTGTTAATTCTGTAGTTGGCAAAAGCACAGCTATGACATGAACATCTTGAACAAGGGAAATCAGAGGGAAAAAATTGTACCATCTGGATACAATCATAGAAAAAAGATGATTATCATTGAGTGGTGATTTATTAATGTAATAATTAAGTAATTGTTGCAGTTTGTCCTACATTTTTTAAAGACATTACTAGTCAAAAAATATATTGCTATCTAGAAATACCACTTTGAACAACATTTTTTATTTTTTGAATGGACCATGCTTTCTGTGAAGTTGTATCCAAATTGCCAGTGCTGATGTAAATCATGTAACATATTGCTTGATGTAAACTATTAATGATTCCACACTGTTTTATTAAAACTAAATATAAATTATTACTTTGAAGAGAAAATGAAAGAAAGAAAGAAAGAAGAGTCATTCTAAATATGGTGGCTGGTAGCAAATGATAGATGATTTCATGGAATAAGCTTACTGTTATGAAATCCCTAAACTGCAATTTCTCTTACATTTTCCAATATTTTGTGTAAGATCACGTTTGGGAAAATTACTCTAGATGTCCCTCTACTACTCCACCTGTAATTTCGTATGCCATGTAGTTATATGTTACCACCCATGTGAGAAATAATAAGAACTTATCCCAATTATACAAGTTGAACTGGATGCTACTAGGGGTTTTCACACAGTATAAACATGCAAAATTAATAACCTGTCACTGTTCTCAAAACACTGTATCTACTTTCATCATAAACACTGTATATTAATGTTTCTAGAAGTTGTAGAAGGCAGAGATGTTGATTTGTGGAAATCTAAAGGGGCCTGGTCCTTAGCATATAGGTAGATGGAAGCAATATCTAATTTAAATTCTTAGACTTGCATTAATTAAGACAAACTGAATATCCTCCCTTTATCTATTTGTACCCAATCCAATTTATCACTACCATTACATGGCATGAAGTAATGAGATTCCCCATTAGCCTTGTTCTAAGATACAGAAATGTACCATCAGAATACACGGTTAACAGGGCAAACGGATAAGAAAATATGATACTTCTCTTGGTTCACAATCATTTTTATGTAATTGAAAGTCCATATTAATAAATTGTGTATTATACTAGCTGGGTATGAGGTATCTATTTGCATCACTGCTTTGATCAATTCTTTGACCTTTTCAACAATCCTAAACAAATCTTTTATTTTGATTTATTTATTTGTTTCAAAGTGTACTCCCTGCAGTGTGTCATGAATGAGATGACTGTGAAAGTTACATTGGGGCTACTGTCAGGTGACACAAAGGCGCAAAAACACTTATATGAACCTTGTAAAACCCTTTACCATAGCAGTAACGTGTTCTTCTGAATTGCTATGGGCCCAGGTTTCAATCTTTGTCTTACGAGCAGCTTTCTCCTGGTCACACATAGACACACCACAGACTCATTTGCAATTGTGTTACTGTTTTGTACACTATCGTAATTATGTAGAATATATTTCACATTGTGGCAAACAACTTCTTAAGCCACTGCAGTATAAAGTTTATTTCCATTGTGTTGAGCTTTTTTTTTTCTTAATTATAGAGAGAAATTCAAAGTCTTCCTCTGCACAGTCACAGTAATGCTTGCCTTGACTAAACTCATCAGTATGTCTCTTTCTGGGGCTAATGAGCCTGCAAGTGTGCTCAAAAAAGGATTTCATAACATTACAATGTTAGCTATCATTTTACTAAATTATATTTCTAGCTAATGAGGTCCAAAAGAAAATTAACACTTTCTTTAGCTGAAATTTGTGTTTACTTTGTAACAGTAAGCACTGCAAAATAAAATATTTTACATTCAGTTGTGTTTAACCTGTATTAGCATCCCATATTTATTTAGTAATATAACAGGTGCAAAATGAGTATTCACGGTCTCTTTAAATTTACAATTTACAAATGGAAAAATGTCATATTTTGTGTGTATTTATATCCGAAGGAGAAAACTGATATTATGTTTCGCTGGTTTAAAAAATAATAATAATTAATAAGAAATACAAATATTAATTACAATTTTAATCATGTCTAGAATCTGATGAGGGATCTGATAGCCCTATTATAAATGAGGTATTGTAAAGCATGTGCATCTATGATTATACAAAGTGGTGAAGGGAAATGTTCATGAAAGAGAAATTCCCACCTGCAGCAACATTATAATGACATTTTTCATCAAGGGTGAGAGATTAAACGATTGGAAGACATAAAGGTCTTCATTTTCTTTTGGAGAAAAAAGAAACATTATAGATCCATGGGATTTTATTAAATATCATTTTTAACTAAATAAAATAATCAAACAGTGAATATTACTAAATGAAGCTGATATATTTCAACACAAACTCCTGAATGTTTATTAGAAAATGAAAGGTTACCGTGATTGAAATTGTTTTCTTTAAAACAAATAAATAAATAAATCGTGATCATCATCCCGACTGCATCTTTTTTTTTCTTTTCCAAAGGTCAGACAAAACAATTGACAAACTCATCTCTCATCAATAACAAAATAGTGTGAGCTGTCTATTCAATCTGCCCTTGCCTGTGCATCACTAGACATTAGTCCACTATAAGTATACGTCTGTAGCAACGGCATGCACAAGGTGTTCAGGGAGGGGTGAATGCCTTGATGTTTTCAATAACTCATGTTCAATAACTCAGTCTCTTTTCCCGTTTTCATATTACCAAAGGGTTTTCTTTCTATTGTCCACAGAGAGCAGACATGGGAGGCCTCATTCAGTAAGGCCTCATATTCAGTAAAGCATCTTCTGCAAGGTGCGTGCCATGAGGAACAGTATTCACCAAGCAGAATAAGACTCTTAAAGCATATGATGCACATTAAAACACACATCTTACAACTAAGAGGAGGGGTGCATTAGCATATGATGAATATGTAAATTATATAATAATGTATTCAAATGTTTATCAATTTCCATATATGCACAGGAGTATTATAATCACATGTACATAAGCCATGTTCTCCGTGTTTAAGAAATCAGGGCAAGTACTCTTTGCCGACCCCGCCGAACCACATCTCTGGTTAAAGATGTTTCAGTTTCCGACTCCCCTGTTTGCTCTCAGCTTGTGAAGACTCATTAGACTGGGACATTACTGGATATTACTATAATCTCCAGAACAATAACTGCTTCCAACGGCTGTCTATCGTTGCACTTCCATACTCTTCCTTTAATCTCTCCTCTGCCTGCCAATGTCTTATCATTAGGAGCTATAGGGATCTGTAGCATGCACTTAATCAAACGCTGCATTCAAGTCTGCTAATGATATGATAATGTTTTTCACAGCACATGTTCTTATTAAGGCTCATTAACCTTAATGAATACTACCTTACACATTGTTATAAGAAGCATGTTACAGGATGGTGTTAAAACGTGTTGTCTACTTTTAAGAATTTTTCAAGAATTAGGCCCAAGGTTTTTTGCTGGCTGTATAAAGATACATATTTAACCAAAACAAAAACACACACAGAAGATGACGGCATGTAAATACTGGTCTATACAAATCCTCTTAGAATAAGCAGTCAGTAACTCTTAATTTTATAGAATTTTTGAAACAATGAGCAGGTTTTGAAAACTCTCCCATTCTCATAGGTCTACTGTAGCTTTATGCCTGAATGACATGCTCATTACACTTCTATTGTAACTCTATTGTGTCATCAATCCGAGGTATTACTATTTTCAGCAAAAACATTCAAAGAATTAACGAGAAGACAGGTTTCCTTGACAACTGAAAAAGAAAAGTCAAAGAACTTGGAGTGATTCTTAAAATTACTGCGTGGAATAATACATTAAAATGAACATTTGACTGAAAGGCTTTGGAATTGCCTGGTTCGAGTGCCATATGAATTATTTATCAAAATTATATATATATATATATATATTTAAGCAATTGATATACTTTAATTTGTATTTCATGAACTCTTAAGAAAATCAATTTAGAGATCAATTATTTTTTTCCAGCCTTTTATTTTAATTAAATAAGAGTAGGACTGCAAATAATAAAGTGTGGTGATATTAATAATTAACTTATTAAAAAAAACAATACAGAAAAAGTCAAATGAATACCAATTATTATAATTACTATGGTAGTTTTTCCAACAAGCCATAAACAATTATGTTTATGTTATTTTATAAGCTACTGTACAAGCTTTGTGGGATTGATGACTTGGTATCATAGTAGCACACATTGTTGGAATCATTTCTGGGATTCTTATATATTTCACAGAATATGAATCAAAACCAATACAATTGTTCTTTGGTCTAAGCATTGGACCAAAAAAAGTCAATTCAGGATACATTTGTTCTATTTTCTGACTTATTTATTTATCTGTTTTTAATCTGTCTCATTTCCCCTTCACTTAACTCCACTCTGTAGCAGGCAGCTGTCAGTTTACCTGCCTGAAAAGCATGCTTTTGTATATAAAGAAAAGCTCTACTTAGACCATAGACCAAAAAGAGACAAGGTACACTGCAATGATTCAATCTAGTCAAATTGAACATTCATCACTAGAGAACTAGTGACACAGGTCTGGACTCAACCAAACTGACCATCAGTTAAATACAAATTATAAACTCACCTGTTGATTCATTGCTTTCTGTTTACCAAAAGCCTCTTGTTTCTGCTGAACAGAATTGTTTTTCAAGTTTGTGACTGTCTTGGAAAAAAGATGTTATTTTGGGTACCAGTTTGAACCTACAAGTTACAAGAGCTCTAAACTGAAGCTTTCTCCTCATGATCCTCTTGAGATGATTTATGTATGCCATGTATTTATTTCTTATTTTAAGTATATGTTAACAAAATAATTAAATATGAATAACATTGTTTCCATTTAATTATTACTGATCATGATATTTTCTTGATTTCCATGTGTAATGTCTAGGTAAAGAGATAACTTCCACAATAACTCTGGAGAAATCACATAAACCAAATAAACATTTAGCCCTGAGGAAATCAATAATGTTGCGGATGAAAGTCATAGATCTACTTGGTAATGCATTTCAATCTCTTGTTTCTATTGTAGTATGCATTATCATTATCAAGTGCACACTTCGACAAATTGAATAACAGGATCGATACATCAAAAGGCATTCATAGGCAACAAGTGGATAATTACCTAATCCATCATCCCCATAGCAACCAGGAAAACAAAATATGTACTAATAATACAATTTCATTACATTTTTAGTAAGTTATATAAATCTTAGTTTTAGTACATTGCCACCAAGCAGGGAAATTTAATTTAAGACAAATTAAGATAAGTCAACATACATGGCATTAGGCTCTAGGCAGGTGATGGGTATTGAGTCCGCTGTGTTTGATAACAGGTTGTATTACTGTTTTATTTGGACAGTAGGTAGATTAATCATGTTTTAGTTTGCACACCTAAAAGTTAATATTACAGCAGATCCAATTCTGGTCTAAAACCAAAGGACAAGCAAATAATATATGCAATGGCAATGCACCCATGTCAATATATTGCGAGTGAGCCAAAGTCCAAATGCTGTGCTGTCTAATGCTGGCTTACAGCCTATTGGTAAGGGATAGAAATGAAGGTGGGAACGGTCTAAAAAATATCTTTGTTTGTTTGAGAGAACATAAGAAGAACATAATAAAGTTTACAAACGAGAGAAAGCCATTCGACCCATCATGCTTATTTGGTGTCCATTAATAATCCAAGGATCCTATCCAGTCTGTTTTTGAATGTTCCTAAATCTTCAGCTTCAACCACATCGCTGGGGAGTTTGTTCCAGATTGTGTCAACAGTTTTGTGAAGAAGTGTCTCCTGTTTTCTGTCTTGAATGCCTTGAAGCCCAATTTCCATTTGTGTCCCCAAGTGCGTGTGTCCCTGCTGATCTGGAAAAGCTCCTCTTGTTTGATGTGGTCGATGCCTTTCATGATTTTGAAGACTTGAATCAAGTCCCCACGTAGTCTCCTCTGTTCCAGGGTGAAAAGGTTCAGTTCCTCAGTCTCTCAGTAGGACTTTCCCTTCAGACCTGGAATAAGTCTGGTTGCTCTCCTCTGAACTGCCTCTAGAGCAGCGATATCTTTCTTGAAGTGTGGAGCTCAGAACTGTCCACAGTATCCAGATGAGGTCTAACTAGTGCATTGTATAGTCTGAACATCACTGCCCTTGTTCTCAATTCTACACTTTTGACAATATACCCTAACATTATGTTTGTCTTTTTCATTGCTTCCCCACATTGTTTGGATGGAGAAAGTGAGGAGTCCATGTAGACTCCTAGATCTTTCTCATGCGTTACTTCATTGAGTTCTATTCCATTTCTATTCTATTCCAAGCATTATTTTCAGTAATTTAGCAACATTTTAAAATAGAATTACATTTCTACTTTTCTACTTAAAGTCTCCTGTAAAATTAGGCTTCCGTTTGGGTTAGGGTTGATTTCTGAATGCTTTAACTTTAAGCTGTCAATGTCAATATTTTGGTGTTGGCTAAGGTTAGTGTAGTGTGGGCTATGTAACATATTGATGTAGTGGAATTGTATGCAGCGTCAAATCTTTGTTTGACACTGCAATGCAGATTCACAGATCACAATAAAGATTATGAATGTAATTGATGTGTTATACAAATTAATTGTTGTCACTGTATTAAGATTTGTATGTATATATGTATATATATGATGGACACAGGAAGCCAAGCGATGAAAAAAGACGTAGAATACAATCACATAAAAGATGGGAAGATGAAATCATAAACTTTGCAGGTGTTACATGGAAAATAAATGCTGTGAAATATCTTGGGGGGTGTCTTCATCCAATCAATCAATATAGGCTGATGGTGATGGAGATGCAAATATACACCAATCAGCAATAACATTATGACCACCTGCCTAATATTGTGTAGGTCCCCCTTTTGCCACCCAAACAGCCCTGACCTGTCAAGCCATGGACTCCACTAGACCTCTGAAGGTGTGCTGTGGTATCTGGCACCAAGATGTTAGCAGCAGATCCTTTCGGCAGTGGACAGGGGTCAGCATGGGCACCCTGACTGGTCTGCGGCTACGCAGCCCCATACGCAACAAACTGCGATGCACTGTGTGTTCTGACACCTTTCTATCAGAACCAGCATTAACTTTTTCAGCAATTTGAGCAACAGTAGCTCGTCTGTTGGATCGGACCACACGGGCCAGCCTTCGCTCCCCACGTGCATCAATGAGCCTTGGCCACCCATGACCCTGTCGCCGGTTCACCGCTTTTCCTTCCTTGGACCACTTTTGATAGGTACTGACCACTGCAGACCGGGAACACCCCACAAGAGCTGCAGTTTTGGAGATGCTCTGACCCAGTCGTCTAGCCATCACAATTTGGCCCTTGTCAAAGTCGCTCAGATCCTTACGCTTACCCATTTTTCCTGCTTCTAACACATCAACTTTAAGGACAAAATGTTCACTTGCTGCCTAATATATCCCACCCACTGACAGGTGCCATGATAACGAGATTACCAGTGTTATTCACTTCACCTTTCAGTGGTCATAATGTTATGGCTGATAGGTGTATATAGCCTACTTGCTAGTTTCCTTATTTATTTTTTGTTTAAAGCTCATATTTGATCCATTTAGCCAGGAACATTACTTTTGGCTGGTTAAATCACTGGTATGTTAATTATTTCTTCATTTAAAGCTCTTAAGAACCGTGGAAAATTAGGCATGAAATGCAATCCACAAGAAGATGAAACAGGATTACCAAAGAAAAGGGATATTTTTTTTAAAGATTAACATTGTGGAAAAAAAGTTGAGTGGATTTTCCATTCCCAGCACAGTTCTTGCCACTCTGTTATTGTACAGAGGTTAACGTCAGGTGAGTGGAGAAGGTCTGTCAGCATAGACATCTGTTTATAAACCTTACAATGAATAGACTGTTTATCACCTACCAGTACTTTAATTGAGTTATTCATTTTACATAATTATGATTAATATATTGCTAATAATGTTAGCCTAACCTTTAAACATGTTTGTGGAAATGGTATTATATATTGTATAAGTTCCCAGTAAAAACTATATGAATATTGACCTTGCAAATGGAATTCTGGAAATCACTTAGACTTGGGGCGGGATATAATATAAAAAAAGGATGGCATTCTGCTAAAGGGAGAAACTGCAAGTGTATGTATGGATAAGATCCTGAATGTTGGAATGCCAGAATATGCAATTAATACATGTCTTTAAATATATAAAGTATATTTATGTTTTTACTGAAAATATTTTCATGTCAAAATCTATGAAGACCATGTACATTTAGCTAAACATGATGTTTTAATTGACTGAATACTTTCCCTTGAAGTGATATAATGGGGACCCTGATCTGTTAGTAAGTGGAGACAGTTATAAGCCTCACGTAAAACAAAAACTGAGCAGTGCAAGATTACTGTATAGAATTTGGCAGGCTGATGTTGACGGTTGAAATGCTTTAATGAACATGTCACACTGGCAAAATCGGGACACTTGTTGACCTTCTGCCCTTTATCGATTCCTGTGTGTGCACTCATATTTCTAATTAATTTGTTTTCAATTAATCTGAAATCAGTGGTGACTTAAATCAGAGATTTATGTCTTCTGGTCTTCTTGCATCACACCCTGTGCATGGCACGGCAGGCCAAAAGCACACTACGAATGGACTCTTAATTCTTTATTACACCTTTTAAATCAGTTCATGCATTTACAAAAGTGTTAGGCTATGTATATCTAAATCACCCCACTGCTCTTTTTATTTCTTTATTTTCTGGTTCTTCTGCACTCTATTTTGTGTACCCGATCTCAAAAAAAAAAAGAACGCTTCCTGGGGACAGCTTACTAGAATTATGTGCTGCAGCTCTCAGGTAAGTAGGCGATGCAGCAGTGATCAAAAACCACACAACCACTACAGACCTTATGAAAAATGTTTTGAATTGTATCTGTCAACCACAAATTAGAAATGATGATGTAATTTCCAATATTTTTGCAAGCTCCTCATACTGAAAATGTCCCCCAGATATTAAAGCTCTTCCACAGCAATATTAATGTATTACGTTTGGCAAATCTCCCTCATACACCCCTAGGGATTAAAGTGAATGAACCATATAGTTTACAATGATCCACCTTTACATCTACATCTCTTATGAACCTGTGTCACATGCAGTGTGAAAAAAAATGGAAGCTGTGCTTTTCTAAGTTATAAAGCAACATAAGTAAAGATGGCTTTGATTGAAACAATTTTTGGCGGGTAAAATTCCCCCAGTGGTGTAAACTGTCAATTTCAAATGCAGCTCTGAGAGCAGGTTGTTTGGCTGCAGAATGACCTCTTACAGAGCAATATTTCATAAAGCATAATACACCTTGTACAGGAAAATAAATGTAGCAACATTTCACCTTTAAAACATGCAGATTCCCAATATTGTTAATTATTTTATGATTTTTGAAATAGCATAGAATTGGAGGTATTTTCACACTCATTCATTAGATATGTATTCCATATAAAGGAAATAATAAAACATTTTGCTAATGCCCTTTCGTAATTTGGTCTACACCATTAATTGTTCACAGCTGGCTAGAAATGCAGATGCAAACGTGTTTAAAGGAATTGGGTGGTCTGAGCATAGTATAGTTGTTCTTGCTTGTTTACACTATCAATGGTTACTTTTTACATTCTTTCTGCCATCATTTTCTCCTCAAATTGAAAACAACACAAAATATCGGTCCTTCATCTATCAATGGCATTCATAGTCCTTACTATCCTGTAAAGTAGTTATAGTGTGATTCTGGTCTCTTGGTAATTAATGTAGCTTAGCATGTTTTCCCTGAGTGATCATAGTTACATGGTACATGGCTCCTTCCCTATGGAGTTGTTTACCCATTTATATCCAGGAGGCTACTGTTATGACAAGTTAAACTCCATTCTTTATACATTTGTTATTCTGTAGCTTTTCCTTTTAAGTACTTTTGCCATTTTGTGCCTAAAATGTGTTTTTTTTAAATATGATTTATCCCAATATAAGAGGCTCTGAAAATGTCAATCTTAAACAATTAATGGTATCATTCTTCAGAACACATCATTGTAATATTTGTGCAGTTTATAACAAGTACATATCTGAATTGAAAATAATTGCCAAATGTGGGGTATTGATATTAATATACAACAACTGTATAACATTCTATTTAATAATGATAATTTGTATTCATTTTTAATATTGTATATTGATGACAGTGATGACAGGAGTGAAAAAAAAGACAATTCTTATTATTTAAATTAAAAAGGATATTTAAGTAAAGTTGGTCATTAATTATGATTTCCTTGTAAAATTGCTTATTTGACCTCAAGTTGCTGTTAAAACAACTAAGGTTATCTCTGAAACAATTTACAAAACACATTTCTGAAATAGTCTCAAATTTGTCACATTCAAACTGATCACTCAAACTCCAAACTGAAAGCACATTAAGTTTAATTCTGATGTGCATTGGTGTGATTCCAGTGCTAAAAAATAAAAAAACATCTGTCCCCTTCCTTATGCTCAATAAAAAATGCATTCATATGCATAACTTAAGACCATTTTCATGAAATTCATCCTGTCATTATCAAAATTCGCACACATTCACAGACATTGAAGCCTATATTTGTATAGTTTAAACATATACACATATACTTTTTACAAATACTGTACATATATATGCATATAAGACATTATATGAGAAAAGCAGTGGAACAGCTTTTGTAGAAAAATAGCAAGTAAATTGTGCATCAGCTTCACCAGCTTAGTGAGTATTTGTAAACAAATATTTCAGGTACACCGAGACATGCGAGACATGCGAGAAACGGGGAACTGATGACAGTGAGTAACAGACACCCTCTTATCTTGATTCTGTCTATAAATTATCAGCTGATTCTAATTTTGTCAGGCAATGAAGTTGTATAAGATCAGGCAATGGATCTTTACCTCATCCCATTTATTTAACCGCTAGAAGGTGTTTTTTTTTTTTCATTTATTTTAGAAACAACCGGGGCTAGACAAATTATTTTAATTTGTTCACTAGCAATGAAAATAAGAACAATTTTGCCTAGTATATAAACCTAGGCTAATAACATACTATGCAGCTAAAGGACACAAGTGCTGCTTCTCACATGGAACCCCAATTTATAAGCACTTTAAATTCCCCCTTTTGTTTCCAATATAAAAAAATAAAATAACACAAAAAATAAGATACATTCAATTACATACTCTCTTTAGACTTTTTCCTCTCTCTCCAAGATAATCAACCATTCTTGTTTCCCTTTCTTCATTACAGTTTTGCCTTGGGCTGGTGGTTTCATATGTTTTTCTCCACAATGTTTCTAAAATCCCTTTCTTCATCAGTATGCAAAGCAACATCTTCAACCCACCAAATATTCTTACTATGGATAGCTCTAAGATAAATGATGTAACATTGGTCAGCTAAAATACAGTGCCTGTTTTCCAGCCCGTAGTATTTCATGGTTATTATAGGATAATTCATTATGATTATGGATGCCTCCATAGGAAACACTCATGAAACTTTGAAATGTAATGTTGATATCAGAAATCTTTCCCTAAATATCTCATTCACCTTATAATTACATCATTATACGATCTACATTATAACATAATTACACAATCTTCTGAACTAACTACACATAATTATTATGATGACTTCTTGATAGAGTGAGGAAATATGAAAGGTTAGTCTAGAGAGTCAGGAAAGATAAAACACAGAAACATACACATTTTATGCCATTTTCACTACATTTATAGACAAGCTTTTAAATAGTCTATTAACACTTATAATGTAAACTCTTACTGACAACATTAATTCTAAGTGTAAAATGGTCTTACTGTACTTAAAGTTACAGCTTTCTTTGGTCCTGAAATAGCATGCTGTACATCAGACGTAAATCAACACCTGTCCTCTCACAGCACATCACTGTCTTTAATAAAATACAGACAGGGCACTGCCAAGATATTCAGTATAGCACCCTTTAGCATTTGTACTTTCATTGGCTACAAGATTATTCCTAGACATTGATTCACCTGTATTTTTCGGTCACTCAGCTTTGAAAATACAAATTCTGTCTTCAATCTTCACAGTCAACTTCTCACTTTTGCTTTTCTCACCCACAGTCAACTCAAGGCCCTGTGCCTTAGGTTTATGCAAAGTACTTTTTTACTTTAAACAAGTTGGTTGGATTTTGCATTTCTCTTGTAATGTATTGGGACATTACATGCTGTACAAAACATAAATCTGCCACTTTTATAAAATGCCCCATTTGATTATTTACAACTTCTTGGGCCCAGCAGTAGTTGGCTACTCTACTTGCACTTGGGAGTCACCATCTTTTCTCTCATGCGTCGCTTCACATTTGACAAAACATTCTACTTATATTGGCAGAGCAGTGTACAAAATTGTCACCAATTTAACAACAAAGTTTGAATGAAACACGTGGCTATTTTTTTTCCAGGTACAATTTATGAAATTATATGGAATTTCAGATATCATAAAACCTCTTAAATTCACATTCCTTGACAGAAGTACTGTCAGATAGGGGCTGGGGGAAGGGAAGTTTGTTCTTTTACAAAAAAGCTGCCATAAATGTTTATGATTTTTTTCTCCTGTAGAAAAGCTGCAACAACAACAAAAACGACTGGTGATAAAACATGTAAGCCTCTCAGTAGGCAGGGCCACTCACAATAGCCCCTGTGCTCAGCTGACAGTGTGTTGCAGTCAGTAGTTCTGGGCTGTGCCAGCAGACGGTGCTACAATAGTGTATGTATGTGTTATTGTAAGGGTAGTAAGCAAGTTAATATTAATTAATACTAATACTACAATTGCAAACTACCACTGATATGTACCTGCATACTACCATAAAATAATACATATCCAATAATATATCATGCAAAAGTACTGTCACACACAGCCCATGTATCTTCAGATACTTTAAATTCTGGTTTGTTTATTGTAGTCCCTGAAAAATATATGCATGAATTATAAGTATACTTCATGTAATTACTCACTACTGACTCCATTGCGTTAAATAAAAAAATCAATCATTCAATCAATAGATTGATTGTTTATGTAGAATCGCCTATAGGTGTGACAAAACAGCAATTAAAGCGCTCCTGTTAGCAACAGAGCACACATTCATGTAGAAGCACAATCAAGATGTGATGGATAACAATAACATTCAAACTATTCAACATTCATATAACATTTAAACTTTGCATAATTCAGATCAGTCACACGAATGAGCAATATGCTTATTAAAAGTTTATTTTCTTCCTCTGCAATTATCTCTTATCTCTAAATCATTCTGACCATAGGATTGGGATTTAATGTTTTAAAGTGAGTGCATTTCAGAAGAAGGATAACTATTTGTTTTAAGAAATATGTATTGTTGCCTGCTAGAGTCAGGCATAAGACTTACTCCATTAAATTTCAGCTACCACCTACCAACTACCACCTTTCTAAAAGCCCCACAGTCAACACTAAGTGGTCGAATTAAATCAGACCACCCACTAATCTTAAATTACAAAGTCAGTTTTTCTGTTTGCTAGAAGCCAGAGGCATCATACTTCTGCCCAAAGAAAACCAACAACTGAGTATTTTGTTTGTTATTTGTGATTGGCAAGTAGGTAGGTTTGACTTAAACCAGACCTTGGTCTTGCTGACTTTATCACCAGTACTAAACAGAATTGATTCTTTGAGACATAGATACAAAAATAGAATCTAAAAATTAGGCAATATTATCTTATTTTGATAGTAATATAATTTCAACAACAACACTAGCTGTATAGGCACCTTAAAATAATATACAATTCCATTAGTTTTATTCCTGATATTGCTGGTTGAACACAAGGGACTCTTGTCTCTTCACATTGCATAAACTAACCCAAACTCACATGGTGAGAATACACACAGAGACAATAACAACCAGCAATACTGAACAGAATAAATGTAATGTTATTGAAGTAGTCCTCCTTCTGGGCTTAACTGTGGTTTATACTCTTTTTTTAATTCAGATTGTGAATACTCTAGGTGGAATCTGAACAGCTGGCAATAAAACAAATGTTTAGGAGCACTGCCTTCATGCCAAGGACACCATCAAACTCATAAAATGACCCTATTAGCTAACCTTATACTAAAGCTTCTAAAAAGGCACCTTTAACAACCACTTTAAAGGCTAAACATTAAATTATTATGACGGCCATTAATTGGATATGTTGTTTGCCTGTCCTTGGGTTTTTGTTACAAAACCTGCAAAATGCTGAATGTTCACATTTTTGTTGCATGGCCTGATGCCAGAACTCTCATCCATGACACTATATGTTCCCAATAAATATAAATACCGGTGGATACCTTTTGAATTGAGCCTTTTTCAATTCACAATGGAGTTTATTTGTAGCAACACCAAAGAATGATACTTCTTGTTGGAAGTCTTGATGTTAATGCTTATACGGTTATAAGAAGTGCCTGAAATGGGAAATAAAATCTTTACATAACTGCTCACATGAAAATAAGTCAAGCAATGGGTTAAGGTCTCAAACTTCAAAGGGAATGTATTCAGGAGCCTTGAGGGAATTATATACATACAGTGAGGGAAAAAAGTATTTGATCCCCTGCTGATTTTGTACGTTTGCCCACTGACAAAGAAATGATCAGTCTATAATTTTAATGGTAGGTGTATTTTAACAGTGAGAGACAGAATAACAACAAAGAAATCCAGAAAAACGCATTTCAAAAAAGTTATAAATTGATTTGCATGTTAATGAGGGAAATAAGTATTTGATCCCCTATCAATCAGCAAGATTTCTGGCTCCCAGGTGTCTTTTATACAGGTAAAAGGGACTTAAAGGGAGTGCTCCTAATCTCAGCTCGTTACCTGTATAAAAGACACCTGTCCACAGAAGTAATCAATCAATCAGATTCCAAACTCTCCACCATGGCCAAGACCAAAGAGCTGTCCAAGGATGTCAGGGACAACATTGTAGACCTACACAAGGCTGGAATGGGCTACAAGACCATCACCAAGCAGCTTGGTGAGAAGGTGACAACAGTTGGTGCGATTATTCGCAAATGGAAGAAACACAAAATAACTGTCAGTCTCCCTCGGTCTGGGGCTCCATGCAAGATCTCACCTCGTGGAGTTTCAATGATCATGAGAACGGTGAGGAATCAGCCCAGAACTACACGGGAGGATCTTGTTAATGATCTCAAGGCAGCTGGGACCATAGTCAACTTAAGAGCAATGGTTTGTTTATTCAAATACTACTATTACTATTGTATGCAGTAATACTCATGACATGATTATTTGAAAGGAAAACACAATCTACAAAACAACAAAAAACATCATACACCATCACATCTAAATTTTCATCTGTTATAGAAATTAAGTTGTAAACAGCATTAACATAGTAAAGTGCAGGAAAAATAACTAAAAAGACACTTGTAACATAACATAATATAACAAAAGTAGATATAATTTCAATGAAGTATAAATAACTGGTTTGGAGGCTTAAAATAATAGTAATAATAATGGTAATAAAAAGCAATCAGACTTCAAAATAGTTATGTAATAGAGCATTTACCAAAATGTGAACAATAGATTAACTGCACTGGTTTTCTCTTGACAATGAAGAGGATAAATAGTACTTCTGTGACTAATAAACACATTCTCCACAAAGAGGTAGAGCTTTTACAAGAGAAACTGCCATTTTTAAAACAAGGTATGGGCACAACCTACCTGACACTAACACAGTCTTACTTACACATAATTCCCAGTCACAGGAAGATGCCATGCAATTTGCTAAGTGGAGGGGACATCAACATGAACATCTAGTTTTTGCAACAGAAAATAAAAATCAATTGATCATACCAAAAATTGCATTTCTGATGCAACAAAATAGAATTGTTGATATCACAAATTTCACGATTAAATGTTAAAACAGCTTGTTCTGCTGGTCAGAATGGTAAAAACAAAAACCATACAGGTAATAAGACACATTTGTTACAATCAAAACTTTGAGTCGCTACTAATTGCAAATTACAACCCATAACCATGGTGACTTGTTTCCTACGTGGAAACAGTTAATGTGTGTTCTAATTTGCAATTAGTGGGTGTGGAATATTTAGCTTTGGTCTTCTCATTTTAAGTTTATGATGAACACCAAAATAGACTCCTTCAACATTTCTTAGAAGATTCATTTTTTCCATGCTAATTGGAAACAATGCAACAAAGAAAAAAAACAAAAAATGACAGTTATTGTAATAAGATAAATAAAGATAACGGCTTTTGATTTCATGGCAATTTAAATTTGATACTGAGCCTTTTTATGTTAAAAGAAAGGATCTTAACTCTACAGAAACATTAACTTAAACGCAATGTTAGCCTGAGAATGAGGAGGATATATTTTTAGGCTAAGGATTTGTCAGTTTTCATTTTTCTGCAACTGACTAACTTACATTAGACTACTCTATATTACTAAACTAAGACCCTAGCTGATTACACAAATCTAAAGCAGTTTTATGCAAACAGCTCCTGGACTTAATTCCAAAGGACACTTAATTTCTAAGTAGGAACATTCTGTGGCCAAGACTAATTGTATTTGCCTTTTAAGCCAATTAAACAAAATAAATAAGTCATAATTGTAACATCTTGTTTATAGTCAGTAGTTTGGAGAATATTAGATAATAGCTATAAATGTCTTTCTGGTGCTCATGAAATAGTCTGCATGTCATAGATCCCATTCAATTAAGTTTGATGAGGAACAGTAAAATAGAACTGTGAACCATATCTTTTATTTACAGCATGTCCTGCTAATTACCATTGTCAATCACTGATCGATTAACAGCTTGCTCAGAGCAATACAAACACGAGCAAGCAGTTATTGTTATCTCAGGGGCAGGAGAAAGCAGCATTCAGCCTCCAATTGACAGAACATATCTGACAGTGTTAGAGATTTCAAACCACTGATTTGCCAGTATACCATGATGAAACCAACATGATTTTCCAAACATTTATTTTTAAATCAAAACCTTGTGAAACATCTTTGCAATATATAATACATGGCCAGGTACTGTTAGACTACAACACTCTTGATTTCCATGGCGGTCAGGGTCCCCTATATTCACGTCTATAACATTTCACAGGTTCATAAAATCAGTTCACTGGGCACATAAAGACAGTATTCAAATCTTTATTTTCAGATAAAACAATGTACAATGAAAAGTCACAGATGCTTTTAATATAATAATACTAATATTAATTATTGTTAATTGAAGTTTATGTTTCATGCAGTTCCAATAACTAACACCTTGTGATTTAATTATTTGTTTTGTATTTCCAATTGCCCCATATATGACAAAGTCACATTCCCTGAACAAATAAAGGGCATTAGCAAGCTTTAAAATCATGAATCTGAAAATTAACAACACCTAAAAATAGAGGCTACAACTACAGGCAGAATGTAGTGATATTTTCATTAGATCTTAACATTACATCGCATACCTCCCTGTGTTTGTCATTTTCACAGAGAATCCTGCAGTCTCTGGCTTTGAAAACTGCAGAATATATTGTTTTACATATATCAACTAACAATGACAAATGACTAGTGCCAGCTGTTCATTATTGATTTCAAATTAGGCTTTTTTTTCCCCTACATAATCTCTCTGGGGATTTTTATTAATGTTTTAATTTTGCATGAGCATCCCTACAAATGGTGGCATGAAAAAAACTCTTTGTTTTGTGTCGGTATCCAATAGAGAATGAAATATTTGTGCTCTTTCTGTCATTCTGGAGATATAGGGCTGTCTTATAGGGGAAAACAAGATTTCCAAGATGGCCCATTATTCCTAAAATAATTAATACCAAGAGGCCTAATTTGCTTCTTTTGTTCTAATCTTGTAAAAAGAGGCTCATTCATCAATGTATACATCCAATCTAAACAGCAAAGAAGTGCATCAACAAATGTATGATGAAAACTAGGTCACAAGAAGTTTGATGGAAGTTTGCAATGGATGATTATCTTTGGATTTTTTCTTTTTTTATGTAATTTTAAAACAAAAACAATAACAAAGACACAATTGAATACACAAAAACACATTTTTAAAAATAAGTGCTACTGTCTGATTGGTATTCCCTTATGATTCCCTTATGATTGTATTTCATCAGTCATACTAAACAGGTTGTAATATTTAATGATCATGGCTGGAATTTTTTCTTGCCATTCCCCCCCCCCTGATAATCTAAACAACTGTCTTAATGAATCTGTAAAAGATTGGATGTAGTTTCTATTAACAAAAATTGAAAACAAATCAATAAAATATGCCACATGATGTATTTCATACAATGATACCTTATTACCAGGACCCTATCTTAATATCCAGTTTAATAGCATACACTGAGGACTGTTGAGATTACTTGGCGCATGTTCTGTACACAGCTCTGAAATAAGAAAGAGCCCTCAGGACATTCATATATCATTCACTATTTTCTACATTTAAACTAACATTGATACCAATTAAGATATTGCAATGTTTAAAGCTGCAATTTACGGGTATGAATTGGAATCCTTTTTTTCCTCTCAGACAGTTGACTATTATTAAGAAAACAATTGCATATATATATATATATATATATATATATATATACACTCACCTAAAGGATTATTAGGAACACCTGTTCAATTTCTCATTAATGCAATTATCTAACCAACCAATCACATGGCAGTTGCTTCAATGCATTTAGGGGTGTGGTCCTGGTCAAGACAATCTCCTAAACTCCAAACTGAATGTCTGAATGGGAAAGAAAGGTGATTTAAGCAATTTTGAGCGTGGCATGGTTGTTGGTGCCAGACGGGCCGGTCTGAGTATTTCACAATCTGCTCAGTTACTGGGATTTTCACGCACAACCATTTCTAGGGTTTACAAAGAATGGTGTGAAAAGGGAAAAACATCCAGTATGCGGCAGTCCTGTGGGCGAAAATGCCTTGTTGATGCTAGAGGTCAGAGGAGAATGGGCCGACTGATTCAAGCTGATAGAAGAGCAACTTTGACTGAAATAACCACTCGTTACAACCGAGGTATGCAGCAAAGCATTTGTGAAGCCACAACACGTACAACCTTGAGGCGGATGGGCTACAACAGCAGAAGACCCCACCGGGTACCACTCATCTCCACTACAAATAGGAAAAAGAGGCTACAATTTGCACAAGCTCACCAAAACTGGAAAAATGTTGCCTGGTCTGATGAGTCTCGATTTCTGTTGAGACATTCAGATGGTAGAGTAAACAGAATGAGAACATGGATCCATCATGCCTTGTTACCACTGTGCAGGCTGGTGGTGGTGGTGTAATGGTGTGGGGGATGTTTTCATGGCACACTTTAGGCCCCTTAGTGCCAGTTGGGCATCGTTTAAATGCCACGGCCTACCTGAGCATTGTTTCTGACCATGTCCATCCCTTTATGACCACCATGTACCCATCCTCTGATGGCTACTTCCAGCAGGATAATGCACCATGTCACAAAGTTCGAATCATTTCAAATTGGTTTCTTGAACATGACAATGAGTTCACTGTACTAAACTGGCCCCCACAGTCACCAGATCTCAACCCAATAGAGCATCTTTGGGATGTGGTGGAACGGGAGCTTCGTGCCCTGGATGTGCATCCCACAAATCTCCATCAACTGCAAGATGCTATCCTATCAATATGGGCCAACATTTCTAAAGAATGCTTTCAGCACCTTGTTGAATCAATGCCACGTAGAATTAAAGCAGTTCTGAAGGCGAAAGAGGGTCAAACACAGTATTAGTATGGTGTTCCTAATAATCCTTTAGGTGAGTGTATGATGCCACACAGTTTGGGGGCAGTCTATATCCCTACTGCCCTATATACAGTATATATATATATATATATATATATATATATATATACACATCATCGTTGCAGACAGATCTAGCCAGATAGATATTAAAGAAAACGTATCGTTGTTGAGGTGATTTGAATTCAGCATATACATTGACTATATTTATTGATGTCCTGATCTACAGTGCCTTGCGAAAGTATTCACCCCCCTTGGCATTTTTCCTATTATGTTAAATTACAACATGTAATTAAAAAATGTATTAGGATTTCAAGTAATGGACATACACAAAATAGTCCAAATTGGTGAAGTGAAATGAAAAAAAGAACTTGTTTTAAAAAATTCGAAATAATAAAAAATGGAAAAAGATAACCCTGAAGGAGCTGCAAAACTCTGCAGCAGAAACTGGAGTATCTGTCCATAGGACCACTTTAAGCAGTACACTTCACAGAGCTGGGCTTTGTGTAAGAGTGGCCAGAAAAAAGCCACTGCTTAAAGAAAAAAATAAGCAAACACATTTGCTGTTCACCAAAAGGAAGAAGGTACTCTGCTTTTTGGCCATCAAGCAAAACAATATGTCTTGTGCAAACCCAACACCTATCATCACCCTGAGAACACCATCCCATTTTTTTCATTGGCAGGGACTGGGAAACTGGTCAGAATTGAAGGAATGATGGATGGCACTAAATACAGGGAAATTCTTGAGGGAAACCTGTTTCAGTCTTCAAGCAGGACAATGACCCTAAACATACTGCTAAAGCAACACTCGAGTGTTTTAAGGGGAAACACATTTTAATGTCTTGGAATGGCCTAGTCAAAGCCCAGACCTCAATCCAATTGAGAATCTGTGGTATGACTTAATGATTGCTGTACACCAGCAGAACCCATCCAACTTGAAGGAGCTGGTGCAGTTTTGCCTTGAAGAATGGGCAAAAATCCCAGTGTGCCAAGCTTATAGAGATGTACCCCAAGAGACTTGCAGCTGTAATTGCTGCAAAAGGTGGCTCTACAAAGTATTGACTTTTGGGGGGTGAACAGTTATGCACGCTCGAGTTTTCTTTTTCTTTTTTTTTTTTGTCTAATTTCTAGTTTGTTTCACAATAAAAAATATTTTGCATTTTCAAAGTGGTGTAAATTTTGTGTAAATCAAATGATGCAAACCCCCCAAAAATCAATTTTAATTCCAGGTTGTAAGGCAACAAAATAGGAAAAATGCAAGAGGGGGGAGAATATTTCTGCAAGGCACTGTATGTGTGTGCTTATGTCATGTAATTAGAATATTAAAATTGTCTCTTTCAAAGATGAACTTTTACTTTATTTACATTTGTACAGAAATCTCCAGAGAGCAAATAGCCTTTAGACCCTTAGAGCTGGAGTGCCTTTATTCCATTTAAAGCAGAAAAGAAAATGGCAAAAGTGGAAGTGGGAGTGAAGAGTCAAATTCACATGGGAAACGTGAATAGTGAATCTGAGTTTAGCCGAGTGAGGATAAAAGCTTGGCATGAAACTTGAGCCTTATTTTATGATTTCTCTGGCTCTAATAAAACACAGGAGGTGATTTTTAGAAACGCATCAGAAACCATCCAAAAGTAACTTAGTTGCCTGCATCCTCACAGCGGTCAAGCTATGTTCTTGTCACAAAGCATCACACACAGCCAATGCACAGGACAATTGCATTATTGACTTGAAATAAGTGTCTGAAAGAGTCTTAGGTTAGGTGGTCATTCATACAGTATACAGTATCTGAGGGTAAAGTCTGAAGACTGGAGTTTTCCACTGTTATCCCTGTGGCTGACTTAATGAAGACACAATTAAATATATACAGTCAATAAGGGTAACATTGATCATATATCTTACCAGTGACAGAGGCAGATTACATTGTGCTAATTGCAGCTGAATACACATGCCAATTAGTGGCTCATCAATTTAATGTAAAAGCTGTTTAGAACCCAATATGAATAGTTACGTTGTTATTATTGTGTGCAAATGTGCAAGTTGTTACCAAAGATCTGAACATTGTGCATTGTGCATATTCTCTAGATATGTTATGCAAATACTATTTCCATTATAAACTATAGTGTACATTCTGTAAATTAACATTCTTTGAAATGTATTGACACTTCTTGTAACCTCTGCAGTGATGGCTGCCATGACATGCATTATTTTATATCTACAATTTCTGTGTCAGAAGAATAAGATGTTGTCAAAGATTTTGAATAAGTAATTATACAGAAAGCATCTGTAGCTTGCTTTTTAACAAACATGTTTTAAAAAAATAGAAAAACACTGGGGTAAATAATTCCATATCAAAAAGGCGATATACAGATTACAAATGTATCGTGGTTGAAAAATTAGAGTTTTGAAAATAAATGGAAGAGCCACAGGCTTTTGCAGATTAACAGATTTTTTCAAATTTTTGTATTCTCTTTGCACACGTTGTGAATAAACATGAAATTTAATGTTCTGTTTCAGCTGCGTTCCAGTCTAACAAAAGTCATTTAATCTGATTAGAAGTGGGTCTCTTTGTCAACTGCAATACAACCCAGGGACACTTCTGTAGATGGGTGTATTTCCAATTATGTTAATAAAATGATCTTGTGGGAATAACGTTATTATTTTCTTATGGTCGCAAGACACACTACCAAACATAATAAGAGACAAACTAGGCTTCTTTGTGCTGAATACACCCAAATACATGTTCAAATGTTTGTAGAAGTGTGAGGTCTAAAAAAGTAAAGAGGTGCGTATCACACTAACACCTTACACCACAAACCGTGACTTTTCTGAAAAGTTTATTATTACACACAACCAGACGAGATAATTGTTTAAACAAATTTGCTTGCATCATTTTTCACTGTTTACATCCTAACACATTTATAAGTGTGTATGTGCAATACAATCATATTTAAATTGTCAGTGTGTATATCCTGAATGCCGGTGTCTGTCTGAAGCCACTTGAACCAGTTAGGGAAATGCTTTTCTCCAAATCCCAATGCACCCAGAGCTGGAATTGTTCCAGCATCTGAAAGTGACGTCAAAAAGATAGGGACCCGAAGGACACACCCCTGCCGCACAAATTAAGTCCCCTGGGTGCATTGTGTAATGGGTCTCATAGTGTATGAGCTTCTGATGGCGATATAATCCCACTCTTTACTCACTAGTACAGTGTTCAATCCCCCTTGTGGTGTCAGGGGACTAGTTTTATGGTTTGTCGTTCTGCTACTTGAGTTATGCAGATCTGGGGCTCAGAGGTGTGTCTGACATGCTGGTCCAAATCTCAGCAGAGGTCTTACATGACCTTACATGATATACAATTGTAGATAAAACAAATTCAGGTATGTAAGTCTCAACTCTTTGTGAAAGATGCAAAGTTACTAAAACTATTATAGCTACACATGATGACATGAAAACAGCATTTTTCAGAATTCTGCTACTTGTTCTTTACTTAGCAATTATGAAACATTAATTATCATTGTATTTATTTAACAGTGAGCTCCTTCTATTGAACTATTGCCTAAGCGATGCCTTTTCCCAATAGAAAATTACAAATTATGTTGCATTTTTAGCCAAAGCTGACCTTAAATAAATGTTTTTGGAAATGTTATAATCTTTTAGTATCTTCAAATGACAAAGAAGACTTTGAAGAGCTGGGCTGAAAAGGGGAACATAACATATCCTTCATATCTCAATAGAGAATAGAGAATCTGCATTGCCTGTAGAGGGAAGGTCAATTATAATTGAATTATGCATTATTTGAATGCTATGTAGAGTGCATTCATTATAAAGTATTTATTTAAAGAGGACAAATACATTTCAAGAAAATATATATACTGAATATTTAAATGTTATACTGAAAACAATGTGTGTTATTCACACGCAGAACTGTTCATTCACTTACATCAACTTTGCTGACATGGTGTGAGAGTTTTATAATTAATGCCATATTTTCAAGCAACTCCAGTTGTTCAAGAGACAGATTTTCCCAATGGAGCACTTTAGTACTCTTAGTTTTCACAACAAAAGCAAACAGTCATGAATATGCAAAAGCAGAGAAAATAATACCCTAAAGGCACCATAAAAAGCAGTATTAAGCACTTATAATTAAATTCATATTTTCACATTTGCACTGTGATTACGGTATCAGAGGCAGATCGTGTGCCTCAGAGTCAGCCATGGCTAATTCATCATTTTTTGTTTTTAAGAAAAACAGTCCACAAAGTATAATTGATAAAAAATACATTGTTGATTTAAAACGACTTGAGGTTCAAACTTATTTTATTTTATGAAGAGATAATTCTTAATGCTATCTGTAATCAACTCAATGACTCCATTTAAATGCATACATACATTTAAATATACACTAGTTGTAGTTAAGAATTAACTATAGGGTGATATGGGTATAATAAATATTACGTTTTTATTGTCTCATCCTGCTCACACATCTTATATTTGCCATCATCATAGACTATAAGGGTATCATTACCCTGTCAGGGTGTTTTTTCTTTAAATGACAAAGGGAGAGAACAAATCCTCACCGGAAATACGTTTACGCGCTTTATGTCATCAGAGTTTTGAGGTCACTCCACCATCCACCTTATTAAAATTAATCACAAAAAAACAGCAAAAGTTCATTTTACACCCTTCCAATGCATTCCTAAACTTCACCCACACCAACAGACAAATCTGACGGTTGGATGTTCCAGAAGTACAATATGCTGTCGATACATGTACCAAGGAAGCGGCAGCTGTATTCGTCCATTTCTGAATGGAAGTGATTCCTCTGTGAGTAGACACGATTGTTGGAATGAACAACAATATATCGATTGCAGAACCTTTTAGATTTGACCTTAGATTTATTTAGTAATCTTTAGTGTTAATTATTAGATTTATGTTAAAAAAAAACTAGTCATATAATTTAAAAAGCAGGCCATACATGTCTATGAAATTACTGTATTATTTTTTGGAGTGGAGTTTACTTAATTTGCCTAATATGAGAGCAGTTCATGAAATCACAATGAAGCCATAAAATAACATGACTGTTTGGAGCACGTGCAGACCATCATTTGTGTTAACATGTGCGCCTTGATTATATTTCTTAATTTAGCTGCACATAAAGGGCATAGTGGCAAGTTACAAAGTTCAGTTTTTACATCTGATGTAAAAATGCTGATTAAGATTTTAGCTATCGTTCATAATATACTGTAATGCACTAAGGTAATATAGAACCTTATTTACCCTTTCCTATATCACAGGTCAACCAATCACATTTTAGAGTAGTTTAGCTGTCCTAAAGTTTGTTTAAGCTATTTGCAAACTTCGGTATAAGTTATATCTCATTAATTTGTGACCTCAGATGTAACCCTTCCTTTGACCTTTAAATCCATGCTCTCTGGTCCTGCTCTCTGTATCGAGTTTAAGCAGCTCTAGGCTGAATTTGTCAAAGCTGTTTTTGAATTTTGATAACCTAGATCAAAGTTTGCTTTGTTCCAAGATGTAAAAATATTCAATTATTTTAATATGTTAATGCTGTACATGTCAGAGCTGGAATAATATTGATTGCCCTTCTCTGGACTCTTTCTAGCTCTGAAATATCCATCTTGTAACTTAATGATCTCGTATCATATCACTTCCACTTTGGTGAAGTTTTTTTTGTTTCTCAATTAAGAACATACATTTTGATATAACAAATAGTACACTGTTTGATCATCTCATCATTTCCTATGCACAAGCATATAAGAGCAATTGTGCAGTAGTGAATCAGTTGCCAATAGTTTAACAGAAAATCTCATTGCTTTGGCAGAATTCCAGTTGAGACAACCTTTATCTTTAGCCTAAGGTACAAACATTTCTTTCCATTTGTCATCCTCCATGGACCACTTACAGAATGACCGTTCGTTGCTCTTTTCTATTGTGATTCTACTGCATGAAAGGTCTTAAATAAGGGTCTAAGTTGCCAAGCTTTTCTCTGCATTGCAGTTTTTACATGATCAAGAAAAGTGTAGTGCAGACTGGGGGGTTTCCAAAAAGTGCAGTTACTAATTACTATTGTTATGGTAATAAATGAGTTAAGCTGAATACCTTCGGCTCCCAATTTAGAAAATGATGTACTTTCATAGATGAAGATACTGTAAAGTTTAATTTGATGACAGCACAAAACTGCAACATCAAACAGCACCTATGAGAATGATTATTAATTATGATAAATTACAGAATGTTGTTTTTTTGCTTTGTACCGTGATTTGGAGACTCTGTGTTTTCTTTTCAAGCATCAGTGTTAGCACTCAATATTCAATTTAGAGTATTCTTATTGTCAATTGTTCTGAGCACATGCATTTGTTTGCATTTTAATATACCCCACACAGACCAGGTTCTTTCCATGCTCAAACTGTTAAGGGAACAATGTGTCAATGATTCCACTCCACAAGAAAAAACACCCTCGACACTTCTCTCTCTACACACGCTCTCATTGCATCCCATGGATTCTCTTACTCTGAGTAGATGAATCCTGTCTTTTCTCCTCATCTGACCCCCCGTCCCCTCTCACATCTCTGCCTGTCTGTCTCCCATTTCCTCATGGATGCATTTGCACCACCTCAAGGTCAACCTCTCTAAATCTGATCTCCTCTTCTCTCCCAACTTCTACTGATCTCTCCATCTCAATTCTCTTGAAATCTACCACTCTTTCTCCCTCTTCTTCCGGTAAGAATCTAGGAGCCACCCTTGACCCTGCTCCATCCTACTCTCAGCATTGACACACACCTGCCGATTTTTCCTGAGGAACCTTTCAGCGAATTCGCCCCTTCCTCACCGACTACTAGACGCAGCTGCTCGTCCAGACCCTGGTTCTCTCCTGCCTGGATTACTACAACCCCTTCCTGGATGGTCTCACTGCAACTAACCCCCGCTCATATGTTTTCACTGGTTATTTTATTATATGACGTTTTTCTATGTTCATTTTACAGATTTATTCTTTTGATTTTACTAATTCTTGCTTGTTTTGTTATTTCCTAATTATGTATTATGAGTGTGTGCGTTTAAATTGATTTATTTTTTGGTTTATTGGTTGTTGCACATTTTGTTAATAAGCCAAGTACACACGGACACACCTGCACTGATTTTGACAAATCGCCAGCCTCCCCATGCCCTACAGACATACTCACCCATTCCCTATCCCTGATCAGCGCTGCTAGACTGGATATAAAAAAGGTGCCAAGTGGACAGAAGAGAGGCAAGACCTCATTCAGTCATTCAGCGGCATAGTTGAGTGTGCAGGGATCTCCTGAAGCAAATGGAATTGTATTATTGTGTATTGCTATCATTTAAGTTTTTTTTTTTTATTTTTTTTTTCACTAATTGTACGTTTTTTTTTGCCCAGTCTAATTAAAGGCTTTTTTAGGATTTAGTTAATTTTAGGATTGCTCCCCATATTAGCATTGTCTATATAGTGAAGCCCCGAAACAGAATTCTTGCCCTACCTCGGGTTAGAGTACTGTTAATAATTGTTATCATTCATGTTGGAAGCACTGCCCAAGGGGGAGGGGTTTCTGCGCAGTTTCATAGGAACCCGATCAAAAACATCACAATCAAAGTTGTCATTGGCTCCTGTGCACGTCACTCAGAACAGGTCCCTTCCCACTTCCTGTTCTATAAAATTAGTCCGCAGATTCGTCCTCTTTTGCCATTTCGCTGGACCCAAGAACTTGAGCTCTCTGTGTCTTTTCTCTGCACTAGACCTTATTATTATTATTACATTACATTACATTACATTACATTATTTGTCATTTAGCAGCCGCTCTTATCCAGGGCGACTTACATTTGTACCCATTTATACAGCTGGGCATTTTACTGGAGCAATCTAAGTGAAGTACCTTGCTCAAGGGTACAACAGGGTATTACCACTGTTTCGATTGGTTGGCTTAAGGGCTGTGTTGTTCGCCACCGTTATTAGTGTGTGTGTGTGTGTGTGTGTGTGTGTGTGTGTGTGTGTGTGTGTCTCTATTTATAGCATTAATTATTATTGATAGCTAATACGATTCTGTTCCATCCATGCACCGGGGCTCTGGCTGCGCTTTTGGTTTTAGTTTTGTTTAAATAGAATACTTTAAATAGATGCCCCAATTTCGCCGGGCTTCAATTTTGGCCCCTGGAGGAAATACTCTCATGCACCCTCCAAGAGAGAAAGCAGTCCCTGATCGCCGCCCTGGCCCCCATCAGCCCAAGGCAGCTCATGGTAGGAGGAGGCCTGGCCCAAACCCACCTCTCCCACCACCCGAGCCCTGTCCCTGAGGCGTTCCAGCAGCCTCTGGCCCACCATTACACCACCCCCAGCAACTCTCCCCTCTGAGGCATGTGGTGGACGCAAATGTGGGATTCTATTCCCCATACTTCCAAGAGACCAAGAAAGATGACGTTTTCCACCCCATCTTGGATCTGAGGCACCTGAACCAACACCTCAAGGTGTTCCACTTCAAGATACTCGAGCGATCGAGTTTGCTGTTCTCCCCTTCGGCCTGTTGCTAACCCCATGCACTTTTTCCATGTGCATGGACATTGTATTAGCCCTCTCTCTGGCACCAGAGAGAGTTGCCTCCATATACACGTGTCTCTCCCTCTTCCGACTGAGAGCTCGTGTCAGGGTGTCCCTTTGCCAGAGGCTGCTGGGCCTCTTAGCGGCTGCATCACAGACCCTCCCCCTCGGCCTCCTCCAATTGAGGCCACTGCAGTGGTGGTTCAGGTCTCTCAGGATGCACCCTCGCCGTGATCAAGCACCCCGAGTCACAGTCATTCCAGCATGCTGGAAGGTGCTCCGTTGGTGGCAGAGCCCTCACAATTTGACCATTGGTGTGCCCCTTTGCGCAGTCTGCCACCGAGCAGTCATGACGACAGACACCTCCAAATAAGGTTGGGGATATCAACAGATAAGGAGATCTCCGGTTGTGCAGACTGCACTGTCTAGCATGCCATCTGATTCTGTGGGCGCAACCACGGCTCTGCTCCATCAGAGCAGTTCACGTCCCCGGCCTGTCCAACATGACGGCGGACCTCCTCTCTCTGGGAGTGATACAGCAATTGTGGAGCTGGTTTGGCAGAGCGGAAGTGGATCTCTTTGCCTTGGCAAAGTCCACCCACTGCCCATTATGGTTCTCCATCTGAAACCACTCAGGAACCCTAGGGTTCGACGCACAAGCCCACGCATGGCCGCACTGTCTCTTTTACGCATTCCCACCATTCTCCCTTCTCTCAGTGGTCCTTGAGAAGGTCAGGAGAGAATGAGGCCCCACGGTGGCCTTGCAGACCTGATCACCCTGCTCCACAGAGAGCCTTGGCAACTCCTAGTGAGTCCTAGCTCCTGGCAACGCAGGACAAACCTGCGCAGACGTCACGTTTTATAGAACAAAAAGTGGGAAGGGACCTGTTTTGAGTGACGTGCGCAGATGCCAATGGCAGATTTGATAGAGTGACATTTTCGATCGGGTTCCTGTGGAACTGCACAGAACCCCCTACCCCTTGGGCAGTGCTTCCTTTTTCAGATAACCGCAACCTATCGTTGTATCAATAAATCTACCTTGTCCATGCGCTGGGTATCTTGTACTAAATAAAATAAGTCATACAGGGCCTTTATAGCATCCTCAAAGTGTTTTTCCTACTTGTTAACTATATCTCTCCTTTCTGTTTTTCCTCTCAACCTTTCTCCCAGCTCATTCCAAGTACATGCACTACTGGTCAAATATTTTAGAACATCTCAGTTTTTCCAGATTTTATTAAAATGTATGCAATTTAATGTCTCAATTTACTCTGAAATTAAAGCATAGAACAAATAAACAACTGGAGATAATCTATGTGGGTGGTGTAGTCAGTGATTTGAGTCACTGGTGCCACTACCACTGAAACTAACTGTGCCCCCTCTCTGCTCCCCTTCCTCCAGAGCCCACTGCTTTTCAATCCTGGCCCCTAAGTAGTGGAATGACCTTCCCACTGAGGTTAGGACAGCAGAGTCCCTGACCACCTTCCAGAGATTACTCAAGGCACATCTCTTCAGACTGTACCTGTAATATAGCAGCTTATTCTCCTGAGCTGTAATTTTGCACTTTCTATAATTATGCTTTTCAATAACATTCAGTTAAGCACTTATTGGGCACTTCAATTTGTTATGTTTTAACACAGGTATTACAAACAAAACTTATTGGTGTTTTTGTCATATACAGTGAGGGAAAAAAGTATTTGATCCCCTGCTGATTTTGTATGTTTGCCCACTGACAAAGAAATGATCAGTCTATAATTTTAATGGTAGGTGTATTTTAACAGTGAGAGACAAAATAACAACAAAAAAATCAACAAAAACGCATTTCAAAAAAGTTATAAATTGATTTGCATGTTAATGAGGGAAATAAGTATTTGATCCCCTATCAATCAGCAAGATTTCTGGCTCCCAGGTGTCTTTTATACAGGTAACAAGCTGAGATTAGGAGCACTCTCTTAAAGGGAATGCTCCTAATCTCAGCTCGTTACCTGTATAAAAGACACCTGTCCACAGAAGCAATCAATCAATCAGATTCCAAACTCTCCACCATGGCCAAGACCAAAGAGCTGTCCAAGGATGTCAGGGACAAGATTGTAGACCTACAGAAGGCTGGAATGTGCTACACAACCATCACCAAGCAGCTTGGTGAGAAGGTGACAACAGTTGCTGCGATTATTCGCAAATGGAAGAAACACAAAATAACTGTCAGTCTCCCTCGGTCTGGGGCTCCATGCAAGATCTCACCTCGTGGAGTTTCAATGATCATGAGAACGGTGAGGAATCAGCCCAGAACTACATGGGAGGATCTTGTTAATGATCTCAAGGCAGCTGGGACCATAGTCACCAAGAAAACAATTGGTAACACACTACGCCGTGAAGGACTGAAATCCTGCAGTGCCCGCAAGGTCCCCCTGCTCAAGAAAGCACATGTACAGGCCCGTCTGAAGTTTGCCAATGAACATCTGAATGATTCAGAGAAGAACTGGGTGAAAGTGTTGTGGTCAGATGAGACCAAAGTCGAGCTCTTTGGCATCAACCCAACTCGCCATGTTTGGAGGTGGAGGAATGACCCCAAGAACACCATCCCCACCGTCAAACATGGAGGTGGAAACATTATGCTTTGGGGGTGTTTTTCTGCTAAGGGGACAGGACAACTGCACCGCATCAAAGGGATGATGGACGGGGCCATGTACCGTCAAATCTTGGGTGAGAACCTCCTTCCCTCAGCCAGGGCATTGAAAATCGGTCGTGGATGGGTATTCCAGCATGACAATGACCCAAAACACACAGCCAAGGCAACAAAGGAGTGGCTCAAGAAGAAGCACATTAAGGTCCTGGAGTGGCCTAGCCAGTCTCCAGACCTTAATCCCATAGAAAATCTGTGGAGGGAGCTGAAGGTTCGAGTTGCCAAACGCCAGCCTCGAAACCTTAATGACTTGGAGAGGATCTGCAAAGAGGAGTGGGACAAAATCCCTCCTGAGATGTGTGCAAACCTGGTGGCCAACTACAAGAAACGTCTGACCTCTGTGATTGCCAACAAGGGTTTTGCCACCAAGTACTAAGTCGAAGGGGTCAAATACTTATTTCCCTCATTAACATGCAAATCAATTTATAACTTTTTTGAAATGCGTTTTTCTGGATTTTTTTGTTGTTATTCTGTCTCTCACTGTGAAAATGAGACAGTAGACCTACCATTAAAATTATAGACTGATCATTTCTTTGTCAGTGGGCAAACGTACAAAATCAGCAGGGGATCAAATACTTTTTTCCCTCACTGTATGTATCAGTTTCAATTCCATAAAATCAATTAAACCCAATGTCAATTATCGTTATTGATGTGCTTTTCTTCCCCCTTCTTCTCACCTGCTGATGCTGCTGCTGACATGGGAAACTCAAATCACCGCTCTGTAGAGAAATGTTTTAATTCTTCTGTTTGTTCCAGAGTTTTCCTTGATTCAAAGTGACAGATAGTTGCTCACTGTCACAGACTCCTTTGAAACGCAATACTTGCATTATTTAATTAAAGTAAAGTGCCAGACGTGTATACTAGTACAGGACAAACTTCAAAGAGAAGCTGATAGTATTGTTCAATTTAGACTTTCGGCTATGTATCCACCAGTAGAGAATCAGAACAAACATACATTCACTTTTCAGATAAAAACTCAGTCATTATGCAATTACTCTTGAATACAAATTACAAATATCAATGTGCTTGGAAAGTATCTTGGAGCTGCTAATAATTATCTACAAAGTTAACTCACAGATGACGGTGGGTTTACATAAGATTAAGCAGTAACTGGTTATAGCTGTCATTAATCCAGTTAACTATGCATGTACTACTATTGTGACATATACATCTACATTTCAGATAATTAATTTGTTAAAAGGTAAAACAAAACAGTTTCTATCTAGCTGCTGTGGTTGTATTAATCATATAATAATACGGTGTTCAAAAACAACTTTAGAATGTGACAATACCAACGTACCAAATTGTCCAGTCAGGGTAGCTTTTTGAGAGTCATCTAATTTGTCTTGCATGTACCATAAATGTCAGGTTGCAGTCCGTACCAAAAGCTCAATGGATGGAAAGAATGTGCATCGGATTAATTGAAGTGTTCCTTATAACATATAGATTAAGTATGAATGCAGCACTAAATGTTTTGTGTTTTGGCTGTTTACCATGGCAATTGGATAGAAGGATATTTAAACGTATTGCTCTTATCAAAAACTCTCAGTTAATAAAACATATATTACTCTTCTGGAAGATTAAAATAAAGATTTTCAGTTTTTTGATGCAGTATTATTGCATCAGAACCTTACAGTATCTATGTGCCCATACTTCATAAAGGAAACAATGAGAAATCTGAACTTAGCTGGCCTATAACTGATTGCAACTATCTGAAGACCACAGAAAAACAGTTAACTCTAAAACTGTATCTGATTGTTTATCAAGAATAGATTCCTACATTCCATCCTATCAGTTAATGCACTTAAATCAAAACCTAAATGTATTATTACCAGGTCATTTAAGCATTGAACACATACTTTACCTTTCTTATTGTAGTGCAAAAAGATGTTAGCTGTTGGGGTAAAATTGCCCCCTATGTATTGTATGTACCCACTGTATAACTGATAGGAAATATAAGAAACTTTCCAATAAGTTTCTAATTAAAACTTGTTCTTATTATGATTTCTCTACTCAGACTTATCTGTGTGGCAGATAGAATCAATTTCTGCTGCCATGGCAAATTCTTTGGGTAATGAACCGAAATTATCTATAACATTCTTATTAGTACAGTTTGTCCTTGGTACCAGCGCTTCCATGACTGAACTAATTACAAAGAAAACCTTATGAAATTGTGTTTACCATGCTTTGTACGGTGTCTTTGATATCAACGTCTCCATGCTTTAACTAATTATCAAAATTCTTAATTATCGCTTTCCCTTGTCTCGGAACTACCCGGGACATATGCCAAGAAAATATCATCTAGGTTCGGGACGGTCCCGAAACTCCTTTGAAATACTGCTTGTAGATGTGTAAAAGCCTGTGTGAAACTTTCAGTAAACTGAAGATAAACAAACAGACTTCGGTGTCTGTGACGTTTTTTTCCCGAGCACTCGTCTCCTGCTGAAAAATCTCCACTGTTGCTGGAAGCGCTGACTGGGGTGCCTGATTCACTGGGACCCGAAGGGTTGCTTCAAATGAAGCGTTGTACCTTAACATTAGCCCAACCAAAGCAATTATTTTCACTATTGTTTCTAGACCATATACACCAGCAAAGGCAAAACCTAGCATTTTTCTTTATGCAAATGCAGTGTAAATTTATATTTATATTTACAGATATTTACATTATGAAAAATGTTGATTGTTAAAAGTTTTTTCTTCATTAAAGCAATCAAGACTTATGTGTAAGTGAATAGATAAATAAAACAAGATAAATTAATGGTTGTTTCAATCAATAAGGACATACAGAGAAAGTTCTGAGAAAATCAGAACATTATAGTTTTGTATTCATATTTAATGATTTTTTGCAGGGTTTGTTTGGTTTGTTTTTTAATGATTCTCTTTTGTTGTGTAGAGCTACAAAAAAAATATTTGTATATATACAGATGGGTAACAAGAATTTTAAAAAATCTTTCAAGAGACTTTGCTGCAGAAACTGCACATTCTGTCGAATTATTTAGGAATCAGAACATCAGGTTTACAAAAACACAATTTATTTTCTGTAATGAGACGTTATTTCGGAGCAAACTTCAGCAACAGTCCACTGAACTAACATGAATAAAAGCTGCAATGAATCGGCACATACAGAACACATTGCATTTATTCATATAATGTTGGCATAGGCATAGGTTTAGAGAATGTTAAATTGTCCCCCCCAATAATGTATGGATGGCTCAAATAAAAATAGTCACATATATGTAACACCCAGTCACAAATGGTGGTTAGGTAAGACTGTTTTTGCTGGTTTTATCTAACGGATCATGTAGGAGAACGTGTCAATCAAAATTGGAATAGTCGTCTTATTGGCTCCTGATGGCAAACAAGATCAAACATTTTGTTGAAATGTTATTTTATTGAATTTTATTTAGAGCATCTGGCAGATGAAATAAGGTTGGGTAGGAATTAGAGAGAGGGGCAAATGAGGTTCCCTTCTGCCATTATATGTACTTGGAACGAGTTGGGAGAAGGGTCAAGAGGAAAAATGGAAAGGAGAGATATAGTTAACAAGTAGAAAAAACGTTGAGGATTCTATACAGGCCCTGTATTACTTATTCTGTTTAGTATTGTGTTTTTTTTTTCCACTGCATTCATAGTGAAAGCAATGTATATTTTAATGTAGTACTTGCTAATGGGAAAATATTGACACTGTCCTGTTTGCACTGTGTGTGAAGATCTCTCAGTCATACACAGAAATGTATATTATTAATAATGGCAGATTGGAACACTAACCTACTAACGTACATTGTATTAAAATGTATCACATGAATGACTAAATCAGTCTTATTAAACAGTATGAAGATAAATCGAGGTAGTTAGTTGTTTTATAGCAATGCTAACATTAGCAAACGTAGATACCAGTACTGTTAACTATATTAACTACAGCTTCTTACTAAATAACATTACTCTTCTGCCTGCAGTGATTCAGCATGTCATGGTCACCTAAAACAAACAGACAGCAACGCGCCCCCCAATGTTGGAGACAAAGCTATGCCCATTCATCTATCTATGTGCAGCACTCTTAAGTCATGGGTCAGTGCATTTAGGTTGTTATGAGATTCCCTTCAGTTTACGCATATCAAGAGTCATGTAAACACTTTTCTGAAACTATAGGATAATATTTAGTGCATTTTCACAACCTATACATATCTGATTCTATTCTGAAAACAATTCAAATGTATGTCATGTTAGAACAGTTTTCAGGAAAATATGTTCTGATAGATTACTGCACATGAGCAAACTTACCTTAATATCTGCTTAGCCTATTACTGTATCTGTGTAACACCACAACTTCTGTTAAACCCTAACAGAATTGAAACTGCCTTGATATGTAACAAGAGCAAAGTTTCCCTTTCAGAAGACCAGTTCTAAGTCCAGTTTTCCCAATTCACAAGTTTTCTGAAACTGAGTGTATTATTCTCCTGTGAACATTGCTGATTTTACCTCATCCTTTCATTCCACTCTTTTAAGACTCTCTTGAGCAATACATCTACCAGATTATACAGTAAAGGTTTCACTTTAACCTGTTCACTTGTACTTGTAAAAAAGGGGCGGACTGGGACCAAAAAACAGCCCTGGACTTTTACCCTGGGGGGCAACGGCTGGTGAAAGTGTTGGCGGGCATTAGGTTGCCGATGTGTGGTTCTGTACAAATACAAAGTTCTACCACATTTGTATGACTTGTTTTCTGTAACTTTGTAACTAGATTGAAACCCTTGTATTATATCCATAGACTGGCCCATTTGCCCGCAAAAAAAACCCTACTTTTTTCTAAATCTTCTTGGAAATCAACTCTGTCAACGGATCACTATGTATTTGACAGTTTTTAACTATGTACATTACATTTTTGTCAGTTTTGTATACTCCACGCAGTATTACATCAAGAATCACGGGACGAAACTACTGTGGTAAACTGAGCTTTTATTGTTCACTAATTAACTTGTACAACTCGGGAAGCTGCTCACTATGTACTAATATTCTACCATTTCCACATAAAACGTCTTGCCTGAAAAAATACAATTTAATTTGAAATAAAAATGTTCACATTTAAATTTATTACAACTAGTGCACAGTGGAGTCTAACCATAAACTAAACTGGGTTCAAATTTGTAATTTGTGATTTTTATTAAGACAATGTTTTGATTAACTCTAGGACTCAGTCTGTTCAAAACACCCTTTACAGAGCTGAAATAACCTCTATAATAATATAGCCTGCAATCCATAAAATCGACGTCAACTAAACAACTTGATATTGTATTCTTTCTTACCATCTCTATACCACAAGTTGGTGTGGGACATGGTATTTCTGCTCCATCACTATTTCTTTTGATAGCTCAGCTGCCGTCCAAAGGTCCACTTGCATTAACTTTCATGTCATACCAATCAATGCAATGTGTGATCAGGCACTCCGTCAAATCCTCATTACCTGCTGTCAATGTTTATTTGGCCTTGATTCTTCTATAGGTAATGAAAAAGCATGCAGAGGTTTGTATGGTTCTTAAAAAATAAAAAAGAGCCAGTTTAATGAGGAAATGAAATGTGTAATGAGGCCACACAGGAATTCTTTGAGGGCAACATAGGTTTCCAAGCATATGCAAATGTACAATTTTGCTAGTTTTACAATTCATGTGTTCTTCAATCTATACCATGAAAACAATATAAAACTTTTTTCAAAGACCTGATCTGGAATTTGCATATTTGCAAGTACATACATATATATATATATATATATATATATATATATATATATATATATATATATATATATATATATATATAATAGAATAATGTCGAGTGTATTTGTTATAGCAAATGGTATGAAAGCACACATGAAATGGAAGTTGTAGTGGTATTCCCAATGCATTTATATGGCAATATTTACCCATATAAAAAATGTAGATGTATTTTAAAAATGTATTGTGATAGCCTTACTTCAGTGAATGTCAACATAATTCCAAAGGCAGAAAAAAATATTACAATTCAATCTGTTTCATTGCAGTGCATGTCCATTAGGTATAATATGAGCTAATATGCATTACTGGGATTAAATTGCACCTCATCTTCTTTCAGCTAAACATTTACGATGTCAAGAAGGTATGATATGCTGACTGAGTTTTCATGTTTTCGTTGTGGTTGTTGTCATTGTGGAGAAGAGAAACATAAATTTGCTAATACTATATGCTCTCTCCATAGGCTTCCTGGCCCTTCTTTATCTACATGACAGGTATAGACAGATTAAATGAAATTAAGAATACTGATTCCAACCATTATTTTGATTTGATGTTTTAAAGAATAACGACAGTGCTTTCTAACAATAAGATTGCATCCCATGTACAAAAAATATGTCTTGTTTGCAACAATGTATTTTTTTTCAAGAAAGTAAGAAAAAAAAATGGAAGAATATATCCCACCGCCCATAAAGAAAAGTCTCCCTTTGGAATTAGCAAATCAAGAGAAATTCAATAAAAGTCTGACCTGGTGGGTGAAGGCCAAGCTACTTTGCTGATGTTACATTTAGTCCTGTCTAGATCCATCCCCGAGGGACTGCATCCTCCGCGCCTTAACTCCAACTGCATTATTTTCTTATCTCCAGTAATTTTTTAGCTATATAGTAAGTCATCAATTCTTGTTGACGGGCAAAGAAAACAAGAACAATAGAAAGTGCTTTCAAATTTATTAGGTGAGCCTGGTTCATTATATCATTCTCAAAGGGATTTTTCAACGTCAAATGAAAAGCCTAGGGAAATACCTGCTCACGGTCTAAAACATTCGGTGTAACATTTGACAAAAACAGCTTGACTGCCACTTACAGCTCATTCTTGATGACTTTTGAATCCAGCACATTTGGTTAAAGTCTCACTATATGAACTTAGTGTGGATACTGAATATCACCTAAAAGGACAGCTTAAAAGAAGTAAGCTTGACTATTTTGAGTCAGTGCTAAATACAAGGAGCACTATCCTTACAACTCTGAGTGGAACAGATAAGGTCATCTGAGTTTTAAACTTGCTATTCAAAGTTAGTATAGGGAGTAGTACTTGAGGGAATAAGTGCATGCTGCAAGTAGAAAGCATGAGCTGAATACCAAATGTGTGGTATACTACTAGATAATGTAGCAGATTCAGAAACACTTCACATGAACAATTACATAATGCTCGAAGGTTAACAGGATATTAGCAAAAAAACTTGCTGAAATGGGCTGGATGCCCACTAATATACATTTAGGATGTCTGCGCCAAAATTTGGCAATCTATCATTATGATCTGTACCCTGCACAATGCTTTATTTATACTATATGCTTTCTAATGTATTGCATGTTCTTCTGGTGTATTACAAAAATAAATAAATTACTTTTGTGTGGGTTGGCATGGGGGGAGGGGCAGACACCTGAGACCAGAACTGAACCTAGGAACCCGGGGCTGTGAGGTAAAAGTGCCACCATGCCGGTCTGCTGCTTTCATGCATTACATATATTAATCATCTTGAGTGCATGGAATATTACAGTCTTAATTTGTAATTAATTCTAAGCCCTCTCACAGAATTCTTGCTGTCTAAGAATCACAGAGGATGAAAAACACAATGCCCATAATCCATAACCAGGCTGCTTATTTAGTACATTGTCTAGCAAATAAATAAATCCCTAAATGCTCTTTTAATGTGTCTCAAGTAAATTGACATTTGAACTTTAATCTGTGGCTAATGTGATTGCAGGAGCGAGCCAGAAAGATGGTTTCTGATATCAAGGGAAATGTAATTCAAGTTACCTATTAGACCATTTTTACAGATAACAAAGTATCAGTTACTGACCTCCTGGTTGAAACACAACAGTCGAAGAGGAAAGAAAAATAATATTTTACTGGGTGGTCTATCCATCTGTAAAGTCCACACAACCCCATACCCACCCCCACACAACAGACCTAGTGCTTCTCTCTCAAACAACCTCATCCTAATCATGTATGTGATTATTAACTAAATGTGTTCACAAAAGATACAAGTCTAAGAAATTAATGTTGTGTGTATATATTGTACATGCTTATATGTAAGTGTGTGTAAATTGATGAATATGTTTTTGAAAATGTTTAAAATTCATTTAAGGATCATAGTGTGCTTTGATAAAGAGTTTTAAAAATATATAATAAAATAAGAGTATTCTTTCAAATCAATTGATCTGCACTATTATATAATTTCTGTATACATTTAAGAACCTCAAATGGTTTATCTGTTAAGTGTAACCATATCCATTCAAGACATAGGACTTGCAATAAACTATATACTTTCACATATACTGAAGGATTACTGGAGAGAATAATTGTACCTTCTGTACAGAGAACTGTAATCTCTAAGGACTTGACACCCTTTTTATAGCAAAGCTTTGTGTTAGGATCTGAGACAAAGCAAAAGTCAAACAAACTATAAAGTGAAAACTTTTCCAATTATCCAAAACTGTTTATTTTCTTCTTGCCAAGGTAAACAATTTATGTTTTTTTAATGTAGAAAGAGCAGTTAATGTATCATATTTACCTAAGTCTAATGTTTACTTGCAGAGCCCAGAGGCAATGTACAACACGTAAATAGCGAGACCGACACAGTTTGTTGTCGATCAGTTAGGCACAATAACAATAATGACGTGTATATGTAGACCATGTATATTTTGGAGGAGTAAAGTCATGTATCTGGAACATCTTAAAAAGATCAAAGTTTATTTAATATTGTAGTAGATCTATTCTCCGTTATCCACAGACAGCCAGGATATTTTATTCAATGCATGCAAGGGAAGAGCACTCCATCACTCATGAAATGATGAAGTAACTCTTAAAGCATTGGCAGAAATACAGATACATATTTACATGTAGTTCTGATGGGCATATTGGTTGGGAGGGCACACAGTGTCCTTGATAAGACCTGAGAGTGTCTAATCTATCACAACCAATCAGTTATATTGGTGTGAGACAGAGGAATGGATTGGAGATGTGCTTGCTTGATTGGCCATTCCTATCAGAAGCACGAGGTCGCATACAGTACCTTTTGATTTAGGGTTATTTTGTCATTTATGCTGGCAAGCAAACTTAACTGGTAAAACCTGTCTATAAATGAGAGCTGTACCCAGCTATTGTGTTTTTGCAAGTCTGGTCCACAACCCATCTTCAATTATGTTAATGCAGAGTCCAGTGTACCATTAGGAAAGAACATTTTTTCCCCTTCAGTATGTTATACAAATTATGTTTTGAATGGTGTTTGACATTAGACATGGTTTTTAAAAAGATATGCACATTAATAACTTACCTGACAAACTGTCAAACCATATTCATTATGGTTCATTGAAAATGGAAAATCAGTTTTATCTCAGGAAATCTACTCACAGATCCTATGTGATAATCTAATCATATCTATCTGTTACTGATTTTCAACAGTAATACATTAGATGAGGCATAATGCTGCTTCTCCAGTGGATTTGCCTTCTCAATTTGACAATGTTGTCTTCCTATTTTATTCTTTATATTTGATTTGCGGTTTACATTCCTTTTTCTTTATTTCCTTTGAAATGACATACAGTGCGATATTGCTTACTGCCTCCCTTGTCAAGCTCTTTGAAACACTGACTGACTGATTTGTAGGGAATCCTATGCCTGAAAGGTGATCTTTGCTCCACCCGCAGTAGAGTTAACTGCTGAGCTGACATCTCTCCCCCCGCTCTGTAATGTTCTGTCTGCCTGATACTGATTGGAAATCTACAGTCTGATTCACCGGCTCGATTCATTATGCCACATTAGTTTCTTGCTTCATTCCTGTGTGATACATTCCTGCATGACTAGTGGCTGATGACTTCCACGTCTGCTTGCACTCTTAGTAACTTGTCAGACCCTTCTTATATATCATCTACAAATCAGCAGTATCCTTTATTCTTCCCATTTTCAAAGACGTATTGTTTGACTGAAAATTCAAAGCACTACAAAACAACGAAGAATACACTTTTAACCATAGTCGTGAGATGAATTGGAAAATGAATACACGTCTTGGCAAAACTAAAATATAATACATTAAAAATGGCGAGATTTAATCTGGAGCAGACAAATATGACTCCCAGCACATAAATTAATCATCACCATCATTTTCAGGATGACAATTCTACATTTTATTTAGGTGTACGGCAAATGAACTGCTATATCTATTTAACTGAAGATCTGAAGGTTGAGAAAATGTTCACAATAAAAAAAAATATTATAAATCCCACAAAAAAATGGAATTTAATTGAATTAGCTCAGATTAAATTAGGGATACCAATGAAGGTAAGCGTGGTCTAGTAATTCAGCTAAATGTGGCTTTTAAGTGAAGTTAAAACAATACTGAAGTTCAGAAAGTATGAGTGATATAAAAATAACTGAAAATCCTGCATTGTTTGTCAACTAATGGTCTAATTTACTTTCAGGTTGCTTTGAGAAAAATGATTGAGTAATTATGCTACATTTAACTTTTAAATGAAGTTAAGATTTAAAATAAAGGGTTACGTTTTGGTCTGGGCCAGGGTTAGGCTAGTACATTTATGAATACATTGGCTCATAGTGTACTCTCCTTTCCGTGTTGCAGTTTACAGTAACGAGTTTGAATAATATTTAGGATTTAGGCACATTAATTGCACATATTAGTATTTACTTGAGATTTGAGTGTGACACAACGAGATTAAATAAACTGCAGTATAAATACATTGGATTGCATAGGCCTACACATCTATGCCATAGGACATTCATTTCATTAGGATATAGAATAAGATATATTCTACTTGCTGATCATATATATTAAAATATGGATAGTATTTGCGGAGTGTGATCAGTTTAGAAATCATCTTCACTTCCCCATATTGCAGTACATCAGTATTATGTTTCCAGAGGCAGTTTTGTCACATTGTTGAGCAACTGGGCAACAAAACAGGAAGCGTGCGATGGGCGGGGCTTCGGTCAATACGCCTAGCTGTCGAAACGGGAACCAGGAAGAGCAGTTTCACTTTTACAAACAAGGCAGGAGTTTATGGTTAACACAAGTCACCTTTATTCAGTTTGTGGATCCCCTGTTTTTGTATGATAATATTTTTTTTCAAACTGTATTAATTCAGGCCCTGTTCTTATTTTAATAGCTCTGTGCACGTCCAAGACAATACAAAGGTAACTTCATATTCATAGAGATGTATTGCATACAGGACTATGCTTACGTTATTACGAATAATAGGCGCTGTTGTGTAACCATTTTCTAAACGTCACATTAGACTTTGTAACCCAGCTAGGCACACAAGAAATAGATAAGTCAGTTTAGTATTGGACTGGTATTAAAACTTTTGAGACTCGGGGGCTTATCTAGACTAAAGCAGGGGAGGTACTGTGACCTTTGCGCAGTTGTCCGCAGCGCAGCTGGGACGTTTGCGTGCTTTTGCAAGGTTGGCACTGCGGATTGCCTCAGCTCTCTACTGCATAACCAGTGTTCAAATGTGAGTATGTCTTTATTTTATGTTACCATTATTTCCGCTAGACAGTCCCATTCACTTTTTTCAAGTGAGTCCCGGGAGGAGAAAGGGTTAAGTTTTTTATTCATAAGAGAAAGATTGTGTTGGATTCACAGGGCGCTGTCAGTGATTTCTGTATCTCCATAATATCTGAGCAGCAATACAAATGCTATCATGCACTAAGGGTCAGCTGGACTAACACTGATTTACCAATTACCCTGAATACAATAAGTAATACGTTTGATCACTAATCACTGTTTAAAATTATATTAATTAATAGTAATTATAGCTTTTCAGTTTGGGGCAAAAGCATGTTTTCAAATGTCTATTTTTCACACTTGTTTCAATGTTAGACGCCTGTACAATTCAAAGTATAACAGTGACCGCATTTTCCATATGTTTAAGTTTGGTGTGAAGGTTAGATCATATTTAACTGTTAATCATTACTCTAGGCTGGTTGTCAGAGTTCTCATACACATGTTTTTATGTTTCGTGGAGGTGGATAATACTTGAAATGAAGTGAATTAGGAATATCGGGCATCTTCTCCAAGAGCAATACTTCTGAGATAGTACTCATATATGTAATTGTCCTTTTCAATTCATGTGTTGAAGTTATGTATACGTTGAAGTACACTGTGACATGCATGTGCTGTCATGAATATAATTTAAGCCTACCGTTTATGCATTCTTGGCACTCTCTCTCTCATTTATTTCCAGCTTCAGTCTATCATGGAGTTTTTAAATGGTAGATCACCAGGGAAGTTTTTGGAGCACACTGCCTCTGAGCTAGGCTGCAGCATCACTGCACAAGATCTGGCATTACATCTTGACAAATGTGATGAGATTCGACATCTGAGGGAGCAGTTTTTGATCCCTAAAGTCAAAGACCTGCCTCCAAGTAAGTTAAAAATCATGTTTGTGTGTCAGTGCAGATTGTGAATCACTGTGACGTGGAGGGTTTCATGAATTGCTAAATTTAAAAATGTGAGTTTCGTTTTCATACAGCATGTATATGTTTTTCATAAGGAAGTGCCTGTGTGGCTCATCTTCTTTTTTCTTCTTTCAGTTAAACAAAAATCAGCTTCAGACAAAGCAGGTTTTGTTAATGTATTCTCCCCAGCCTTAACATCTGAATCCTAAAGATCGAAAGCACTTATGTACCAGTGACCACTTTTTTGGTTTTGTAGAGATGTTCAATTTAACATTAAAGTAGGTATGCAAATTGTTCCCCTGCTGTTCCATTACGCACTCATTTTGCCATGTTTGCTGCAGGAACAGAGCTGTACAATTTTAAACCAGCCCAACTGCAGCAAAATCCAATCCGTCTCCCATCCCCCCAGCACAGGTCTGTGAAATATATTTTAGCATTTTATCTTTTGCTACAAAAAGAGAATAATCAGTGCAGAAAGGGTAGGAGGAAAATTAGTCCAACTGAGGCCTCTGTATATATTGCCCTAAAATACATGCAGGGCAACTCACTTCACAAAATAAGAAACCCCCTAAAAAACCTCTCCCATAGGTCTGCCCCAATATATACTGCTGTGCTCCTCATTGTCCTGCCAACTAAACAACCTTAACCAGTTTCAATACGTTTTATTTTTAGCCTTTATAAATCTTAAAATGAGTGTATATTGGGCTTCCCACTGTCAAAATACTCACTAAATTGGCACTTGTAGTTTTTGGAAGACACTCACTTTCCAAAATCCATTTTGAGGCATTTATATCTGATGCAATTTCCCAGTCCATGTGATCTGTTTGACATTTTAAATCTGTCATTTCTTTAAATAAAGTAAATAAGTAACATACATAAAAAAATATACATTCTATTCAATGCACCTCAGTTCATTCTGCAGCAAAGTTACTCATTTTCTTTGTGAGATCGAGTCTGTGTTTTGAAAATTACATGACCTTTGTATGGGGATGAAAAAAAAAACCTGAAGCACTTAATTAAAACATTTTTTATGATTTTTTTTCATAGGTGACCTTTCACTTGTAGATGCAAGTGAGGACTGTATATATTTTGCTGGAAATTCACTTGGACTGCAGCCTAAAGCAGTAAAGAAGTACATTGATGACGAGTTAGATAAATGGGCAAAGATGTGAGTAACTTCACTTTTAACATTTCAGATAATGGGGATTACTATTGATTTTCTTCTTTTTTGCATAACAAACAACTTTGTGAATGTAATTGGCCAAGTTATGTTTGAGCCTATATTTTTCAATTTTGTTTGTTTGTTTGTTTATTTAAGTGCAATTCATGGCCATTTTGAAGGCAGACTCCCCTGGGCTTTTGCAGAGAATTGTATCGAGAACATTATGGCTGAAATAGTAGGTAAGACTTGTTTTTATATGGTAATCTATTTACTATTGACACTCCATAGTTTAATCATCAATACTTACGATTGTTTCCTCTCTCAAATTATCCCTTATAAGGGCATTTTGTTTGTTTAGATGAATGGTGTCACTTTCAAACTTTTAATTAGTCTCACATCCTCCATATCTTTCATGAACATTCAATGGTATGTTTGTTGCAATGTGATGTTTCAATACAGTAAGCTGTAAAAAAAAAGCTTCTCAAAGTAATTAATAAATGTATATCTTGAATGACTCTACTAAATCAAGTCTTTAAAATACTTCGTTTTTGCCAAGTTCACCATTTGCAAAGAAAATGATGAGCAAAATAAAGCATCTTGAACACATGGGTTGGACTCTGTTACAGAATACAAAATTCATAGACCCACTTGTAAGTGAGCCAGTTCAAAATGTGCATAGTGTGAAAGCACATAACAGGCTCAATAGGTTGTTAAACGGCATTATTTTGACTGCCAATATACGTCTGATATCGGTGTGTGCAAGTTAATTTCAAAAGTTGTGTTTCAGATATTTGGAGTGTACATGTCTATCAGCATTACAACATTTGTATTTTGGACGCAGTATGATTTATATCTTGTTTGTCTGAATACTGTATCCAGACACAGACATGCAAAACATTTAAAGGGAATGTAATACCTTTCTCTTAAAATTAACTTCATATTAAATTTAACAGGAGCAAAGGTTGAAGAAGTAGCTCTCATGAATGGACTGACTGTGAACTTACATCTTCTATTGGTAAATATATTGCATACACTTCCGTCGTTCCCATTGTCTCTGTAGAGACCTTGAATGTAAATATGTATTACTTTTATGTTACAGCTTGCCTTTTATAAACCTACCAAGAGCCGACATAAAATTCTCATTGAGGAAAAGGCATTCCCTTCGGACCATGTAAGCAATGTTTTTGAAGTTACAAATGATTTTACTGTTACACAATGTTGTTTATTTAATTAATTTAAATATTCTTTTGATTTACATTTTACAATGAGATGTTATGGTAAAACTCAATTTCTATGTATGGTGTTGTAGATTTCTTAACAAATATAACCAAGTTCATATGATTTTTTCATTGTCAAATCATTACATTTTGCAGTATGCTGCTGAATCTCAAATCCGACTGCGAGGATACGACCCTAAACACAGCTTGCTACTGATAAAACCCAGAGAGGTATTTTAAAATGAAATAATTCTGGATTTTTTATTTGTTGAAAAAATAAAATTAAAGATCTGATTGGAAACACTGCATCTAGTCTAGCACATAGTAATTGCATATAAAGAGAAATAGGAGGTTGTAATTAACATTTTACACAAACTGTACAGTAAAACAGTGAATTATATCAGCATGAAGTTTGTGTAGAGGTAGAACATTTAGTTCTAAATTTAATCTTACTAGAAGATTATGTGTTTGAGTACATATATGCAAATTACAAATTTTGGAAAGTTCAAGTTAATTAAGTTATGTAGATGGATATTAAGATGGAGCACTGTCGTAGTTGAAAGTATAAGTCTTTGTATACATTCATTAACTCTGTTGAGATTTGTTTGATTTGTTAGATATTAAGCATTTGGCAACAAACCCCACCAGGCATTTTGTCAAACAAGGACAGAACATTGATCAGCACCAATTCTTCTGAAAATGTATAAACTGTCTTTTATTTAGGGCGAGAAAACTCTAAGACATGAAGACATTCTTTCTACAATTGAGAGGGAAGGAGAGTCAACGGCTGTCATTCTGCTCAGTGGAGTGCAGTACTACACAGGACAGCTCTTTGATATGGCTGCAATTACCAAAGCTGGTAAAAAAAAGGTACACATTATTATATCATAATAACAGTGTATGAAGTTTGCAATAGGTTGGCAGTCAAATATTCACACATGGCCCCTTGCTGAAAATCCCACAGTCTCCCTAAATGTTCTTGAGTGGTGCACTGATTCACAGAAAGTTGACACAGTTGGCTGAGGGCAGAACATCTCTGGTATCAATAGCATAACAAAGGTTGGTGAGGAGACTGTCTGTTTACCAGTCTTGTATCAATAACATATCTGAAGCTCTTGATAAAGATTAATGTGCTTTTGGGAGTGGTGGGTTAATCACCTCGTTACCCTGTAATGTGTGAGAGAGGCAGCTGATATTGGCTTCTCTGGTGGGTGGGGTGGTCACTCTGGAAGGTGGAGTTGGACAGGGGTTTTGCCTTTGCTGTACCCGGTGTACTTTTATGCTGTGATCTGTATTATTTTCTTCATTTATAAATGTAAATGAGTGTTATTACCATAGCAGTTATTTCTTACAAGTTTGATTCTTACAGTTCATATAGTTTATTGAAGTAAATTAATTATGCATTTAGCCTATAGGCTCCAAATGTATTCAGATCCTTGATCAAACAAGTTTGATTCACACTTATAGATCCAAAGACTGTGACTGGCAAAACCATGCCTGCCTTACTTACCATATACCACAAACCTAATTTGCTCCAGTCCTTCAACACCTATTGCCCAGCAGGTGTTTGATTTGCATCTTGACTGTAATGAAGGGTCGGCATGCACTGGTAAAAAGAGAGAGAATAAAAATAAAAATCTGTTTTGTGTTCTGAGTATAATATATCTTTTGTTTCCCTAGTAACCACCTGATTGAAGTGTTTAATTTGCTATATCACCCACGGGGGAAATATTCTTTAAGAACATTTAGGAATTTCACACATTTAAACCAATATTCCAGAGCTATTCTAAAAATGAATGTAGTGTTAATTCCTCATGACTACTTAACTCATTTATTTTTTCATGTACTGCGGGCATTCTTGCGAAAGATACACAACTTACAATTTCACTAGAGTGTGTTGTTCCATCTAGAAAATGATGGACCGCACTGCTGCGTGGCAGAGGCAAGCCACACTGCATCGCACAAATGATGCACTGGCCACTCTAATCACTGAGCTCATTATATGGACAAATTAAGCGAACTAGATGATCCATAAACAAGTTGTCACTGTGCGATATGATTCTAAAGACCACAAAAAACCTTGTTTTAGTATGTAAGGGCACATGAAGAAAAAGGGATTTGTAAAGGAGTGCAGTACTGTGGGCTTGTTAGCCCACAGGGTGTTAGCACCCTTAAATTAGTATCGTTATCTTTCAATTTGAGACTAACGCCCAAAGGGGACTATGACAAGTGTGCCAGAATGTCAGATGCTGTGAATATATTCTACCAAAGCTGCCAGTGAGGCCTTGTGTGCTGTAGCTAGGCAACCCCTCCCGTTGCCTGCTTTAATACCCCCGCACACAGACACGGCATATTGTTTGTGCAAGCTCAATCACTAATATTAATAAGAACGTTTTTAATTACTAATCATATATATATTAATGTGTATTACATATATCTATACAATTCTGTGTAGCCCCCCATTTTGGACCGGGTTTCTACTTACAGTGTACAGCACCACCCGATAGTCCCCCAACTCGAGTAGATATCCCAGCCAGATTAGTGGCTCCTTTCCCGGCCTTCCTGGCTAAAGTTTGGATATTGGTCCTCATGTGTTTTGTAGCGCTCTGCAACACCCGGGTTTATATTCCTCGCCTTCTGTGGTCTCCATCACGCCTTGAGCCTGCCGGTTTTACTGGAACATACCTGTCGCTGAAGTCAGTGTGTTTGTGTGTGTTGGGGTAGTTAATGCAGGCAACAGGAGGTGTTGCCTAACTAAAGCACTACTGCAGCTTTGGTATAATATATTCATGAAGTCTGACGTGCTAATGCACTTCCCATAGTCTGCTTCAGGTGTTATTCTTTCTGTCAGATAACCAGAGCTGCATCAATAACATATCAAGTACATCCCCTGTGTTTTTTTGGTATGCAATTTCACACCCGTTGTTATCATTTTATTATATTTTAATGCTTCAAATACAGTACTCTTTTCCTGGACTTGTTTCCATGTGCTAGGTTGTCTGTCATTAGTTAGTGAATACTGCAGGTGTGTAACACTGTCAATGCAGAATGACTGCATGCAGAACAATGTACCAGTGATTGCCTAAGAACTTGAATTTTACGAGATCTTAGCACTTTGTTACAATTGAGTTTGGAACTTGTTTTGATATTGTGCTTTAATGCTGTAATTACAACAGCAGCTTCCAAACTTGATTCCATAGAAAGCCCAGTGTCTTCAGTTTTTTGTTCCCAGCTGAGCTCTGTTATTTAATTAAACACTTAAATCGAGTTAATTATTTTTTAAATTAGATATTTTTTTAGCCCCTAAATTATAACATTTTCAAATGTGCAACATTTTAGGAGTTGAATATCATTAAAAAATAAAGTCTAATTAAGCAAGTAATTGGTTCAATTTAGGGTTCCATTAAATAACTGAGAGGTCAACTGGAACAAAAACCAGAATGCATAGATTCCCAAGCAAATGGTTTGGGAACCTCTGAGGTAGCAATTTCTAATTTTTAATACCACAGTTTCCCCATCAGGGGAATGGGGTGTACAAAATATTTAAAAGTAGCATGAAGGCAAGGATTATATTATTAAATTAATTCAAGTAGAACTGCACTGCCATCTGTTGGATTGTATGTGAAAACATGGTGAAATGTGAAAAACAGGCGATTAAGAACTGTGAAGCACATAGTGTATATATTTTACACTGATGTAAAGTTAATACACTAATAAAGTTTGCATGATACAATTCTATTAATTGGTGAGTTTCTTGCTACGTTAAACCTGTATATTGTAGTATCTTGAGTTCCATGAAGGCTTTTTCTGCTCATGATTGCACATAGTTATAAATCCCTGGTTTATCCCTGGGATTACATCAATGGCAGAAGCTGAAACTTGTGGTATTATTTCAGCAGTTTCTCATCTGAAGCTGACATTAGGATTGTAATTAAAATGTGAATGATGTGGAAAACTTGTGGCAGGAAAATTCTAAAGTTAATATTCTAAAAATATTTGTATGCATGTATTACACTATACATTGAAAAGACAGCAGCACACCACATTATCATTGTATTTTTACAAAATATAGCAATTAGGTGTTGCACATCTTGTTTTTCTGATAGGGTGCTTCTTTGTACCTAGTATACCTCTGGTCTGCATGCATACACAGAAGGTACTTTACCAAAAAGATTCTGAATTAGTCTGAAGTTGATTTGCACCCTGTTTAGTGCTAAGATGAAAGAACAGAATTTTGGGCATACGAAAGAGCATTATATTATGATATACAGTATCTATAGAGTATGTAGCACTGTAAAAGTACACCATGTGTGATGATCACATACCCATTGCATGGAGGAGGATGGTTAATCTGGTTAGAATTGAGATATGGATGGATTCCAAAATATGCCAGGATATTTTAGCCAATAAACCCGGTGCCTTCTGTCAGCAACCTACAGCTTGGTGGCAAATGAACTCTTTACCGTGTCCTAAACAGCATGGTCTTTATTTTGTAAGATTCACTTTGCTTTCTTTTTGCATTTATTGAACTCATTATACATGAATAAATGAATATCTAGATATTTCCAGAGATGCTTCCAGAGAACCTAAAATATTTTACAAATAATTATTGTGTTAACATGATCACACTCCTTAAAGAATGATCAAGCTAATTGCAGTATTGGTTCACATATTTCACTGTTACCATTTTACAACATTTTACTTTTTAAATGTGTATACTTATGGAGGGTGAACATTATTTGAGATTGTAATATACTGAATGTCAAATTTACACTTGGTGTTGCTTATTAAAATCCCATGAATGTCTGTACTTTATACCCTAGTGCACAAACATTTTGCCGCTAAACCAGTCTCCTACTTTGTGATGCAGGGCTGTTTTGTTGGCTTTGACTGTGCACATGCTGTTGGCAACGCTGAACTTTACTTGCATGACTGGGGAGTTGACTTTGCCTGCTGGTGCTCATACAAGGTAGGACTTTGACTCACACAGAGCTATCAAGGACAGCTGCCTGTTCCTGTCAGCAGAATTTTCCAGTTACTGCCTGAAGCTCGGGCTCAATCACACGATTCTGTGCATGCTGCAGTGGTGTTGTATGCATTTGCATTGTTTGCATAACTTGGTCTATTTATTTTTTAAAACCATCATGTTGTCAGGACTGAATTTATTGAATGTATATTTTAATTGTTGCATTTTCCTCATAGCAAAACCGATTTTCTTGGTCACAAACTATTCAGGCAGTGGAAAGCACCTTCTCAGTTCCTATGACTACACTTTTAAAACAGTCGTAGTAAATAAAAGAGAATATTGATATAATAGTAGGTTTGCAAAAATAAAAAATAGGTTTTACACAATGATGGTTTGAAAGTCTAGTTTGATTTAGAGAAGCTAGGACATGGGGATGGTTCGTAGGTCTGCAGTAAAAAGGTTTTATAGTGCCTTCCATTGAAATTAAGCCATTCTTGTACTGACATTTCCTTCACATTTCTACCTAATCAAATATATAGGCTACTTTTTAAATAGTTTTTGCTTCAAAGGGCTCAGATTTTTGATTATATAGTCTTCATTTGTATGGCATTGATCTCTTTTATCATCTTTTATAATGGACACAGGTACAATCATTATAATGTGCTTTTCAACACAATGTATGATGCAATTAGCATTTGCAGTATTGAATTAACTGAAGAATTAAAACAGGATCATTAGAATTTTACAATACCTCACACTATGAGACTATTGTATTCACTCTAATTTGTATTTCCATTTTGCAACCTACAAAGTAATTTGTGTAAAAAATGTATAAGCAGGTATGAGTGGCCTATACATTTCCAGCAGGATAATCCTGAATTGATGTTATACAACAGAAGAAAACAAATGGTATATTATGAAACATATATGCTTTTGGTAATGCCTTCTTTTCATTCTGTAGTATATGAATTCTGGAGCAGGTGGTTTGGCAGGTGCATTTGTCCATGAAAAGCATGCTCACACTGTTGAACCCGCGTAAGTATAAGCCAGCTCATTTCAGACCATTTCTTACTGCCATTCTGTTTAATATTTGGCTATGTTGATCACAGACTTGTATTAACAAGCTGTTTATATCTACTCTATGGAGAAAAATCTGTTCAAGGTAAACCTCAATATATGTGTCTCCAGAAACTTAGAAACCTTGTAAATATGATAGCTTCCTAACTTTATTCACTACAGAACACATTAAATGTGACAATTTGCCTTTTTTTTCTTCTAGGCTTTTGGGCTGGTGGGGTCATAACCTGAAATCAAGATTTCTTATGAATAATGGTATGAATTGAATCCCCTTAATAGTTTGCTATTGCAGAATACAACCAGAATTTGAGCAGATTGCTTAAAGATCATGACTCTAGAGGACAGAACACAGCATTAGGCTACTTTTCAGTGAAAAGACATTTTAAAAACAATTCTGGAAGTGACATTTGTGGAAAGGAAACCTAAATATCTATGACATACAACATAAATATCTATTATACCCATGTTTACTGCTAAGAAATGTAATAATAATAATTACATTCTGCAGCAGTGCCTAATTGTAGCTCTATTAGCTCTAACAAAGGAAAACAAGAGTTTATGACCAGCGGGTCTCTTAGTAATGATGTTTTGACAAGATAGAGTACAGGCACTGGGGTCATTAAACCTCTGTCCAAACAAGTCTCAGGCTGGACAAAGGGCAATGGTATAGATTTATTATGTAGTTAACGACCTTTAAAGTGTCCTTTGTGGTGCTTAATGACAGAAACCCAGTTACTTTGGTTGGAGTCACTGCTGAGACGGTTTCGGAATACAGACTTTTAAGTGATACGTCACTTTCAATTTGTTATCCTTTTTGCAGTAAAATACAATATAACACTCTTCAGGAAAGTAATTAAAGCACATTTTCATTCAAACCTGTATGATAATAAGAACATAGGTTACAAATGCGAGTGGGTCTAATGTTTCAGGCTTGGTTGCTAGTAGCTGGTAGCTGTTTGACCCTGAGATCTCATCCAGTCATTTCTAGAAGGAAACCAGATAGTCAGCCTCAAGTGTGTGGCTGAGTAGTTTTCTTCATAACCCTGAGAACAATCCTATTCTTGCACCATTACAACATGAATATACGCTAATTATGCTGTTGTGTGCATTGTGGGAGTTTACAATGTGAAGTGTGTGTTAATGCCTTTTTAATTGGCTTCATATGTAAAGAAGAGGAATACTATCCTATTTTAGGTTGTATATTTAAGTCACCTGTTTTTCAGGAATATTTGAATGTCATGTATACTCTTCCTTTTCAACATGCAGCAATATATCAGTTGAAGGCTCTTTTACTCCACTGATGTTAAATGCATTACTTCATATGTACATTACAATACTAATTAACTAGTCAATCGAATGTCTACAGCACTGTAGTCTGTTTAAAAATTAAAATATTTTTTCAGATGTCTGTCCACTTATCTTTGAGTATCACTTTTGTTTAGCTTACAGTGACCTCTGGTGGACAAAGGAATTCTAAAATAATTACAAATGACTAGGAATACAGCAGTGTTTATTTCATTATACTCGACATGTATTATTTAAGTTTAACTAGTTGCTTGTTTATTCTAATTTAGAATAGATTTTATTATCTATTTCTATCAGTATTTCTGTCCCCACCACTAAATCTGAAATATGTTCTCACTACCACAATACAATGGTGAACTATGCAGTTGGTAATAGCTGGAAAGTACTTCAATAAATTCAGAATAAAAAGTGTATATTTCATCTTTCAAATCTGGTACTTTTAATATGAACCCTTGTAGTGATTTAACCATCTCTCTTAAATCTTTTAGAAATGGATTTAAATCCCGGAATTAATGGATACCGGCTGTCAAATCAATCTATTTTATTGGTGTGTTCACTGAAGGCAAGCTTAGAGGTAGGTTATTCAGGTTATTCCTATGGTGATATTTGCTGTAAATATCCATTACAGGAATACTGTAAGGTCAAAGTTATTTGAACATAAGTAACACGGCTGTACAGTCATGAGATACATTGTTCAAATAACCACAAAGTGGCGTTTTGCTACAGTCCTACACTGGTGATTCAAATTGTTGGGACACCTAAATGATTTTGCTGAAAGATAAGAAAGTCACAATCTTTTAATAGTGGGAAAAGAAAGAAAAGGACAAAATCTGCAGCCAACTGTAGCCAATTTATATCTGTGGCACCAATTGCAGTCAGTTGCTGTATTGCATGCTTTACTGCCAGTAAAATTACAGACTTTAAATTCCCAGATGTGCTTTATACACCTGTATTTTTTATTTCCTGGGTAATGGCTTACCAGCCAAGAAACCGAAAATCTCCTACAAAAATGTTAAACATCAACAGCTTGTTTCCCAGACCTCAATTAGCGCTGGTGACCCTGCCTGCATTGGGCGGTCCTGGACTAGTGCTCTTCTGGGTCTGTGAAACCGGCCCTAGGGAATTAGAACCACTTTCTCCAATCTCTCTTTTCACTCATGCCTCCCTCTCTACACAAATGCAAATGGTTTGGATAAGTAAACCCTATTGTTCACTCCTGTAGACCTAATGTTCCCTGTTATAAACTTGTTTATAAAATGGTCTCTTTAGTGGCCTCTGGTGGCAGATTCTGGGGATACAAATATCTAGTAACTCCAAATTGTTTCTGATTAAAGAATATATTTGTAATTGTCAAAGAGAAACCAAAACTCTACCAAGATTTTGTTCTTACTTTGAAGTAAACATACACATGGCTAATGTTAATGGCTCCCCAGTGGTTCTTTTCGATATCAGAAGATCACATGTTAATGCCTGAGGTGTTGAAAGCATATGAACTAACTGAATGAAGTTCTTTCCAAATATTATGAGATGCTTGTGGTCACGCAAAATGTATTTATTTTCCGGGAAGATCTTCAATCAATGTGATATGAAGGCACTGAGGAAGAAGTCCGTGCTCCTTACTGGATACCTGGAGTATTTAATTAAGTACTACCACACAAAGGATGCGGATAATCCACACAGACCTTATATCAACATCATCACTCCTTCAAACATCAAGGAACGTGGCTGCCAGCTCTCCTTGTCCTTTTCCATTCCTGTTAGAGAAGTATTCAAAGAGCTGGAGAAGCGAGGCGTCTGTGTAAGTGTCTTCACTTTGCGTTTAATCTCCATTTTAAGGTGTTTGGAAAAAAATTTATTAAAATAAATTATTGTTATTTATTATGTATATCTCTGGGAGTCTTTTCCTGATGAATAAAATGAATTCAATGACAAGAAGCAAAATGCCACACTGGAATAACAATGCAGTCCTAAGTTTTCATTTGTCTATTTATTTGTATGTTTTTCAGTGTGATATGAGGGAACCGAATGTCCTGCGAGTCGCACCAGTACCGCTCTACAACACATTTAATGATGTGTACCGTTTCATCAGTGCCCTGGGATCGGCCCTCACAGCCAGCCAGAACTCAAATGGCACACAGACAAGCCCGTGAATAAGAGGGACGCCTGATACTATTCACAACACTTGCGGATGCTATTCTTTATACTGGGAATGTTATACAATTCAGATGGAATAAAGTTGAAATCCTAACATTACCCTGTAACCTTCGTTACGGAGACGGGATATAAAATTCAGACTGAAAGGAGACGTGTGTTCATATGCCAAAACAATTGTTTTAACTATATTATATACAGAGTATGCTTTGATAAGTTTTTCTAACCCTGAAACCTTTTTCAAGTAGACATTCTCTAATGTTTATACATTCATGTGTAGCAAGTCATGCTATTGTAATATACACAGTATTTGTAGCTTTAAGTCCAAAAAATAAGCCATTATGTGATTTTTGTTTTTTAACTTTCTGATCCCACAATGCACTGCACAAATGTACCTTCTGTACTATATCACTTATATGTTTGGCAGAAACGTTCTGGAAATAAATTAGGAATTGATTACATTAATGCAGTGTTATACTACTAACCCTTTTACTTACAATTTAGATATCTGCTGTGTTGTTTGTCTTTCTAATGTACTTTTTTAATTACTCAAGATAATAAGGGTTAAACAATCAAGCTATCGCTTCAGATAAAAAAAAAAAAGTGCTTTGAAGCAAATACAGACATGGATTTTCAACCTAAAACCTTTAAGCATTTAACACTAGTGGCAAAAGTTACTTGAATTATTAGGCAGAGACTAAGTATTTATTTGTTATGACTTGTCTCCGTAAGGTAGATTACAGAAATCTATATAATATATGCTAATTAAAAACATCTTTAACATTTTTCACTGGATCTAAATAGTAATTGAGTATTGAGTTATATAACATCTAAAAACTTCTGCAATTGTGAATGTGACCATTTTCTCAATCTGTTCATGCTTTGATTTACATGGGAACATACTTCTACATATAAACTGTGATGTTATTCTATAATTCAAAAATAACCAGGAAAGAGGCTTTTTGGTATCAGTTTAATTATATAGTATATGGTATGATAGCTCTCTGACTCATCTGTCTTTTAGCACAATTTTCTAAATGAAGGAAAACAGTGGTGTGTCTTTGATTTAAAAATATTTTTTTGTACAAGCCTGCTCTGTGATTTGAGTTATTGAATTGGAAACTTTAGACTGAAAAAGATATTAGATGCATTAAAATATCTCCAGCTGCCCTTCACAGAATAATTTCCTCAGCTGTCAATACGTTTGTTAGCATATGCCTTTGTTATCACAATGCAATGTATAGAAGGAAACCTACTTGAAAATATGATAGTGGCATTTGCATACAGACAGATGTTTTTACCAGCAAGATTCACTAGTTGCTAACATGAGAATAAAAAGGAGAAGTGCAGATCGATGTATGAGTTGGAAATCTACATACGCTTCCTGCTTATAAGGCTTATTTTTCATTTTCATGTTTTTATTGTAAATTAAAATATTGGAATATATATAAGTTGCTTGCATTGATTGGTTGATGTGTATCCAAAACTTAGAACACTGTTTCAGTCTATTTATTTCTGTACAGAAATATTCTTCCAGGAAGTGGTTTGTAGGTTTGAGGGTTTTGTTATGAAGTCTGCATCTCACACAAGAATGGTGAGAAAGAAAGAACGAGGTTTTGCACACGTGATGCTTCACACTTCCTCAGTTAGAGGAACCCTTTTCTCTTCACTTTAGTGGCAGTTTAATTGACTACACATACTGGCGGGTATAAGGTAGGAAACCATAAATCAACAGATTTAAAGTCTAATTGAAATATGTTGTTTGCGGCACCTGAATATTTAAGATTTTGAAGAAAGTTTATGACTTTTTTAATTTTAACCCAGAGATCTTGAATGTGGTAGCGAGTGAGATAAAATCAGACCTATCAGGAAAAAGATAAACCTAGCTGATACACATTTACTAGGCTGGGCCTACCTTTCTTTTCGGGACCGTTATATAGGCAGACAAATGCTTACCAAATAGGAAGATCTTAGTAAATGTTCTGTAATGTAAGATTCTGATTGCTTAAATGTTTTCATTCAGTTTGTTCAAATTCAAAAAGCTACATCCTGAAAAGTCTGCGGTTTAAAATGCTGTTGTAATTGTTTTACCAGTTTATCTATATTGCTGTTCAGTATGGTCGTCTTTAGAATTCTCCTCAATGCAGTTTACACAAGTAGCAAACTAAATTTTGATGGAGCACGTAATTGAGTAAATCAATGCATTTAAAGTGTTCCTGTTGATGTATTGTTTTTGTTCAACCTCAAACATGTACTTTTTAATGGTAATGATATTTGTTAAATGTTTACATTTTAAATCGATTTTTTGATAACCAATGTGCGGACAGAATTAGATTATAAATATTTGTACATTTTTCTTTTAATAATCATTTTTCAAAGATGTATATCCTACACTAGCAAAGAGGAGGAGGGGTTTCGCTGTGTTAACGGAAATCCCTGAGTCATTAGGTTTACTAGAGAAAGGCAAGGCAGTTTTTCCGGACCTTTCAAAAGCATATGTTCAACTGTGAGCAACCATGTACTACGAATATCATGATTTATGTAATATGAATGCCTGGATTTTACGATAGGGTATTCTACTCCTGTAGAACATAATTTTCTCTAAACATTCAGCAAAATCAATAAATCCTCACAATTATAATATTTAGTACCCATTACATAGGTGTTGTGATGTGTACTGTTGTAATGTAGATACATGTATATCAAAATAAATGTATCAAAATAAGGTTAATTACATTAACCTTAAAGTATATTTACTGCATTAGGTGTACATTTCCCAAATGCAGAGACATAGATAAAACACACCCTTAAAACAGTACATGGGTTACCATAAATCCACTTTCTTCCAAATTAGTTTTTTAATCATTAAACTAAGACAGTATGTCAGAATATATTATTTAGATTGGAATACTGATGCATTTTGAAATGTTTTGTTGCATTTTTAAGCTAATTAGCCGGATGATCCTTCGATGTGAATGCTGTGAGAAAGCAAATTAACAAAAGGGGTTCTGTGTCTGTATTGACTCATTCTATTGACTGGTGGCTTCAAACCATAGCACTTCCGTATTTCAGCACAGCTCTATATTTAGGAAATATGTTGAACCAGAAAAGGTTTGAAATACAGTATGATGAATGGTGACATCACACGGATTGTTTAAAAAAAAAACGTAATAAAGGAAAGGTACTTTAATTAATCCTTATCTTACATCTGTATGCCATTGTTGCAATTTACAAAACCAGATTACTTGCAGCGTTACCCAATACGCATGCATGTATGTGTCACCAATGAAGCAGCCATATGAGGGGAAGAAAAACACAAACCAGTTGTTTTGAGGTTGTTTTTTTGAGTACAGTAGGTAAATTATGCAATAAAATTAATACATCAGGATTGTTAATTTGGTAAGGGTAATGTAAATTATGCATTTAAGTGACCTTAAAGGATTAACATTAAAGTTATGTTTCAGTCCTGGCTAGGGCTAGAGTACAGTAATGTCCCCCCAGTGGGTGTGTTAACTATTGGGTTCACTGCCACCACCTTTTTATACCTGGTAAGGTCCGGACTACAGGATTAAAAAAGAGAGAAGGAGACCAATGTTACTATATTAATTCAGGTAAAAAGTACAGAATGCCAGAGAACAGTTTTAAAAAATAGTCATTTATTTGTACACCTTATAAAAATAGAATGGGATACTTGGGTTATGGGGAAAACAGCAAGGTCAGAGACAGTCTCTGACCCTCACACAATACAAGTCATAAGACACACCAAATCATAAGAAAACCACCCCACACTTCAAAAGAGAACTGAACATTAATCTAAATAAACCAAACCACTCACTGATAAGGCAACCAATAAATACACAAAGCAATATAAAGAAGCACCACTAACCCACACACCCCCCCAGATGTAAATGAAGCACCTTTTTACACACCTAAGCTAATGCCTAATAAATTGTATATATAGGCAATTACTATGTATTATAGAAATACTAGCCTAAGATACAGTTAAGCCATACAAGGCAATACAATTAAATCAGTAGAAAATACATCTTAGGGCAAAGTTACATTCCAATGACTATATACGTGTAAGCAAGTATGTGTATGTATGCGTGTATAGGTAAGTTCACAGTCAACAGCAGAGGGGAGTGAAGCGTAGGCTAGACAAGAGAACTCTTTGCTGAAACCGCAGTCTTCGTGGTCTGGCTCCAGCCAAGTGATGCAACATGAACGACGCTCAGTCTGCAGACAGTATCCGGACCAGCAACCAAACTCATGGTCTCCGATCTCAGCACTGCCAGTACAGACTCCTGCTCTAAACATGTACGTTCACGTTCAAACATTTGCATGCAACTCTGCTTTCTGTGTCCTTGCCCAATCTTTATCCCCCTCTGACCTCTTTCAGGCTCTTTTTTTTTTAACTGCCCAACTTAATTGAAAGCACCTGTACTTGCCGAGAGTCTGAGTTTGGATGCCACTCCGATTTCTGTGACACTAATTCCCCACATTTGCACGTGTGTGAATTGGCTTTGTAATGAGGGGTCATTACAGTACTCCATAAACTAAGACATTATTTAAAGTTAGGGTTACTTTCCTACTGAATTAACTTAATAGGGTGTAGATTTACAAGGGCCTAGTTTATTGTATTGGCAGTGGCTAGGCTGGGTCAGGGTGTTGCATCGAGTTAATTGGGGGCAGGTAACGATTTGATGTAAGACCATTATTTATACTGAGGTCTCTACTTTTGGCACTGTAATGCAGTGCCACAGTTCATGTAAAGACAAAATAAATTAATCAAATTAGTCAAAGCATGAGCTGAATAAATGAATGAGCCAAATACACAAATGAATCTGTAAATGGGACATGCAGACAGGTACAAACGAGTGTGACATGTTGTGGGGTGTGGGCCGTGCCCTGGGGATCTCACCTGGGCAGGGCAGCTGTTATGACATATTTTGCATCCCCTGACTGATTGTGCATTAGCAGTTTCAAACATTGTAATATAACTACTGTGAACAACAATTAAAATCCTTTTTAAAATCATGATATTCATTATATACGGCTGACTTGACATTTGGCTTTATAGAACAGTCTGCAATGAGAAGGCTGCATTTAAAAATAGTTTTGAATTCATATCACAATGTACGTAGCTTTATTTTCAATGTGCATGGTTTATATTTAAACTTTTAAATTGATGCAGATAATATATCTTTTGTATGTAAGAAAGCATGCGCAGTTGCAGTTGCAGTCGTGAACTTGCACGTCTCCCTCAACTGCGCATGCGCAAGTCGTCAGTGGACGCAACATATGTTCTAACACCGGCACGTTTGTGATTCTTGCTGAGATGCATCGGCAACTCTCGATCCTGCACAAAATGGCAGTGTAAACGCTCAGAGATCAGATCAAATGCACCTCTCAGAGAGATGGTACTGATCCGGATCAAATGTCCCTGAGTGCACGGCGGCGGCGGACAGACAGCAGCCTTCGCGTTTGTGGAGTAGATAACAACACTTCCCTACTTCCTTATAATTGTATTTTTATTTACAATGCTTCGGTTGTGCGTCGGTTTTACTTGTCAGAATAATTCGTAGCGCGATAAGGCAGTTTTGACACAGATCTGTCTGTTTGAAAGGACTGATTTAATGCCTGCAATTCAATGCACCAGTGGAGCAGATAAGAGACCCTCCCCTACTTCCCTTATTATAAATACAATATTGCTAAAATTAACTCAGATGTTAGCAACACATATTTGTATTTTTATTTCAATGGAAGAGCATTGGTTTTACGTGTTGGAATAATTCGTAAAGAGATGACAGTTTGATACAGATGTAATGGATGCATGTAATGAAGTTTGCGCTTACGTGCTAGTGCGCATGCGAAGACCCCTGTGGCGGCTGACAGCTGATCCGGATCAAATGGCAGTGTGAACGCGACTCCACTGATCAGGATCAAGCGTTGCCATGCATTTGATCCTGCTCAGAAATGGCAGTGTAAACGTGTCTAATAACATGTGGGCAAGGAAGTCTCGGGCTCAGGGTCTATTCCAGGTCTGGTTTTATCCTGACAAGCACTGGCCGGTATCTGGGTCTTCCTGAAACAGTCAGGGATGAAGTAGTAAGTCCTTTGCTAGTTTGCGGATCGGTTTGCAAAACATGCTCTATGTTCAAAGTAATGTAAAAGAAGAGGAGCAGCGAGAGCATTTGCAGGTTTTTCTCTATCATGGTTATTTTCTTGATGATACTGCTAGAATGTGACCACCCCCATAACATAGTTGTGTGAAACAAGATCTGTGATAAGTTCATTTGGCATTGCGCATTAATTTAGATTTGATACCACAAAAGTTTAGCAGCACAATAACAATTTGGATATAATGTTGCTAATGCTCCTGTGATGTAATTGGGCCCTTGGTCTGGGCTATAGTTAGGGTTAGAGTCCCCAGTAAACATATGCCTTTGTTACGGTCAGGGTTGATTTTCTACTGATTAAACTGAATCAGGTATGGATTTGTCTCAGCCTGGCCTGGTCTGGCCTTGGCGTTGGGTAAAGCTAGGGTTAAGAATGTTAGAACCTAAAACAGGGTATTCAAGTTGAAGTATTAAAGCAATGCAATTGTGTCTTCCATCAAGTCCCTCCAGTTGACAGCACACAAATCTTAGATTAACTGTGCCAGAAACTTTCTCAGATTTTCTGTTTGTGTTTGTGTGTGTTACATTAAAAAAGCCCCTCAACAACACCTGTTCATGCCTGATGGCTTCCTGATTTGCATTGTTCTAACACCGTTCTGCTGAATATTCAATTTAGACATCACTTAATGTACTTGATTAAGACAGTTTGCAAGAAAGGTTTTAAATCTGGAGCTGTCTTGCCCTCTGCTGGAGCTATTGTGGAATACATGGAAAAGGTATCCATGGAAATACATTGGCTATAGATTTATGGGCTCACGGTTTTATTCACCACTGCAGATTTGTCCATGAGGCGGAAGTACATCAGCTGGTGACAGTTTTAATATCACAGTTTGGTCAATCAATATGGCGACTAGTTCGCAGAAGAATCTGTGTTTTGCGGCAGCCGCCAAGGCTGTTATGCATATATTAAGTCAGGGATATTCATGGAGGGGAGGACAGCTCCTACGCATTAACTAGCATAAGGAGCATCTAAAAAGAAATTCAAATAAGGTAAAAAATACACTAAACAGACTCTATTCTTTGAGTATATGCTTCATTTCAATACTGCTAGTTTCTCTTCTGCAATGAACAATTTTTTAAACTTTATAACTGGCCTTTTAAAGTTGTATTGCACTAATAACACTCAGTTTGTGTGATAAAATCTACACAGTTAAGGTTATGGAGTTAGACATGCTCATTACATCATGACAACAAATGCATTTCAAAATGCTGAGTAAATTACAAACTTATAAGAAAAATCGATCAGCTAAACATGACCTTTTCCTACAATATGCTAGTACTGGGTTACAAATGCATAAACGAGTGTTTAATATGCATAATATAGTTAGTACAAATTTAATACTGTGGCAATAATAAATATGTATATAATTGTAATAATTGTATGTTGACTGATTCAGACAAGCAGACTGGTTAAAGAAAAGACTCTTCCCATGTTGTATTGTCTATTTTTTCAGTGTCACACAATGGATATTCAAAGTACTTCTCACAAACCTACAGTGGAAAAGCTAGGTGCAGCTCATCAGAGTGTGGGGGCAGTTCAAATGAGGATAAAAAATTCAACAGCTAACCCTGACCGGCTGAGCCAGACCAAGTCTATGGTCCTTCCAGATCCTGGACAACTTGCAAAACCTGTGAGTATTACAAAAGCTTTATTTTCATTTTGTTTATATATATCATAAGATTTAATATTGAGGAGAAGTATTAAGTACTGTATATATAAGTAGTGGGATAGTACAAAGGTACCTAAAAAACAGGTTCTAGCTACTTGGGTTTTTTCATGGCTTTGCATTGTGTAGGTGGATATGAGGAAGTTTCCTGTGGGACAAGGGCATAGAAATGTAAAATAAAAATTGACCACTTTATTTCACACAGCTTTATTTATATGTGAAAATAGGAAACTGGATGTTTACTTTTTGCTGCATTCAGTTAATATGGGCATTTATTTAAATGAATATCATTGTAATTAAAATTTTAAAACATATCGTATAATTACCATTATCTGTAAGTAAGACAGTACAGCATTTGGGCAGTACAATTTATTCTCCCTAAATTACTCCCCCTGGGATTGGATTCCTGGGAAAACGGATATAGTTTAGGTTGTGATGTAATTACACAATGTGCAATCTGTCAAATTATAGTTTTAACAGATACTCTGGAGAGCAGATACTGGACATCAATGTTACATGTTTTTATTTTATTTTATGCAAGTTGGGAGATTTGTGGTCTGATATAATAACCACTAGTTTGGTTTTATTTACTAAATATACATTAGAATACACTCCCAGGCAAGCTGTCTTGTCTTAAGTCATTTAAACACCTAATTTGTACATGTACAAAAGTCCCATACATCCTAGATTTAAAACCGCTTTGGACAAGTTAGATTCTTCAATCCGTCATAATAACCTTTTGGTCCCAAATAACATAACATCTACTGGAAATCCTCTCCAAGCTCATATCAGCACAAGTCCCTCAGTGCCACTGTAACCACATTCCTTTGCAGTAAGAAAAGAGCTTAACAGATACTGAATGTTTTTACAGAATTATCAACGGATTGAAAAAAAAAGTTGAAAACCTTGCATTCTGGTCTATGCTTAATGTCTGTGTTACATAACCTTAAAAAATAAAAATAAAACAACTGATATGCAACCTCTAGATTAACAGAATATGGGATAAGCTTAGGTTCTCTTAAGTTCCTGACAGGAAAGGTCAAAAGTCACTTGTCTGTAGTGATCAATGCCTGTAGGGTCTCCTATTAGCCCTGTGTGTGACACTGATCACTGACAGAAGCAGAAAGTCTTGACTGACCCTCATTGTGGGGGCCAACAATGTCTGTGTTGCAGAGCTAAAGGATTTTGCTGATGTAGTAACAATGGGAAGAGCGCTAGTCTCAAAATATTGTCTGTATAACACTTTGCAGTTTCACTACCATAAAAAACAAGCTGACTCCTAATGTGATTTTAATTGCCCCTGACACAATTGCACTTCTACTACCAAAACAATCTTTGTGTAGATTTCAATAAACCATTTCTGGCTTCTCCTGTATAGATGCGCTCTGTCATCCCCAAATGAGATGCAGAAACTCAATTAATCAGAAAAACATCATCCTTTCAGCAATTTCCAGTAGGCTGTTTCCCACACTGATATGCAACACGCAGTTGTGCAACCTGGGTGATGTTGAGTCATACCGTTGTAGGGCCACATGGCTTGGACATCAGGTTGCACTGAGTCATCTGAGAAATGTAATAATATTCATAGGTCTTTCATAGTTGTCGCAATGAGTAAGCAATCCCTCAGGTTGGCCCTTTGAATTTAGTCAGCTGTTTGTATTTTTTAAAGACTAAAGTTTGTAAAAAGTTTTAATTCATGGCTTGCCTCACAATTGGAATTTAAAAATTCAGCATTTAAACTTCACATACACCTCATATTGCAAACATCTTGAAAACAGCGTGAGATGAACTTAAGGCTTTTGCAGAAAAATAATTAGTTAATGTTGTCTGGATGTGAATTATGGTAAGGATAATTAGAGGCATGATACTTAAACAGCTGTAGCAAACCATGGGGGAGTATAACATTATAGTTTGTGGACACCCACTACTTACTCTGTAAACATAATTTAACACAACCTAGCACCTAGTACAAAATGTTCAGCAGATTTTAGAAAACAGTGAACTTCGTATTTCAAAATGAATGCAGAATTGCTCATGTTTAATGACTTGGGAAGATTAGAATGAAGAACTTTGATATTTGAGTTGCCGTTGCCATAAGTTTGTATGCTGCTCTACACCATATTGTAATGACATGGATCAGCAGCTTAATTTCTGCCTTTCAATGACATGGTTATAGATATATGTATATTTTTTAAGAGCAGTGTTAACATTTAAAATGCAAATTTGCAATTAAAAACATTGAAACAGTTTGGTATGGGAGGCTTTTTCTTTCAGAAACCAGCAAGCTTAAGTTTTTCATGTTTAGTTTTTGTTTCTGTTTTTTTACAAGCTTTAAAATATCACAGCATGAGGTTGCAAATGGAATTATTTAGAGAAATTACAAGTGATCCATCTCTCCCGGAATTATACACCTCAATAGCCTGCAGAACTCAGCTACCAATTAACACCTACTTTATTACATGTTGGGATGTTCTTAATGTTCTTGCATGTGTTTATGCACTATTACCTTGACGGATGCCTCTTCTACAATTAGACATAATTGGCATATCAATATGCGAAAGTTAAATGGATTAACCCTCTTAAAAACTAATGAGCATTTCCATACCCAGCTGGTAAATGGGACAGAATTAGCATTTGTCACTTTTTGGGGAAAAAAAAAAATGAGGATGGTTTTGTCAATGTTACCTGCTTTTCCAAGTTTTGTTCTGGCTTTCTGGTCATATCCAGTCAGATTATACTGTTTTTGTTGAGAGCTAATGTAAGAAGCCAACATTGGAAGCTATGAATCTCTGTATCAGTTATAGTACATTTGAAATCTAAAATAATGTTTTTTTAAATATATTCCATTGACAAAGATACACTATTATATTCAATAATGATGTTCTGCAGCATGTGTTAGTCCAACCAATCCAAAGCCAAATCCTTCGCAAATCTGTATCACCATTACTGATAATATCCTGAACAAATTAACTAAAGAACATCCATTGGCTTCAGTGGTTATAGCAGAGAAACAACTTTTAGATGTGTATGTGTCATCTGGGACATCCACTATATGTATATTATTTTATGTTTTGCATTCATAACACAGCACTCTGATTCCTCCATGCCATTGCAAGCTAAGATGTAGCCTATTGCATTTCTGCTGAATAATGGTCCACAAAATTAAAAAACGATATAATTTTTGTATAAACTAGAAAACATAATTTTTATGAGTCCACCTTAAATTATGATGTTCCTCACACCATTGCATTAATAGCATGATGGATTCTGTCAGCTGATTGATCAGAGCACCAAAGGATCCCACCGGGCAAAGCCATTAGACCTTTTGTAAATATAGAATGGATGTCCACTTTTTTTATGGAATCACTCAAATATTGATCATAAGCATGTCTGGATACAAAGCAATGGGTGTTATGCCTTTAATTTGGGAGAAGGAACATTTTATGCTTTATTTTGTTCAGTATTTCACTATTTCTTGGTGTCGGGACATATTGTGCTACTCACATTTTCATGTAATGAAACAACATGAGATACTGATTTTTTGTGTGTGACGTGTTTCTGTGTGAAAAGGGAGAGTGGACTTCACTTTTTTTTTTTCTGTCTTCAGACTCGTGTGCTAATGAGATTTACCCTGTCCTTCTCTGGGGGCATTTATTTCAGCCACAGACAACGTTCCCACAAGATTTTTTCAAAGACATGCACACGCATTTCACATGAAAATAACCACCCACGGACACTAGCCCACTGAGTCACTTTAGGAATTCTCATATAAAGGTCTGTTCATTCATTATGCTAGGGCTACTACTTATGAACCTGTAGTTTTCCCAAGATGCATTGTGTCAGAAATCTGAATTTGCAAAACAAGTTAGACAAAATCCAGCAGAATAGTTTGTAACATTGTTACAAATTCATATGGAGATATCCACATTTCCTAATTGACTGTAAAGTAAGTTGTATGAATGTGTAGATAGGGGTATATGGCATTTTTTATCCATGCTTGTGTACGAGTATGAAAGATTGGCTTAATCAATGATAAAGTAAGGTAGTAGTAGGGTTAATATTATCTACTGGTGCAGGCTGGTGTGCTGGCAGCCACTATACTGTACAAGTGATGCACCATACATTCAGGAAATACAAGAATAGCATTGATTTGTGTTGCATGCCAGCTTTCCATACTCTAGGTGTCTTGATGTCAGCTGGATTGCTATCAGCACAGACTCTTGTAAAACATCTGTCCTTTGACATAGCTAAGATTGAAATACCGTCTGAAGTAGTCATCTGTCTAGTGCACAAGAGGAAAGGAAATGCTTTTAAACAATATCTAAAATAGATCTAACACCCAGCTGTACTTCTAACAGTGCATCTATTTTTCCCTTTTACACCCCAAGGTTTTCAGCACAGTACATGCTAGAGCTTAAAACAGGAACACACCATATCTTTATCCTGTTTTGAGTTTTGAAATCTGCATTTAGAGACTAGTAATTTAGTCAGTGCCACATCAGCAGTTTTAACCCTCTTCCCCTGTTTCAGGTATGCAGATAACATGCAGGGCATATAATTAACTTGTAGTGCCCCAGAAATATATGTTAATATGTCAGTTTATTTGCTGACCTCTGTTCTGCTGTATTTAAGTAGTTCACATTGTACCTCTTATTTTTTTCTGCCTTTAACAACTTTTTCTAAAACCGAAAGTAAAGTTTGTAAGTGGAAGATTTTCTTTTCTTTCCTGTACCACATTTTAACAATCACAGGTTATGACCCTATTAACTTCAAATCAAGCTGGCAGTCTAGTTGGAGGCTTTGTTTCCACAAACTGTCCTGAAGTAGGTCTTGATATTCTGTTAAAGTGACACTGAGCTTTGCTGGATTGATAAGACTTGGCAGATATCACAAAGGTAATTGCATGTATTGTGTGTGTGTGTGTGTGTGTGTGTGTGTGTGTGTGTATATACACACACACACACACACACACACTTAAAACAATGCAGGCATTCTCTTATATATATATATATATATATATATATATATATATATATATATATATATTTAAATATATGTAAAGTGCAGCTGAACCTAGCTGTGAGCTTCACATACAATCAATATTTGAAAACCATTGATTAAAGAGACTTTTTAACATTAATGGTTCTTTCCACATTTAAGCTTTTGGAAATGAAAACCTGGCTACCCAGCTCTCACTGCTGTGGGCACTACCGAGCTAAGGGTCCTGCAGGTAATGGAGATTAACAGCCCCATGCATCAAATTTAATTACTTTAAGTAGCTCACCCTTAGGCTTATTACTGCACTTCATGTCTCTCTGATTTGACAGCTGTAAAAGGTAGCTAGAGAAGGGAGTTATGGGATTTTTCATCACAGTAATTACATGTAAGGGAACCAAGCAGCGGTTGGTGACTGTGATTTCCTGGATACCAAAATAACTTTTATAGAATAGCCACATAGTTCCTCTGTGTGAAAAAAGTCCGTTTTATTATTCAATTGTTATTTTTTTAAATGTTTTGTTTATTCATAAAGGTTTGTGTAGTTAAGAAATCTACAATATTTACGCAACTTGCATAGCTGTTATTTTGTATAAGTTAAATTTGGAAGACTGTTATTCAGTGATTCATTTATTGAATACATATTATTACTTAAACTATACTTACCAGTGCTATGTTATCAATGAACTTGTTTAACACTGAGTTAGCCTGGAGAAAATTAAGATTGCAGCTAATTTAGACTGAGGTAGGGGGGTGTAACCCTAGACTGCCAACAACATGGAATCAATGGAGTTGATGATTATTAGTTGCCCACTTATGTGTTTAATTTAAAATTGTCATATAGTTGTTACTATTTGTTGTACTAAGTTTATTAATGATACCTATTCTTAATATTACACAATTAGAACATTTATATAAATTAATAATGAAGAATTCTGCCATGGCTTTTGTGAGGCACTACAGGTGAAGTAGCTGAGATTTCTAGAGTTTCTAATGTGCATTTCTACACAGCATACACGCTTACAGACCTGTGATTGGTGCCTTGGTTTACTGGCATAGGCTAATTCTCAAACAAACTCCCTTCAATCACTATATTTTACTAGTTTAATGTGGTTAAATTTAATGTGGTCTTTCTGATGGTTCTACATTTTTCATGGTGGTTTGGAAATAACTGTTGACCTACAATTCTGTTTGCAGTTTGGGAGAAAACAACGATACATGTATCTCTTTCTGTGAACCCAGTTGTTGGCTGTATATAAAAAGCTCAACATAGAAAAGCTAAAATATATTTAGTCACACAAAAACAAAAAATAAGCAAACTACAATGACAAAACGACTGATTTCATTATAAAATCATAGCTTCTATTAACTTATAATGAGATTCACTCTGTCAAGGAGGTTGAGGTTATCTGTAGCTCCCCCATAGAAGAAATGGGCACTGGGTCATAGCTCATAGTTAGCAGGGGTCTTTATCAAAGACTTGTGTAATTTGTTAGAAGCAGATGAAAGACTTATTTTTCACCAAAAAGTAGCTTTACATTCAAAAAATTCTTCATTATAAGAGAAAAAAAAAAGAAAGAAGGGAATACGTTTTTGTGGGGGGGAAAAAAGTTTAAAATACTATTCTAAAATAAAAAATAAAGTCTGCTTTTTAATGTGTTTAAATTATCTGCATTCTAAATCAGAAACTATAACCTTGTTAGCATCTGGACTGATTTCCATATTAACAACCCCTTCAGAACCTACAAAGTGATGAATAATTGACAACAAATGAAATGTTTTGATTGTCGTCGGCACAAAGCATGTTTAATGTTTTATGTGTTGCTTCCTAGCTAATTATGTAGATGACACATTTGTCAGACCTCGTCTTCCATTAGAAACGTGTTTCCAGAGGGGAGAAAAACAGGCTATTCGTGCAGTAATTAACTAGAATGCTCAATGACCTGTGAGATATTCAAATGGCTGCCAATTCAGGCATTGTTTTGCCACAGAAGTATAGGGGTAATTAAAATCCTAAACTGGTATTTTAAAATGAGAAATATTACTGGAGCTTTACTTCTGAAAAAGTTTGATCTTCGTGACATTGTTTCTTTTTCCAGTATGCAATTTATTTATATATATGTAGGTACTGTTTATATGCTTGTATTTGTCCATCAGTCTATCTGTTTATAAACCTAAATAACACTTTAAGTACTCTGTGATTTGTATGTACAAACGTAAGCAAAATCTTGTTTGCTTTCTATCTTGACTAATTTAATTCTAAGACATTATTTCCATAGTCCCCATTGGGAGAAATGCCTTCACAGAATGTAATATTATGAACATCCCCTTGGATGTGTCCTGATTACTGTTTTTCTAAATAAATCATCAGATCTACCAATCAGTTGATCAGATAATGTAACGAGTAGATGGCTGATGGGGGTGGGGGAATTGTCAATGCAGTATTTGTTTTCTTTTTGCCAGAAAGCAGTCCAGTCTTTGATTCAACTGTCAGATTTGTATTAAATGCTTGGAATGTGTGTTATTTGTACAAAGCAGCCCATAAATGACACGGGATTTATTGGATACTTTCACATTGTTAATTGATTGATCCTTTTTTTCTTTTTCTTTTCTTAGTATCTTACATTGTAAGTTGGGTGTAACCTTTGATGCTCCTCCATATTCCAAATATTAAATGATATTAAAATAATATTGAATGACACCATTCAGATATTCAGACCTATTTTGATATGTAAAAGACAGCTATTCACATCTGTTATTAATGCTTACTTGATTCAAGTGTACCATCGTATTTTATTTTTGTCTGTATGTGAGGCAAATATATTCAGTGCTTTGAAAATAGCTTATATTGACTACCTGTTCTTGGGAATAATCTTGGGACAACAGCTGTGAAGTTTACTATTCTGGATGGAAGCAAGAAGTCTTTAGCACAGTTTCTTACAATTATTTTTAGTGTGAAAGCAAAAATATATAAAAAGAAAGTCTGGTGGTTCGCACAGTGAAAGGTTTATTTACCTTGCCAGGAGTAAAAATTATTCTGCTAACAAGAAACGACAGAGCTTCCACGCATTTCATTCGTGGTGGTAGGGGGGAGCAGATGACAGTAGGCACAGAGTAAGGTCTGATTATCCTGAAGACACTGTCAGCCAGGATTGATTTCCACTTTCCCGATTTATGTAAGCGTTCCTGTAACACAGCTGACCCCGAATCGCGTTACCTTGTCATTTTGCTACATGGATCAAAGAAAAGATGAGCTGGAAATAGCTGGGCTCTGACCTTGAACTTGCCTGAGAAGTGAGAAATGACAGCATTTTGTAGTTTACACACTGAAACAAGAAACCACAGCACCATATTTCCTTTGCTAAAACAGTAGAGGGCAGGGTAGCACTATCAAAAGTGGGAATATTTGCTCAAATCTGAAGCACAGTTTTTTAAACTACAGTAGATTTCCTGTAAACCTCTTTTCAGGTATGTATATTAAATGACACACTGATTTCCCCTGCATAATATTGCTTTCAAAGATCAATTACATATGTAAACTAGTAGTCATATACAGAACACACAATCTCTATTTTCACCTACTAAAATAGAGATACCATATCATGTTTCAAAAAGGTTTAAGTAATGAAAAAATGGCAATGATTTCACAATATAACTATATAAATAAATGAGCAGATAATGTCTGGTTTAAATTTGTGAAAATATATTTCTTTCAGAATCATTTGCGTGGTTGAAATGTACCACTTCAGAGGTCACTAGCAATTTTGTAAAAATGTAACAATTCATATCAATTATTAAGGATTACAAATAGCTGATAGCTTTTTTTTATTCCTTTATTTTTCATAATAACACTACTGTTTTGCTTCACTTTTTTCAAGTACATCCCATTTCTCTGTTCCAGGTTATATTTTTCTTGGAAAGCAAAATACAAGAACAAAGATTAACTGAAAGTGACACTTTCTGGATGTGTGTTACACACTTCTGTCTTATTCATTGTTTGTCTGTAGCGGTAGTCAGCGTTTGAAAAAAATGTTATGAGGCTGAGGTGTATTCAAACTGTGTTAGCTGAGTAGGAAGTTGGTTTTTGATAGCAGTGACATTTCTCATATATCAATGCCTACTGTCAGCTGTAAATGACCATGTGGTTCTTAACAAGAACTTGTAATGTGTATAAAAAATATTTGTATTAAAAAAAAAATCTGTGTAAAATACCTTACATTTAAAAAATGCAGAAACAAATTATTAGTTATTTAATCTCTTTAAGAAAACAATGTACCTGATATATTTAGTATATATGTCATGATCATCAGTTATACTGAATCATTTTTTTTATGTTGTCGTTCAGTTTTTGTTAATAGCAATGACTGCAAACTAAACAATTACAATATGTTTAAACTGAGCATACTAGGTTTAGGGGTATGCAGAACCAAGATACTTTACATTTGAATAAGTCAAACATATTGTTAATGTATTGTAATGTAATGTACTGTAGTTTTACATCTGTGGTTGACTGGATAAGGTCTCGACTTTACTTTACCCCAGTGATGGTTCAACTGTTAGTGTCATCTGGGTACCACATAACAGGAGCAAGTTGGTGCCCCAGCTGTGAAAGAAGATGTTTTCTCTTTGAGAAATTTGGCTCATTATAGATCCCCGAGGAGTGAGACCCCTGTGGCCAGGGACACTTGCCAAATTTTTCTTTCACTATTTCTGCTGTTAGATAAATAGTTGTTGAAGGCATTTGCAAATAATTAAAATAAATAAATAAAACTGTTTACAACTTAAATAAGGGATACATACATATTACAAAAAACATATATAGAAAACACTCACAGAAGATGTAGGGTACGCTTCACTAAACATTTCTTTCTGATGTGATTGTCATCGTGATACATGTCACTGTATAATTGATGCTTTCTGTGAAACAAAAATAAAAAGAATGTAGAGATTTTTCAATAATGTTTCTGTATCAGTTTGTAGTGCAAATGGTTTAAGAAAAATATCTTTCCAACATTTACAGCCAATGACTTTGGATTTATCACTAGTTACTATCTTAGTTTTGGGGTTTCAGAAGGACAATACCTTATTTATTTTATTTTATTTTATCGTCCAGTAGCTAGAGATGCGTGTATTCTGATTAGTGTGAAATTGTAAGTAAATGCTAATTTTAGTGACAGATACATAGATAAAAGATACATATATACATGCATGCATGATGTTTCCCTAAAACATTGATTATAATCCCCAGCAGGTAACCAAACAATGATCTGCAAACTCCAAACTACAAATATCATCTCTTAACATTGGCCTATACCTTAGCAATGGGTTCCAGGGTATTAATTAAATATTCAAATCCTACCGAATACCTTTCCAACTTTTACTTTCTTTCTGTGTTGTGTTCTGTCAGGGAAATAAATTGACATTATGTCAAGTACACTGTGATTGTTTCTTTAACACAGTAACATTTATTACTTAATACATTTAAATGTAATTACTTAATTAATATCTGTTATAAAATACTGAAGTGAACACAGAAAGCATTGCTTTGATCATGATCTCCTCCCACATCCGTTCTGTGATGCTCTTTGTTGAGTTGTTCAGGCAACTGGAAGAGCTGCCATGCCACCACTTTACTCCTACTTTTTCTCCCCCACACTACAATTACACTTATTCTGTGGACCTGATGCTATGTACAATGTATATACATATATATATATATATATATATATATATATATATATATATATATATATATATATATATATATATATATATATATATATACATTGTACATAGCATCAGGTCCACAGAGCCAAGTCACAATATCCTGGCTGGCTCTGTCTTTTGCACTTAGACTATAATGAATGCTGTCATCAAATGTTTGACTGAAACATTCAAAATTATCTCAGAGAATGCGATGCAAGAACAGGAATTGACAGTTGTGTGAGAGCAGTGCAATCTAAGATGGTCAGGATTGAGACTGTTACAGATGTCTTCTGTTAGCTCTGTTTTTTCCACAGTCTTTTTATCCTCGATTCTTTCATTTATCTCTCGGTTTTTATGGATCTAAAGCTGTCCTGCATTGTCTTCCCATTACATATTTTTTAGATCATTTTTTACACGCTGCATAGCTTCATGTTTTCGGTGCTCACATCATAAATAATGCACAGTAGATTCAAATATAATTTGCAGTTATTATGAACTGACTGTTGTTTCATCTATCTTAGACAGATCACGAGACTAAACGCTCCAGGACAGAACTGGAAAATTTGTTTGGCCTTGTGTAGATAGATGACTGTATGTAATCTACACTCTCTGGTAAAGTTTTGGTGTAGTATTCCTCATCTAAGATGATAAACCATGATGTGAATAAATTGTGAAAATTAAAAAAACAAGACAACAAACTAAATATGCTCTCCCTTTTGCAACGGATTTCATGCATAGTGTCCAACCATAGAAAAAACTTTTATTGCAGTTATGTGATATCAGAAAGCTTGTCTTGCACCCTCAAATGTGCACCATTACTTTTCCCTTTAGTTACAAAACTTTGACCCTACCTGCGACTGGCACATTACAAAGTTTAATTCATAGTAAGATGCCACTTCCTACTACTAAATAAAAAGGCAAAAGGGGTTGCGATACATGTGATTTGTAGGTCAAAGTTAGATACCTAAGATCTGGAAATGTAGTTAGTGGTCTTTGTGTGGCCTCAGAACAGCTTGGATATAAAAAGTGTTGGTAACATGACTTTACCTCATTTTCTGTGATGTAGCTTTTCTAGATGTTGAATTTATTATGTTTCCTCTTGAACTAAAAGCTCCACAGCTGACGTGCAACTTTATCAAAAGAGCCCAATGTGTAATAACAGGAAATCCTAAGAATGTGTGCAGTCAAGCAGGATTCATGCTTGAGCAACACATGTAAAATGACACTTGCCACACAAGTACAGTAAAGCATCTTAAAATGTATCACTGCATTCTTTTATTTTTTCCCAAATACCACACAAAACATTTTCAGTTTATATATGAGATTAGCCGTCTGAAGAAACTGTTAGGATAGGATAACACAAAAAGAATAAGAATAGGTATACCTTTCATATAAAAACAAATTGCATTTAGAAGTATAAGATCTCTTATAGAGCAAAAAAAGTAAATACATACCAAAAGAAAATTGCTTGACAGGTGTGATCCAACACCACTAACATATTGACTGAAACTTGTTTATTTGTATTGTTTTTTGAAATACAGTGAGGGAAAAAAGTATTTGATCCCCTGCTGATTTTGTACGTTTGCCCACTGACAAAGAAATGATCAGTCTATAATTTTAATGGTAGGTGTATTTTAACAGTGAGAGACAGAATAACAACAAAAAAATCCAGAAAAACGCATTTCAAAAAAGTTATAAATTGATTTGCATGTTAATGAGGGAAATAAGTCGACCCCTTCGACTTAGTACTTGGTGGCAAAACCCTTGTTGGCAATCACAGAGGTCAGACGTTTCTTGTAGTTGGCCACCAGGTTTGCACACATCTCAGGAGGGATTTTGTCCCACTCCTCTTTGCAGATCCTCTCCAAGTCATTAAGGTTTCGAGGCTGACGTTTGGCAACTCGAACCTTCAGCTCCCTCCACAGATTTTCTATGGGATTAAGGTCTGGAGACTGGCTAGGCCACTCCAGGACCTTAATGTGCTTCTTCTTGAGCTACTCCTTTGTTGCCTTGGCTGTGTGTTTTGGGTCATTGTCATGCTGGAATACCCATCCACGACCCATTTTCAATGCCCTGGCTGAGGGAAGGAGGTTTTCACCCAAGATTTGACGGTACATGGCCCCGTCCATCGTCCCTTTGATGCGGTGCAGTTGTCCTGTCCCCTTAGCAGAAAAACACCCCCAAAGCATAATGTTTCCACCTCCATGTTTGACGGTGGGGATGGTGTTCTTGAGGTCATTCCTCCTCCTCCAAACACGGCGAGTTGAGTTGATGCCAAAGAGCTCGATTTTGGTCTCATCTGACCACAACACTTTCACCCAGTTCTCCTCTGAATCATTCAGATGTTGGCAAACTTCAGACGGGCCTGTACATGTGCTTTCTTGAGCAGGGGGACCTTGCGGGCGCTTCAGGATTTCAGTCCTTCACGGCGTAGTGTGTTACCAATTGTTTTCTTGGTGACTATGGTCCCAGCTGCCTTGAGATCATTAACAAGATCCTCCCGTGTAGTTCTGGGCTGATTCCTCACCGTTCTCATGATCATTGAAACTCCACGAGGTGAGATCTTGCATGGAGCCCCAGACCGAGGGAGACTGACAGTTATTTTGTGTTTCTTCCATTTGCGAATAATCGCACCAACTGTTGTCACCTTCTCACCAAGCTGCTTGGCGATGGTCTTGTAGCCCATTCCAGCCTTGTGTAGGTCTACAATCTTGTCCCTGACATCCTTGGACAGCTCTTTGGTCTTGGCCATGGTGGAGAGTTTGGAATCTGATTGATTGATTGCTTCTGTGGACAGGTGTCTTTTATACAGGTAACGAGCTGAGATTAGGAGCACTCCCTTTAAGAGAGTGCCCCTAATCTCAGCTCGTTACCTGTATAAAAGACACCTGGGAGCCAGAAATCTTGCTGATTGATAGGGAATCAAATACTTATTTCCCTCATTAACATGCAAATCAATTTATAACTTTTTTTGAAATGCGTTTTTCTTGTTTTTCTTGTTATTCTGTCTCTCACTGTTAAAATACACCTACCATTAAAATTATAGACTGATCATTTCTTTGTCAGTGGGCAAACGTACAAAATCAGCAGGTGATCAAATACTTTTTTCCCTCACTGTAAGTGTGTTCAATTTTTCATTTATATGTATTGTATATAATTCTAGTCTGAATGGATAGAGTACTTTTATTGATATATAATTAATTCTACAGTTTACAGCAGTCTATAATGTAATGCGATAGCAGCAGAGGTACAAATATAAGACAGCCTGTGTTCAATCCGTATAGCAGCCCACAGCCCTATGCAAAGCCTATCCCTCAGCCATGGTCTTAGTAAATGGACTTTGACAAGCAGAATTTCTCCTCCCCCCTGGACAGGTGGCCAGTCCATTTCAGACATTTTTCGCTGTCTTCTAGACTCCCCAGATTTTGACACAGAGCACAGGGAAATGAGCCAAGCCTGGCAGCTTACGAATGACCCTACATCCCAGATCTTAAACATTGTTATACACACCACCAAAACTTACTCAGTTCTTTAGACTCTTCCCCTGACCTATTTTGTACAAATATCTCTTTACAAAAAGATTAAGGCTGTTTAATGGTAGGTGACATAGCAGTGTCCTGAAGTGTTTTTCTTTCTTAATCCTCTACATCTTCAGTAAAAGAGCTTTCAAAAGAAATATTGTAGTTTTTGGCATTCTTTGCTTGAGGGAATGTAAGATTGTCAGAGTAAATTTTTATATGTTTAGGAGCGATTCCTCAGGAGCGTCATCTTGCTGCTCTGTTAGTGTGTTAGGTAAGCAGGGCTGATTTCCAAAAAATTCCACCTAAAGCTCTTTGAAAATTACTACATTTTTCTTGTATATTATTCTGTCACCTTGCCTTAAACATCTTTGTAAACATTATAAAAAAAAGCCTTCAGTTGTATTTACTTACAAGCTCATGAGAGGAATATGACTTCTGGCTGTTTGCTGCCCCAGATTCGTGGCCTGGGGTCTCCCAACATCTTCAGTGTTATGAATTTCAAGTTGTGTCCTGGAATCTTATGACCAACGTGGAGTATACTCCCAGAAAGAAACAAATAAACAAATGAAAATAATCTCAAATTAGTTATAAAGAATGTATATACATTTGAATAGAAATCATATTAATTGCAATTTTAGTCATCTGTGCTATTGGATGGTTGAGCAATTTTTGATGAAGGCTATATGAATATTTATAGTGTAGTTTAATATGTAAGAAAACCAAAAACATAATTGTGTTCATAATCCTGCACTTACATGTGGATGTGAAATTCACTTTATATCAGTGCAAAACCAACAACCTACATTAAAATGTAAGACCAGACTCTGCAGAAGTAGAACAGAATGGGGCACGCGTAGTTAACTGCCCTTGAAAAAATATTTCAGAGTTTGTTCATTATTCGCTAATTGTTTCCGTCTGTCATTAAATAGTAATTTCTCTATTATAAGTAATTACCCAACTTACATTACTTTCTTGGATATTAAAAAGATTAAAAAATAGAGCAAGCTAGGAAGTATAGAAGAGATTGTCATCATAGATTGTTTTAAATGATTGATCAGCACAAAAGTAATGACTTAATCACGTATCTTATAAATGTACTGTCATGCATTTTACATTTAATGTAGGCTGAAGTAAAACATTTAATTGTTTGCCATACTAAGGCCGCATCAAATATAAATACAGTGTTTTAATTATTCAATTATTATTACAAACAAATGCAAAACTGTGTCATTTGTAGGACCTAGCAGAATGGAATTAAGTCCACCACTGTGGAAAATATATTTTGTGATTAAAAAACAACAAATTAGTCGTGGTGGGAAACCACAAAAACTCTTACATTACAGTTTAGAAATAAATAAATAAAAGTGTAATAATAGTATTTTATTTTTAAAAATAATTATATTTTAGTTATCCTTGTTAAAATGTACTTGTGCTTTCAAGTACCAGTGTTCCTGCTAATTAATGACTCAGGATTACAATGTAGCACCCTACTGGGATTATAGGCAAATAACACCAAGTCATTTTCTGCTCCCAAGATGAAGTAACAATTATGTATGTTTAAAAATGTAGGTTTTTGAAGGGCTTAAATATAAGTTTGTGTTGGGGGATCTTTTCATATCGGTTAACTTATCTATCACATACTGTGCATTATATAAATAAAGGTGTTGATATCACACTTTTTCATCCATTCAAATTAAAGGGTCAACGTATAAAACACAATACATTGACCACACTTGTGCAGCATTAACTGTAACTAGTTTTTAAACTCTTGTCATTGACAAATACAATATTAAGATTGAGAGAATTGCAAGGTTAGTATTTATAAGGATGCATGTGAAAAGTATTGCAATTATGAGTGATTTTGGTTTTCTACTGTAGAATGCTTTAATTAAATCAGTTCACTCTGTTGCATCTTGTATTTTATACTTTTCATACAAACCAAATAATCTGTGATCTGCACTTCATGAATTATGTTATGCTTTATTTTATTTAGTGTCATTTTAGGTTGGACCTGTAGACACATGCTTTACACAGGTAGCTTCCAGATGGAGTCAGTACTCTTACCTAATCAAAGCAGAAGGAAGGCCAACATATAAATCCCAATTACGGATGATACCCACAGCACAATTAATTATAATTCACTATTTTTCAATGGAAGAGTGATTTTTTACTCGTCTGCTGGTTTTTAATTTGCATTACATTTCCTAAAAAAAAAACGAAATAGTAAGCTAAATGTTGTGACTCCCAATTAGAGAGAGGACATCTCAAAAGTGATATTGTGGGAGTTAAACATTTACAGCACTGCTTCTATAACACATAAGTTGCAGTAGGAAGAAGGAGGAAAAGAAACTGAAATAATCAGCAAAATGTTTAAGAATATACATATGTAGAGATTCAGTATTCGATTATAAAATACATTTTGAGCTTGTTTGACATGCGAGTTCTTCACCAAGGTAATAGTTCAGACATGCTTAATAATTCATGGCATTTCCAAGAATTGCCCTTAATATGAAATTAAAGAATGAAAAACATGTTTTTTTTTTCCCTTTTCCTAAATGCAGATTTCTCGCCACAGAAGAAATCATTCTCAGCACAACCTTACAGACGTAACTGCTGGAGAGCAGCCTGTGAGTATTTCCCTTTTCTGTTATGTATTTTCTGTAGAAGACGACTGGCAGTATAAGGTCATGTAAAAAATAAGGAGCAGAGTCGTGTATTCTTAGATTTGGGAAATGCAATCTCTTCTACTTTGTCATGCTGCAATAAGAGGGCAATCATTGAAAATATGCATCATTTAACCTAAGCTGTAGGGACCTACTAAGCACTAGGAAACACACAACAAAGAGCTGTGTTACAGGATGTATAATTCGCTTCTCTTATAAACAAATGAACAAATACATATTTTGTCCACAATAAAAAAAAATGAAACCAGTGTTTAGAGGTCTGTTTTAGTATCACACTGTTTTTCTTGTTATAAAGCACTATTTACTGTTCAATTCTAATTTATGAATCTCTGTATCTAGCTCTTTAGCTATATCCACTCTCCACTGTGAATATTTAATTTAACGTCTTTGGCTTTTTGTAAAGAGTATGTCCTCTTTATTGTGTCCCATCTCCACTAGAAAAGTATAATGGAAAAAAATGCTATGGATTTGATACCTTTCAGAAAGATACCGCATTTAATTTAAGCCAGATCAGTGGATTTTGGTAATTTTCTATGTATGAAAAGTAAGACTTGTGCTGAGATGATTATTGAAACAAAATATAAAGCTATAGGAAAGGTTCAAACTGAATTGAAAAATAATCATTTCAAGTATTGCTATTCATTTCAATAATATCACATCTTCTGCTAATAAGGACAAATGAACTTATATGAGCAGTCAAACTGCAAATCAAATTTAAAATAAAGTTTTCTTGTCCTGCTTCTTTTATGATGTATGCAATTTACATTTACACAATTGAGTCCAGTCCATGAATGGAAATGTGTCTAGCTTTCTTTGACTTGTTTTATGTTTTGGATTTACATACAGACCCATATGTGCAAATGTTTGATTTTATCCTTTGTGCTAGAATCCCATAGCAAGTGGATTAATATATAATGAGTTTTTAACCAACTGGAGTACTTCAGTTCACACTGGTTTAGACAAGTGCTTGTAATATCAATCAGCTAGCTGCACTTTGCACTACTTTTGTGAAGTATAATAATTGCTCACCTATATTATGTTTCTAGGTCATCCATTTATTTTACAAGCACTGGGCAGTTGTATGGCTTGGAATACAATAAAATGTAAAGATATATTTATTTTTACCTTCAGCATTGCAGTGCTAACTTAATTTGAACTGCAAAAACTGAAAATAAAACTACTGTAGCAAATTATACTCAGTTGCTACTTGTATGCTTATTATAGATCCATATAGACACACCAGATTATATATCTGCTACCCCAAAAACCTGGAGTCCTGACATGGGAGGCTACAGTCCTCAGCTCTCCCTGTGATTAATGCAATCTGTTAGTCTCCCTCTACAAACTCCACAGCAACTGCAGCAATTGTCAGAGCATCCTTTACTTGATCCGAGTCATGGCACCACTTAGCGTATATGTTGGTCTCTGTAGTAATACTAATATCCTAGATGTACATGCAAATGCCTGTCTTCAGATGAAGGGGATTCGTCTCGAGAACTCATTGTACACAACACGTGCTGTAATTTCATATTTACACTCTTAAAATCACTGTGGTATATTCTGTTTTTTTAGGAAATAATCTGACAGATTAACAATCCCTATTAGTCTCCTGCTTTTACATGGATACATTGATTGTACACATTCAGCATCATTCATTTACAGTAAACAAGAGGAGGTTTCATTTATTTATGCCATGCTCTCAAATTTGTAAAGACGGTTTAACAGAAGTTATTGTTTGGCACTCTGTTAGTGATTTGATTTTTTTTTTTTAAAGCTTAATGTAATTAAACTTCCACACACTTTCAGTATAATCTTAAATTACAGGGGCAAGAGAGATTAAAATTGAGTCTGCTGTTGGTTGATGAAAATGTCAGCTGTTTTCTCTCTAGTACAGCTCTTTTCTATTCAAATTTAAGTTCTCGTTTCTAATTCGAAGTCTTTTTTAATTTGCAATCACCTCACAGAAGATAGTTATTTTTTATATACACATATATGCAATCATTTTAATTCAATATAGACAAACAACAGTGTATTCAATATCTTTATTTTTACCTTCAAGACTATTATTTTGCTCATAAGCCGTTCCTTTCCTTGTTCTAAAGGACTTGTTCTTTGATTCAAAGATTATTGTCTTACAGTAAAAGTAATTAATTCCCTTTTTGCATGAAATTATACTTTATCCAGCAGTTTGTTTTTTCATATATTTGTATGCCTGGTGATTTTGAAGTTGCTAAAGTCTTGTGTCTTAATCCTCACGGGGTCACTGTTCTCTTAATTTTATCAGGTTTCTCCAAGGCATTAAATACTACTAAATACTACTATTTACACACAACCTATAGCCAATGGTTTTGTATTTTCTACATATTTTCTCACAAATTAAGAACTTAATAACTTTTGGGGTTTCGATAAATATTTCTTTCATACTTTTTAAAATCATGTTTATGCACAGAAAATCAGGCTAGTTTGATATACATGTGTACATGAATTACATTCATCATGAAAGTGTATCAGTCCACTATAAACAGCTTAAATAATAATGTGATGCAACTTTATCATCTTCCCATTGGAAGGAAAAGGTTAAATTGATTACTTGCATTACTTTATTATAGAGTCCCCCCTGGCCACATATTTGTATTTATTGTGCTGATATATATTTATTTTTTCTTTGTTTTCAGAATACAGAGAAAGGTGAATATTTGAATAAAGCAAAAATAGCAGATGGAGGAAAGAAAATTAGGTAAGTTGGAAATGTAATGAGTGGTGAAAGAGGTAGGAATATGAAAAAAAAGAAACAGATTTTATTTTTTCTTCCACTGGGTCTGTTGCCACTACTCTCTATGTGTGATAAGATATGGGCTGCCCTTTTGTTCTCCATCTGGTACAACACATTTTAAAGACCAAGATGCTCTACAATCAAATGTTCTATTAACCTGAAGCCAACAAACCAAAGTGAAATCCATTGTACTTCTATACATCATTTTGTCATTTCTACTTATTTTTATAATGTATTTTTATCTGTTTGTGGTCGTATCTTACAAATATCTGATTGTTAACGTGATTCTATAAAACCTTTAAGATTTTTAAAGTTTAAATGCAACACAAAAATATATTGGTACATAAAGTACATGTTCTTTATCTGCTATGTTCTTAACTATTAAGCAATTTTTTAAGTTTAATGTTTGAACCAGATATAAAAGGAAGTGGACAATTTAATGGTCTAGGGTATTAAGGAGAAATGTCTAATTTGGCTGATCATATTTCATTTTTATATTACACAATTTGTATTTGAATACAAAGTGAGTGGCCTACTGTAGTTTAAAATATAATATTTATTCTAGGTTTGTACTCTGTGTTGTGTCTTTGCTGTTACAGATTTTAATAGAGGCATGCCAAAAACTCTGTTATTTGGGGCTGTGAATTAAAAATGAGGTTTCATAATGGTATTTGGTATTTTTACTCACCTTGCTTGAAAGTATTGGCCTGTTAGTCAAAGAGACTACTGTGGTCCTGCATCTAAACCGGTTTGATTGCTAGTTCTGGGGTTATGGAGCAAAATGCAGAATACAGTCTGGTAAATATTGTGGAGGAAACCCAGACCTGGAAATAATGTGGTGTAGATCTGAAGGAAGGCAGTGTTGAGTCACGTCTTTGCTACAACTTTTCACAAAGTGGGGGCCTGTTGGTGTGCATCTTTAGTGATAGATGTGATTAATGCAGGGACAGGCTCATATGAGAGTGTACAACATTTTACAAACAAGAGGAGTCAATTCGGCCACATCTTTTCTCATTCATGACACCTTCAGATATGAGGCCTGGGAATTTTCCTGCTCTTTGTGTGAAGAGGTGTCTCCTGTTTTCTGTTTCGAATGGTCTTTAACGCAGCACCAGATTGAATCAGAACTTTTAGAGTAAGAATTAGAATGTGGGGACAATGTATTTCTTCTTTATATATTCTTTTAAAGTAGACAGATACTTCTTACAATTAATTTTGTTTTCAACCCTTTCAGTTATTTAATGGACAAAATCCCACCTTATTTGTTTGCTGTGCTTAAATATACATTTTGATGCATGTGTGACAGCAAAGAGATAATTGAAAGGTGATACAGGTTAGATGCCGGATTGTTTTCTTGATTTGTAACTGAAGAAATTGTTATAGGAATGAGGAAGACACCTTAATTGTACTGGTTTAGCTTTTACAATTCCCATATAAATGTATGACAACGTGAAAAAATAGTGGTTTTACACCCAGAGGACAGTGACTTCTTAAGCTCTCGTTCACAGCCTTGGTCCTGGGTACCTTTGTGTCTGCTGGAATTTCTTCAAACTCAGCTCTCACTTACATCATACACAGGGGGTCCCCAAGACAAGGTTTGAGAACCACTGTTCTAAGGCATACCTTAGGCTGATTCAGAGAACTTTTGAATCCTCAGTGGCCCACAGAACTGCCCAGTGGGGTGACTACTACTTAAGTTGTCTGAAGTGAACTCACCTACTTACCAGCTAAGCAGTGTGTGCTGGGAAGCCTGGTCAGAACATGGGTGCAGTAACAGCACAGTGGTCATCTTATTTGACAACTTCCTGTCTCGTCTGGCTTTATCAGCTCTTACTTTCACTTAAAATGAGTTTTTTGGTAAATTTCCATTATTTTGTCACTGGAAAGTTGATTGAAAAATATATATTTCTATCTGCAGTGGAAAGCATGATTGTAGACCTCTGTGTATTTTATAAAAAGGTTTAGGATTTGTTTGTGATCCATAGATATATTGGGGAAAACTATATTACAATATATTTATATATTTGATTGGGACTGCCTAGACCTATATTAAATAGACACTGTGAGCACCTAAGCCACTTAGCATTATAATGTAAAAGTTTTTATATTACTATTATTTCCTATTATGTAACCATGCAAAAACACCAAAAACCTAAAGAAAAACTGTGCTTTTAAATTGATAACTCAATATCATGGTTATTTAAATGACTTATCACAGAGTCCTCCTCTTTAATGTTTTTCATACCTCTACTCTTTATCCATGGTACACACTTGTTTCTTGCATTAGAAAACAAATACCGCTGTTTTGCTAAATATTTTGGATGTTGCAGTCTTTGCCTGAAATGTGTTTCTTGTGGACTTTGGGAGCTGCAGTCTATAGTCTACACTTCTGTTTTTTTTTTTTTTTTTAGAACGCACACACACTGCCCAGGATTGCAGTTCAATGGAGCAAATGTTTTTACTTTGAAAACCACCACTGAAAAAATTGTGTTGGATTTCAAAATGTAGGCTATAGCTTTACTACTACAGGTGGGCATGGGAGAATTACATCTTTTCACTGAAGATTGATAGATTAAATGGAGAAACCAGGGGTCCATAGCTATATGGTTTTACTGTTCACCATACAAATCTGAAAGGAAATTGTAATGCTAGTTTAATCAATCATATAATAACTGGATATTTTATATATTTGAATGATACATTTTGTTCAAAATCTGGTCATACTATTGCACAAAATATAACATTAGCCTTTCCATTAGGACTTAAGCAGTACAATTGAAACTTGACCTCTTGACCTTGTATACTGCATGTTGATGCAGTTCTTAATTTTGGCATAGTGCACACAATCACATTTTATGTGGCATAGTAAAATAGTTAACATGATGGCATAAAGAACACACACTATTGGTTAAATTATGGAAAAATAAGTTTTCAATAACAATATATGTTGAACAGACATTTATTTAAAAGGCATAGCCTATATATGTCAGAAGAAATTTTGTATCTTTATATATTTTGTAGATTAATTCCACCCATTTAAGCATTAAGCTTTCGTTTTCATATATCAAAAGTGAACTTTTAAATAACGTATGATTATGAAGCCTACAAGTATATTCCATTTCTTTTTAATCTGATTACCACTATCTGATCAGGAATGTATACTTCCTTCGGGCACATTTCTCTCCCAGATCAGTAACAATGTTATTTCTGTTTGCATTAATGGGGGGGAGGTTGAGGATTGATGTTTTAAAAGGGATAACTTCTTTATTTTTATGGTTTAGTTGTATATCATATATTTTATGGTTTCAAAGCAGTCCCCATCTCAATATAATTTGAACTTTTTTAACACAAGCTTCTTTAAAATGAATCTTAATGTGCATGTTTTGAAGAACAGATTTATGTTTGACTGCAGAATCTACATTCGGGAAAAACCATCAATTAACAGTTTTTTCCCCTTTTCGTTTTTTTTGCATGCGTGATGTTAAAGTCTGTCTTATCTAGCTGAGAGGTTAAGATGTTATAATCTGTCCCCAATAGCCTTAATCGTTGACAGAGGGGGCTTTCTGCATATCTTGAGTGTGTTAACTTTTGTTCATCATAATCCTACTACCCAGCAAGGGGAGGTCATGTTTGTCACATTTCCGACATGGACATGGAATGTATCAAGCTTAATTTAGAATTAAATATGCATATGATTCCGAACTTCAAATCCGGTAAAGAGCAGGGTAAACAAGTATGAAATTAAGTATCTCCATAAGTGTTCAGAAGTAATATGAATTAAATTGAAACATGCATAGTTATTGCATTTTGAACAGCTACCTTCCACACAAGCTGCACATTCCTGATTTAAAGTGCAAAGGTAGCTGTGCCTTTGTACGCAGTATATGGCTTGTGCAAAAACACATCACATAACTTGATTTTGTTTCTTCACTTTTCAGGTGTGTTTTCTTGTTAAGCAGTTTCTTCAGAGGGTGTTTCTAAGATGGTCAACATGTCTGTATAGCTGTTGACATTCAACTACATTATAATCTCATTTTATAATCATTGTCTATTTTTATTTTTATAGGAAGAACTGGACCACTTCCTGGGTTGTCCTTGATGGGACCAAGTTGTTGTTTTACAAAGAAAACAAGCAGCAGGCTTTAACAAACTTGGTAGGTAAAAATGTTTTAATGTAATAATGTTTTAATCCAGAAATAAAATGTTTATCCTGTTGCATGCAACATTTTTTACAATATTTTTTTTTATATCTAGTGTCCAATATATTCTAGGAAAAGAAAAGAAGATATGATTTTAAATATATATTTCCTATTTTCTTTCTTCGGATTCCAAAATCTAATTTCCTATGCAACCTCCTCTTGAAATTATAGTTTCTGTTTGAATAGCTCACTTACTATATGTTAAGAAACAGAGCTAGATTACATATGGTGAAGTTTCAGACAATGGTATTTTTTACAAGAAGAAAAATATTGATATATATTCAAGTTTAATTCTATGTGAAATGTAAAATAATTACTTCACACAATCAACAACATCAGTATCCATCAATTGTTAAAAGGTCCAGTTGCAAGATAATATTACTATGACATGAAATTGATTGCATTAAGATCTAATTAAACTAAATTTATGTATGCATGTATACCTGTATAAATATATTTCTCATTTGGTAAAAATCTTATGAAATTAGTACATTACTTACGTTGGTACAGTGTTATTTTGTCTGTATTTCAGGGATGTCCTATTCTGGCTTTAAAATGTTGATTATTATAGTACATTTTTATATCAGATTCTATTTGTACATTTTATTTAGGTTTTTATTTCTAGTCTATGTAACAAAGTCAGTTTTACTTTAATTTTATCGGTTTGACTGGATTTCATGTTATTGGTCACTGTCAATTTCATACTATCTTTTTTTGATTTATTGCAGTCTATTTAGCTTATTTAGCTTTATTCTCAGACATGGGAATATCCTGTTTACAGTATTTGGATAAATTCACTTAAAATGAATATATGTGTATTCGTGTGTCATTTTTCATGTATTATTATTAAAACATCACAAGTACTCTTCTACTTTTTAACATAGACTATGAGGCAATTCATTTTCATTTTTGTGGACACATTAACAATTGTATTAACAGTGGGTGTGATACAGTTGACAAAACTAAAGAGAACCTTGCTGGACCTCTGTCAAAAAGTCTACAATCTCTCCGTCTGTCTAGTTGTGCGCTCCACGTTAGGTCCTGCTGGAGATATGTATAAATATGACCCTCGAGGACAGTATCTTGCGTACATCAACAAGAATTTTCATGAAGGGATTTCAAAGGCGTGAGGGAGACAAACATACTTTCTGTGTGTTATACTTTCACATTAATGTGATTCATGCTTTTACTTGTGATGTATATTAATTGATCTATATTTTACATTGATATATATTATGTAAAAAGTATATCTATTTTATTTCAAATGCATGTGCTCACTGAATGTAAAGACTCAGATGCAGTCCTTGTGGAGATGGATGTCACCAGAGTACTAGAATTAAGTGCCTTTTGTCACAACTAAAGGGCCAAACCCCAAATAAGTGCACCGAACAAGAAATTGAAAAGGAAAGCACGGCAGTAGACTTCTGTAGTCATTATTACAGCACAGAAGAGCTAGGCAATGGGAACCTTTCCGAAATGGGAACAGGGCAGGAAACGGCTATTATCTGAGAAATTATCAGAGTGCAGGAGATTTCGACAGGCTAGATTCTATCAAACTGTATTGGATTTAGTAATTTCCTTGAAGAGATTAATGATTATAGATACCATCTTTATTGTCCATAACCCTATGCAGGCCCCTTGTTTATTACATGTGATTTATTAACAATTCAAGACAACTTGACATGCATTCACTACTTCCCTTTATCCCCCCTCCAAAAAGGTATTAAACTATTACTTGCAATTTATATTTTAGCACGCTTTCCTTTTTTTTTTTTTTTTTTCGGAAAGTGTGTGTATGTACTTTACACTTCACACTAACAGCTGTAGAACTATACCTCAAAGGCTTAAAACAATTCATTACCTGTGTGGGTAAAAAGAGGAAAGCTTCTGGAAATGTTTCAGTTAAACATTCTATTTAGAAAGAAATATGTCCTAAATGCTGCTGTAAAAACAGACGCTGATGTAAGGCTTTGAGTACAATTTCTCATTCTGATCCTGGGGCCATTTGGAGAAGGGAAAAAAAAGAAAAATTGTGACAGACCTGGATATCCTCAAACGGAAAATAACCCAGTGAGGCAGCAAAACTCACCTTGTAGCAAAAACACAAAAAGCTCACCTCTGTAGGCTCAGAAGCAAGAAAAGCTAGCCTCGAAGCTGTCTTCTGTGACATTGTCATTAGGATGGGGCAGATTCTGACAATCCTACCCCCTCAACCTCCCCGCTGTGTGGAGCTGTCAGGGGTGGGTCAGACCTGCCAGCCTGCATCTGCGTGACAGGCGGCTGGGAAGGTGCACTCCAAGCAGGCGTCACAATCAATAACCTCTCCAAGATTGGACAATTGAGGAAAATCTTTTATAGTTCTTGCCACTTTAGATTCAGGGGAAATGTTGTCACCTATCACAGAATGTATGGTTGCTGCAAAGAAGAGGGTACAAAAAAAAACCTCCACAAAAAACATATATAACATTTACAACCAATTTGACTCTGGCAAAGTCATGTTTTCCTGCACGGAATCAGGCAGGTTGAGCTCGGTGTGTTCTGGGAACTAATAGTGTGGGTGGAGTTGGGACATTGATGCATTTACAGTTAAAAGCTGCATGAAAATGGATCTGTTGCCGTGAATGTCTGGCTTCCAGAAAGAGAAACAATAAACCTGCGTGTTTGTGAAGGCTGTATTCCTGGCACATACATGTAGCCTTGCCAGAATAAACAAGACATATAATAAGCGTGTAGTTGATTTCCTTTTCTTGTAAAATGAGAGAAAGTCAATGATCACAAACCACCAATCGATTTTTTACTTTGAAAAGTTTCATCCACCAGCCTAAATTGTTGTTTGCAAGTAAAAACAGAAATGTGGTGACCTATAAGGAATCTTTATATCAATCAGGTGAATCAGAAAGATTATAGAGCCATTATTATTGTTTTAAATGTTGGATATATTTTGGAGATAATGTATCAAAAACCCAGAGATAATTCATTTAAACTGACTTTTATTTGATGTTTTTTTTTACTGGTGCAGGCAGCTATGTTAAGGGAAGACCAATCATGATCAGAAGGCATTTTTGTTAAAATGTGATAATCTTATTAGCAAATTGTTAAATTACTGTAAAACTGCCTCTTTCAGTAATATGTTTTTTTAAATCAAGAAAAGAGAAACATTTGTATATCATCTGTTTTGGTTAATGGCTTCAGAACTCACACCTTAGTGGAGAACTAAAGACTGAATTCTTCAAGTGGTCTCCTCAACTTAATCATGCGCTTTAAACCAAAAACAGTGAATAACCAACTTGGAGTAAATATTGTATTCATTTTTAAACTAGGAATTAACATGTTCTGCTTTCCATTCAAGGCTTTTCATATTTGAAACGCCAACAAAAATAACTTGCTTTGATAGAGAAATCATCTTCTAAAAAAGAAATCAAAATGTTTGTATGAATCAAAAGTTCATATAAATATCCACACAATTGCAATCTAACCAGCTCTCTTAAGGGCATAGGAAGGCGGTGGGGGGGTAGCTGGGGTTGGGGTGCTGCTTCGATGAGCTTGATATGCTCCTAATGAAGCATGAAAAAATTATCAAAGCGTTTCTCTATTGATCCTTCATGAGCAAGAGGTCTAAATGGCACATGTTTAAAGTCACTTAAACCTTCTTCATTATGGAGACCAAGTACCATGAAAAGTGTCAGACTGAAGTCTATTGCTGCGTGCTCATTTACGAAAACATTTTTTTTTTTTTTACCCTGTGAGCAAAGAGAAAGGGACATGAGTCAGTGCTTTGGAGAGGGGAAAAAAAAATCTACTGGTCCCCAATCTGTCTTCCACGGTGGTCACAAAGTGCACATTCAGAAATAATCCCCTCTTCGTCACCTTCCTATCATAGTGCCAACAGCACCAAGCCATTCCCCCTGTCTCTGTAATTGTCATTCCGAGTTCTTTGCTCCTTGTATAATTATTCCTTGATTAAAAGAATGGCACACAATACGATGGTTAAAAATAAATACGGATTTTCATTAGAAGTCCTAAGGAAAGGAAAACAATATTTTAAGCCACTAAACTTTATAGCTGGAAATAAAATGTCATTATTCTAATTGTGTTTTTTCAGCTTATCTGCTTTTTCGTGTGTAATCAAGCCGCAGTGCTCATTAATAATGTATAGTTCCAGTGGATATACATGCGGAAAGGTAGGAATTTATGCATCAAAGTTAATTTGAACAAGATTGTAATCACGGAATACGAGGGTAATATTAGTAAAGGCTGCATAAACCACGTTAAAGAAATATATATATATGGAATCATAGCTTAGATTAATCAAGAAGCTGAAATGTTAATTGCTCCAGGAATAGAAGGACATTAGAACTGTTTATGTTAAAATAAACAACGTCTGCAAAATGTTTATGCACAGGTACTGTGTTTGCTATTATCAATCACTTGGTAAATGTGTTTAATCACGGTTCTTAAAGCTTATCCAATATTGTAACTCAACTGATTCTCGTTATGATTAAATTACAATACATGTAGTATTCTACATAATGGCTTTCTGAAAATGCAATCAGTTAGAATGGCTATTTTACAGTTCAACCTTCAAATCTTTTTTCAGTTTCCATATTCTAAGAGGTATCGGACTTTTAGTCTCAGGAAACTTGTTTGCATCACACTGACGCCACCATTGCTGTCACATATCATCAGTTAACATCAGTATTTGCACCCGCCTTGACAAACACCAAGGACCCCTTTAAAAAATTGAATCCAGGTTTTATAATTGTTAACAAAGGAAAAGTTGTAAATGTTATGATAAAGCCATTTATAATAGGTTTTACTTGAGCAGAGTCCAAAATGAAGCAGATGAATCATATAGAATAGCTGTTACCTTTACAAAAGAGTGGACAGCATTAATAATATTTACATAAATACTGTTTGGAATATTAACTGCATTGACAAAAAACAGCTGAACCCTTTTGTATGTATACACAGCTTATACGAACGTAAGAAAGAAAAACGAAAACTTGTTTATACTGAAAAAAAGCATTTTTTTTTTTCTTCTGGTGTTTATTTAATGTGAAAAATTCATCTGAGCCCCTAGCAAGTCAGACTTACAAAGTATGCTTATAAATCACCAAATGGAAGGTCACTACTTTTCAAAAACATGTAATCCTAAGTGAATCATGTTAAGAACTGTATTCGGTATATATTTATAGGTTACATTGATTTAGTATTGTGGAATTTGCTTTATATTCCTTATTTTGATTCATTTACATGTATAATGATCAGTGGCTTTGGAATCCCTTTAGAAGTCTCCATGAAATCCAGAACATATGAGCACTTTCACTAGGTTTCTCATGTAACACATACTTAAAGCAGTTCTTTCAAATATGTCCATATAAATTATTATCAGTGGATCTATCAAAATTATTTCTGTCAGCAGATGTTTGTAAGTACAAAATGCATATGGTTTTGGAATGCATGGTTGTCGTTATTCTCTCAAAGTAGATTCCTTCTGGACTTTCCACCTTTGCTGACTTGTATCTGGCATTTTACCTCCGTGAAATAGCTAATCCCTTTTGTACAGATGTTTTTTCGTTTGTTTGCATTCTTTCTTGTTAATTTCAGCTTTTGTTTTATTACTGATCTGAAATATAAGGTTTACTGTCGGTTGTAATCCATTTATGGGGCAGAGGGAATGGTAATGAAAGGATTCCATTGCTGCTTGTTTCTTTTTTGCTGTTGTGTAGTATCCCCTGAGCTAATAAAACTAGGACGTCAGGTTTCAGCAGGCCCAGTTTCCTCAAGTGTTCTCTGCAATTTTAGTTTAGCAGTTACACAGTCCTGTTTTGCATTCAGAATTTTAACCATTTATATTTGTTTTCTGATGTGATTTGAGAAGTGGACTCAGCTGTAAGGTGAAACATGCAACTGTATATACCTGACTCCTCTGAGGTTTGGATTTTGTGTACAGAGAGGAACAATTAAAGACTGGCCCTTTAAAAGCAGATAATTGGTGTTATGAATCTTTTAGGAACTTTTTTTGCTGTTGCTGTTCTGAAGACCCATTTGAAATGTGACCTTTCCCCTACAGTGTTACCTGTTGTATTGTGCTAGGATAACCGAAGAGTGTAAGAAACAACCAATGAAACAAAACAACATCTGACCATTTGGGATTTCAATTTTTTCTTTACTGTCCTGTCATTTTCATAATCTACATTGCAATAACCCAAGAGGAAAAGTCTTAAAATGAGCACTAATGGAATTCTCTGTAATTAATTTTTAGTTACAAAAAAAAATGTTTTCAGGACAGTGCTTTATTGTTTGTTGGATTCAATTATTTTTTTTCACACCACAGCTCTCACAAACTAATATGATCTAGTACAGTATTTGAATACATTTCAAATTTTAAAACTTTAATTTGAGAGAAAATTAATATTCCGCCACAGTAATTAAGAATCTATGTGCAAATTCCAAAATTAGTTTTACGTTAATCAAATGTGGAAAAACAGAGGAAAACAAACTCTTTTTCTTTGTGTTTATTCCTTATTGTATGCAGTGGTTGCAAAGCACAAAAGAGTGCAGTGTATAATACAGTAATTATTTGTATAAACTCCGAGAGAGTCATTTTTAACACCATAGTTTATATTTACACATTTTTTGTATATATGACAATGAGATTGAGTTTCTTTTTTACAGGGCTTTATCAGATTTTTCTTCCCCTTCTTTTAGAAACCAGGATGCAAACCAGAATTCGTAGACCTCTGCAGAGCTCAGATTGAATGGGCAGCTGAGAAGTCGAGCCGAAAGAATGTCTTTCAGGTAGGAAGTAGCACATTTTTACATACATACATCAAGTGTAATACTAAAACATGTTCGTGGCATAATAAATACATTTAAATCTCTGAAGAACTACTGTAAATTGATGTCATCGTCCTTAATATTTTCATGGCATTCATTGAAATAGCTTGTATTTATCACATACTACTTAGCCTCATTCTATCAGGCTGTTAAATCCACACACACACATCATACTTATATACTCATACTTATCTGTGGACATTTGTTGTTGTGTTCTACAAAAAAAGCATTCCTTGCATAGGATTTTCAGAAAACTATCTGATATTGTATCTCAGTGCTAGAGACCTCCTTTACCTCACTTACAAAGCAGAAGATCTGTAAAACATTTCGACATTTCGATGACCAGAGTTAGATTTAGTATAAATATATCAAATACAAAATGTAAATTATGATTTATTTTGACAGAATTAGGTTTTCCGCAAAAAGTGTGGTTACAATTACTTAATTCAAGTCAGATTTTACATACATTATGAATTCTCTTCATCTTTCATTAGATATGTAACCAAATTGTTCTACATTCTGTTCAAATAAGCATATTCCATATATATACACACAGTTTTTATTTATTAGGTATAAATGTAGCTTGTATTACTCTGATTCTCTGACTAAGGTGAGTCAGCTCCCTTGACCGAAAGTAAATCTAAATCTTCTGATATAAACACTTAATTCAAACCTAATATTAATTGTGCATACTTTAATGTACTATTGTATGTACTAAGTTTTAATGTACTATTTACGTGGTTGCCTGTAAACATCTGTCCATACACTTTAACTGGGGAATTGTTTTATAGGGCAAAACTGTTCTATTTGCATGTATGTTACACACGTGCTGTTACACAAGTGTTCTTCTTTTAGCCATTTTAAAGTAGTCTTAGCTTTTTCAAAGTAATTTCTCTACAAATTCCAGATAGTTATTGTTACATTGCATTATACATTTTTGTCTGTGATTGCAAGAAAATACACTTTCTTTTCAATATACAATGCTATTGCGTTGTATTATGAAAGTCATTACACAATTGTACTTCACATGCAAATTACAGAAAATGTAAAAAAAATGTCCAAAATTATAATCCATTGGTGCATTTTTTTTTGTGAGTGGTGAATAAAATATTTAGTAGACTTTTTATGGATTATTTGTTAATTCCTTTTTTGGATTTATCCCAACCAGGACTGGCTTTTATAAATATAGTTCTATCTGAATGGTTAAAGAGGGCGTTCATCCAAGTGACTGTGGTCTTCCTGTTTATTTATACTGCTTCTCAGGTTTAAAGCAAGGCAGGTTTCATGGTTCCAGCTGAAGTAGTGTAAACACTAGTTTGAAGCACCCAAGCAAAAGTGTATATTTTGCTCAAGACAGATTTCATAAACCTTTGTTATTAACAAAAGTCAACCTTTTAAAGCTTCAGATCCATTTTTATAGACTTTAGTTTTGGCAAGACCACTTTGTTTATGTCCATTGATATGTTTGTTTTATGTCAAAATGAACTGTATCTTATGTGAATTAAAAGCATATTATCAAATTTACAACCCAAAAAAGTAGACTTTCTCCTAGTCTTTTCAGCACCACTAAGTTCTCAAAACAAACCATAATCAGCAATAGGTATTAGTAAAACTTTAAAAATGAAAACCCTGTTTTTGTAGCTTTTTATATTTGTTACACTTTCACTTTTCACTGCACTAGTTTAAGGTTGTTGTTTTAAAATGTTTACAGTTGGGCAACAAAATACTATACCAGTAGGTTTTTAGATGATTTGTGTGTAGGCATGCTAATATGCTTTACTTATGGAAATTGACTGTTTGCACAACGAAATAATTAAAAAGTTATCTTTAAGCTGTTGCACATAATGAGCACACAGAGGAAAAGTATATTCTAAAGCTACAAAACTGTTTCCAATAATAACTAGGATTCAGTTAATCCACTTCGTATTATTGTCGTTGCATTTTGCTATTCGTAATGCCAGTAGTCAGTCCTGATGGCTGGTGGTGTATCTGAGATGTTTATTACAAGGTAAACTAGTAGCATTTCCATTTCCCTGGAATCTGTAAGTCACTAATGACTGGCTGGGAGAAATTAAGTTGTGTGGCTGTATAACCTTTAGTCATTCTACTGAAAAGAATGCCAGTTCCTCCCCACCTTTCTTTTAATAGATGTTGCATGGTCGCCAAGTGACTGAATGCATGACCTGTAACTGTTTTATTGCACTCACGCATGCAACATCCAGCATTTAGTGGCAAGATGTATTGGTGGTTAACATGTATAGCGAATGCTCTGATGCGAATACAACTTTCTGTGCATGTTTATTTTCTTCCCACAATCGTATTGCAATTGTGTCTAGTGTGTGTTCAGAGTCATTATCATATCATATCATATATTATTATACGCTTAACGAATTTTCATTGTAAAATAAAAAATATTCTGTTTATGTACTGGCAAAACAACCACAGGCCTCCAAATTAAATCTGTAGGCTTTACACAACAGTCAGACAATCCCTCCCTTGTTTTTCTTGACACTGACTATTTCCTATTGGAGCTGAAATGTTGAACCCATCCATAAACCTTTCTTCATTGCTCTTTTGACCGTTCATCTTGGTATGCAGACAATTCTGGGCATTTTTGAGGTTTTCTTCATCTGACCAAAGGTTTTCAAGCTGTAACTCCCCATTATACCACCTCCCTTTCTCATTTTTTATGGTTTTCTTTGATATGGTGATATGTTATGTGAAATTTGAAGTTCTTCGCAAATTGAGCGGTGGACAGGAAACTATTTTCTCAAGTCATCTTTTGAATGTTTTCCTCTTTCTGCCTCTGCTATGTTTTGCATAGATGGCTGTTTTTTCTGTTGATTGTTTTCTACAGTCCATTATGTAAACAATGTGTTCAGCCTTTCAAGCTTGGTTTAAAAATTAAAAAGACAATGAGCTGGCATTATCACAGATTTTAATTATTTTAAATGTTTCAGTTAATTGAAGTGTTTAAAACGTACAATTAACAAGGGGCGATAGCTTCATGGGGATAACATGGGAGTAGTAGTAGTAGTAGCTGTAGTAGTACATTCATTAATGTATTTATTTTCATGTAGATTTTTCAAGTGGTTTCTTTGAACATTGGGTTACCAATCTTGGCAGGTATCATATTGCACTAAAATTAAGTTATTGATGAACGTATGGTTACATTTTGGTCCAGACTAGGGTTAGGATTAGTGTCCTTTATTTTTTGGAAATGTAGCAACATTTTTGTGATCAATTTAGGGTTAATGTTGGTTTTGGCTACGCTTAGGGTTAGTGTAAATTGTAGACTTCCATCAAGGTTGGGATTGTGTTTCTACTGAAATCGATGTTGATTTGCAAGTGAATATTTAAGTGAATCGTACTGTATTTCTGCATGAAACAAGATGGCCAGTCATGCTTCTCTCATGCAATTTCAAACTGCCTCTCATAGAAATATGGTTTAGACAAATAATCATATATTTCAAGATATTTTCTCCAGGACAGATATAGAATATTCTTGGCTTAATCCAAAAATTCTGCCTAACGGATTATGTATTTTTCCTTTCTTGAAATGCTTTCATTAAGATTTACAATTCTCCTTATATTCTTTAACACCAGCTTTGTAAATATTATTCATCATGCATATATGCATTAAAATCCATTGCAAATTTATTGAAATATAACTGTTGATCCACTTGCTGCAGTCTAGTGTGTGAAGTCAAAATGAAGCATACAAAGCTCCTTACTAATAATTTCAGAAATATATAGAATTGATCCTTAATACCATGCCAACATACCATTTAACAATGACTTTGTTAATAATTTGCAGAGAAAATATAATTGACATAAGGCTTGTCATAACTGGCTGGTGGGAAGCATTTCAATTGCAAACCTTAAAAAAAAAATGCACAACTATAACGAAAACATGCCATGTTAGTACAAATGGTGGACCACTTTTGAGTCTGTTGCATTTTGAAAGCTTCTCTAGGCTGCCTGTGCTCTTTGACCGATGGTTGTATCCTAAAGGCCATGCCATCATGCACAAGGAGAGGTTCCTGTCTGCTGTAGGGTTTTATGACTAGGAACCATGCCAGGGTCAAGGGGTCAGAAGTCCTAAAAGCAAACAGTAACCTACTTACAGACACAGCGTCCTTCACAAGACTTCCAGAGGAAACGCCAAGGTTTTCTCTCAAAATTAAAATTGGAAATATGGCAAATGCTTGAAACAATTCCCATTAAAAGCAAATTACAGATTACATTATTATTAAAGCTTATTATAAAGTATTGTAATATTTGCCATGGAAAGGCATAGCTGAGATTCAGATTGCCATGCTATTTGATATCTCTGTACATTAGAAACATGTTTGTGACTATTATGAACAGATTATAAATGAACACAGCACCTGTTGGACATGCACACAGGTTATGTTCATCTAATTTCTTCGCAGTTCATTCCTCAAATCTTCAGTTTCCTCCTTCAGCTCGTGTCTGCACCATTACCAGTGATTATAATGTAGCAGTGTATTTTCAAATACCATATGCGTATACAGAAGCCTCAATCAAATCTAAACATCGTTCCACCTGACAATCACAAATTAAAAACACGATACTTGATTTTGGGTCTACATCAAGTATTGGAATTGGAAATAACCATTTGTGTGCATTTTATTTTGATCTGGGCCTAAACAAGTTGATTGTGATAGTCATCAAACTTAAATTTGAAAATACTGGGGATAAGTTCATGAATATAGGGTTATAAAATGACAAATTCCCAAAGGTTGTCTTTTTGTTAAATCCAATAGTCTATGGCAGCAGCATTCTAGACAACGTATAAATTGATCTGCGGCTTTTTACAAAACACTAGTGGTGGTTGAAAAGTTAGCACCAGAACAGGGACAATAGATAGTTATGAAGTTAGGAACATACATCAAATGTATTTCAATGTGATGGTTAACTATTAGAGCTGGGGGCAGGATTTTTAGTATTGTATTTTAGAACATTTTGATTAGATTTGCTAGATAGCCTTTTTTGAAAACTTTATTTGTTCATAACATTATACATGTGTATGTGGCCATTTTGTACAGCTGTATGTATTACATTGGAAAAAATAAGAAAAAGTGTTGCCTGAATGTGTACTATGGCAGTTCAAACTGTTGCTCTGCTCATAAGTGATGCTAGTTCTTCCTAGAATAAAAAATGAAAAGATGAAAATTAAGGCAGCTTCCAGATCTCATAACATGCTTAAGACTTCATTGCTGCTGAGTGGTATTTTACTGTTCAGTATTTTGACTGAAATCTTAATGCAATGAGGATTAAAGGGATTACAACATAATCTTAAATAATCCAAAATGCCATGGACAGAGAAATGCTTGTAATAACTATATAAACCCATCCTGAGGTCTGACAAAATTGTCAGTCAATGGCAGGATTAAAATTAGTGTAAAAGTTGTTACTAATGCTGAATGTTTTGTGAGCACAGAAGCAATTTGTAATTTAAGAGACATACCTCTTAAAGTACTGGGCATCTACTGAAGGACAAAGCCCTTACAGATGAAGCAGAGATGGGACTAAGAAGATTTATATTTTTTGTTTTTGATCAATGTCTCATGGGCTCATTATAAAATTTAATGCATCTAGTTTCATGTATTTGATTTGAATATATATTTTTTTTAGTTTAGATTTTTATTACTCATGTTTATATTCACCAGCATGTCCATAACTTTCTTTTATGAATAATTTTGTAGCAAAGAATTAAAAAAATAAATGCAGATTTCTTGGATATTTTAATGATTATGAAAATAATTTATCTTTTGAAGCATGTAAACCATATGTGGTCTCTGCTATATTGATCAATTTTTTGACAGTTTTCGGCAAAATTATCTTAAGAACCTTTTCTTCCAGTAATTTCACCTTTTCCCATAAGTACTTTAAAGGAAGTTATTACGTTTTAAAAAAAAATGCATGTATATTCTGTGAGCTAGGTATGTGAATGAATTCCGTTTATTTCTAGCAGTTTGGTGGAATCTAAATTAAGAGAAAAAGTTAATGTTCTTTAATTTTCAACACTTTCCTCCTGTTTCAGGCATAATTAATTATTATATTGTACTATTTTACATGTAAATCATACATAGTTTAGTAAGTAAAAAAAAAAAAACTAGGTGAATAAATACATTTATTGTTTATAGGCCTGATTGTGTTTTTTTTTACTGATCCATTTGTAGACTACCATTATGTAGTGTAAGTAGTGAATACGTCTTTTAAATGCACAAATTCATACATTGTAACTTAAAGAATTACAACTTCTCATCCATTCTAATATTAGTCAGTTGCGTTTTGAATCTAATGGTTTTACATGTTGTTTCATTACAGAGCTTTCATGTCACAGATTCAGTTTAAAAGATTACAATTTATTAGTGGTAATAAATCCACCCTAAAGTTGTTCACATAACATTAACCTGTTGTACAACTGATTAACCTATGTTCAATATGCCAACATGTTTTCTTCTATAAGCAGTTTTTCTATTCTTAAAGGTCCTCAATTTGTATTAATCAATCTTGTTATGTTGGTCTTATTTCAATTATCTTTACATAAGCCTTTAATTCAGGGGGGGCATTTATTTTCTGTGTATTTGTTTATGATTTTACATATTATAACAAACGTATTTATTCAAAAATGAAAATGAAATCTACAGTAATTAATGCTGTGACATAAAAAACTGCTCAATTTGAAATACATGTCATAGACAACTTGACAATATATAGGTGTGTTTTATTAAAGGAATGTAGGTTATACGTATATTTTAAGATGTTTGACATTTTTGCTTTTTCACTGCATCTTCATTAAGTATTTATATGAATTGCAAAGTTAGTTTTATTTAAGTTTGCTTTAAGAGATGTCAAAGTTGCATGTTTTTGATCTACATAAAAAGTAATTTCAGTAAATTTATAAACATATTTTGTAACATTTCAGCTGATGTATGTACATGTTTATCACAGTCCATTACATTTTTAATCTACCCTTGAGGTATAAAAGCTGTGCAACTATGCATATTCGGTTTCAGCTTTTCTTATGATTGTGTACTATAGACTCTGGACTCACAACTTAGAAATGCACTGTTTGGAAGGATTGATCTGCTTGGACTTGTTAACCAGTCTCTTTTCTTTAAGTGCAATCAGTTATTGTGTGTTTTTATTACTAATTAATGAAATATTACTGCAGACCCACACACACAGCCTAAACTTAATTACCTGCTTTGATCAAATTTATTTTCCAACACTTTGTTTTGACTTCCTGTGCCTTCAGGACTTGCTTCCATGGAATATAGATACCAAGCAACTAAGCCAGCAAAACTGGAAGGATTTCTCCTATTGGATCTTTTGGATGAAACAGTGCATTTCCTTTAAGCATTACACTGTATGTTGGAATGAGTCTCTTAAGTATTGTGAACCAAGTCACAGCACTGCCACCTGGTGTTCTTTTTTAATAGCAGTTATTGAATATGAAACCCTAGCATATATTTTTATATAGTTAAAATTAAGGTGTGTAAGCAATATCTATCTCTGTCTATTTCTGTCTGTCTATATTTATGTAAACAGTATTAAAGAGGATGCATTTTTAAGGGCACGTTTGTTTTTAAAGAATGTATTTTTCTGTGCCATTGCTGAAGTTGTAATGAGCCGTAGCTCATGGGAATTTCTTTGGTGGAATGTTATAAATGTTTGAAAAATGTACACCTTCTGAGTGGGATAAAAGCAGGAAAACTCTGTCAAACAATAATACTGAAGTGAATTCCCAAGATCGGAAAAAACAACTCTTCGGATGGAAAAGTAGGACAGAAAGGTTTACTTTAGGATGTGAGTGGGAATTGACGAGATGGCTTTTCACTGAAAGTTGTGTGAATGTTATCCACAGTACTACTAAGAAGAAAAACCTGTGCTTTTTCCATATTTAATTCATGGGAACCAAAAGATATGTTGGAATGAGAGGATCTGATGAGAGCTTTTATGAATCATCATGATGTATTTCCTAAGAAAGAAAACTTTCCAGAAAGTGTGATAAAAGTGTAATGCTTTCCTCATATCTTTGACTATATTTAATTTGGTGTAACTATTGTGCACTCCATTTGTACATATAAAAATATCCGCTGTTGTCTTGCCAATAGCTTTATCTCGTCAAATACTACTGAAATACAAAATATGAAATCAGAAAATTACACTACAACAAATTCAACATAAAGAAATAGACTTTATGTCTGTGTGTATATGTGTATATATACACGTTTGTATGTAATTATGTATGTATATATAATGTGTGTTTATTTATGTTTCACTTCTAAAGAAGAACATTTTGTTCAACTGTAAAATTATAGTATTTCATGTCAAAGTAAGAAACTTTATGATCTAGAAAAACCATATTAAAAGTGTCATTTATGTTGTATTTAATTTAATATAGCATTAAAAGTTAAAACCTTTTAGACAAGGTTTCCATTACTAGAACCACTGATGTGCCCCGAAGGCCATCTTGAACTACACTAGCTATCATCTAATGTAAATTAAATTAGGAGCAGAATGTAACCCATACTTGAGACTCATCTGCCACAAAATTATCTTAAAATGCATGTTTAAAATAAAATCCAAAGGCCAAGTTTTAAACACATAGCAGAATTTTTATAATTAATAATATTCTTATTTGTTTTCTGTCGTAAAAATAAAAATGAATAGGGAGTTAAAGTATGTTCACATCAGTGTTACACACAAAACCAATATACAGTAATCAATAGAATTTTGCTTTGGACATTGTTTGCAGCAGCAACATGTATGTATGTATGTATGTATGCGTTTATTTATTTCCACCTACTGGAAGCAGCTGAAAACTTGTTTTTCCTAGCACAACAATATGTATTTTTTTCCAATATTCATTATGAATTCACAAATTCTGGGCCTTTTTTTCTGCATATGATGTTTCTATGAATATAGAAATGGTTGTTAAACCTTGTTGTAAAGGTACTGTGTTACATGAGAGTATAATGCTTTATATTTTCCACAAATGTATGGCATCTTTGCATGTTAGAAAGTGTAAAAAAGTAATCTAGTAATGATGCTGCTGATTTATATACTTAGAAAGAATATTGGTAATATGAGTTCAGAATATTAAATATATAAATATTTCCTTTGATTTACGTGGTTCATAGACCATAAGAAAGTTCTAATCTTCCAGCTGTCTACCTTGACAGCATTCTTACAGGATCATATTTCCAGTCGTGTTGAAGGTGTTTCAAGACCTGTGAATCTTGAACTTAATTTTCAACATGTACTTTACTTACCCTTTTTTTCCATCATGATATTAAATCTGATTGCCAGGCAACTATCCATAAAGCAACACTCAAACACGTGTTTTTTTGAAGGATGTGAAATGAAATGTGCACGAGTGCCTCTGAACCTAATGAAATGTCTACGACCTCATTCTCCTTAAGGAGATAAGATTCTTATAATACTGGTCATTCAACTTAAGGAGTTGGAGCTCTTTCATAGTCTGACTCAGGCTGACATCTTTAGCTTTTGTCAGTGGTTAGTGCAGAACATTTTGGAGTGCATAGCCATATTTTCTGATAACTAACCACCAAGCTAGAGGCCCTTTGTTTTCCTACATGTTTTACAAAATAGCTATAAGCTTGTCATGGCAGACAACAAGGTTCAGTGGTCTGTCAACATTTACCACAAGATAAAGACCAAGAGGGAAAAATTCCTGGCTCATGAGAATTGCGAGAAGTGAACATTGTGTTTGCAAAAGAGTTTTTATATATGTTTTCTCAGTGACAGCCTTAGTTTAACAGAAAATACTTAGACCATGCAAAAGGAAGAGTGTGTAGTACATTAGGCCGGTATGACTTGATGGATCTAAGCCTTGACAAACACAATTGGATATTACATCCCTTGGGTTCATATATATATATATATAGCTGCTCTTTGTATTTGGCCTATAGGCCTTTTTGTATTAGTTGGGGGGGGAAATAAAATAATCTGCACACTTTAACCAGAGTCTCACATAACAGAAGTGTTTGGACAACATATGATTTACAGAAATACTGAAGATTGGGAATTGTACACATTTTCTTCCACTCACATCTCTGACTACATTTCTAGGGATTTAGGAACAGATAATAGTTTCCTTTTCAAAAGTATGAGAAGGGGTTTAATGTAAAGGTTTGATCTGAGGTATATTAGTACGTCAAAATGTTCACTTTTATAAGCAGACAGAACTCTAACTGGGATGTGTTACTGGAAACATTTATTTTCTGGCAAATCATTTCCTTCTGAAAATCACACATATATTATGAGAAACTCTCTGCAGACATTTTTAAGTTGCACATCAAATATGTTTTACTCACTGGAGAATGCTATTCTACATTATTAACACACTGTTTTGATTCTGTATCTTCTATAAAAGAATAATGTTGATTATGCATCATTATGTGTCCATTTGACTTCAGTGTCGATTCGTATGCTACCTGTCCCAGCAATTAATGGAACATTTCTAACATAAAATTAGATTTGACCAGAGAAAAAGAGGGCATCCATCCTTATTATTTTCAAAATGATGATTGCCTTAGTGTTGCAGTGAAAATTACACGAACAAAGTGAAGCAGTGAACTGACCTGAAGAAATGATTACAAGTACTTCAACCCCAGGATGACCTCTCCCCAGAGCGTTCAATGTGAATAACTAAAGCCCAGACTATTCCAGAAAGATTTTGCATTTATATATTTGCATAAAAATACATGTCAAAGTGTACTGGTAGAAGGCTAGCTTTTTTGACAGCATCTACACAATGTTGCCATTAAACAAGTCAGATAGCCAGACAATACCGAATAGATATAATTGTCTTGGCCAGTGCCTCCACTGCAGTCGAATGAAATGAGTCATATGCAACCACAGAAAAAGTATATATAATGCCACCTGTATTGAATACAGCATTTCAAATGATAACACTGTCTACTTTACCATTTGATTATTATATTTTTCATTTGGGGGCTTTTCTATTTTTCATTTGGGAGTTTCATCTGGCTTCTACAGATGAAGCCAAAGTTTATGGTCTCAATTCTGTGCCCTAAACAACATTAGACATTATCTGAAATAATATGAATTCATAACATTTGTTTTACATTAAGATGAGCATTCACCTCCGGTGTTATGACATCATCATAAACAAGTTAAAATAATAATAATAATAATGGGAAACTATCAAATTCCTTATGCAGAAATAGACAGATGTGGAGAGGCACTGCATATGTTAACAGAAATAACTTTAACCAAATGATATTTATTACAAATATGAACACCGTGTGAACGGCACAAACAATGTAACCTCATGGTTGGGAAAAATGTAATATGTCAGAATACCTGGATTGGGTTTCATAAGCAGGTGTTTTTGTGCCAACATTCTTGACCACCTGTTTTTCCTCCATTGTTCTCGGTTCAAGACGGCCACGTGGGTCTTCTGAGGCCATCAGACAGGGGGGTTTCTACATGTTGTTGACAACACTATACTTGTCTATGTATTTGTTCAGGCAATTCAGCTGTGAATCCCCATGAGGGCTGTGCAAGACTGCTTTTTTCCCTTTTAAAAAGCTCTGGTCCCTGCTTGAATGGTTGCTATGTCCAAGCCCAGTGCCCTAATCCTGCCCTGCTCTTCCTCTAAGCAGGGTGTTAACTTAATCCCTCTCATTTAGGCAGCTGCACTTCCAGGGAACTTAAAAAAAAAAAGTTATAATTCTGTGACTGACACTTTCAGCTGCTGAAACATCCTCCTGATTTCACTTCTCAGCGTTTTAAGCTTCAACTTGAATTTGAAGATTTGTGCCCACCAGATGCATTTCTCTACATAAATAGTAAAAACAACAACGGACATACACTGTAGAATCCGACACAAAATTATCATTCACTGCTTTTTGAACTCTATTTATTCTGTAATGAAACAGGGATTTGATATGAGTGATGTTTATACATTTATGAGAAATCAGTGAAGTAATATAAAGTCAATCCAGGTGTGGAAATGGCAACTATCACTGCTTGGACACATTTGTTTCCAATTTAAATCACTCTGGTAAAAATAAAATTAAGTATTCAGACTATTAATTAGCTCTAGAACAATAGTTTGAGTGTCAGTGATTACTGGCTGTTTAGCTAAAAATGTCATAGAAATCTGAAAGAAAAATAGTCCTTGAACAACAATTTAAACATCTGTCTTCCTCTCCATGGACAGGGGTTTAAACATTTGTTAACAGACTAAGTTTTGTTTAGTTTTCTTTTACTTTTGTTGATTGAGTGTTTGAAGCTACAGGAGAGTATGAAATCAAACAAAACTGTTTGCCAAAGTGTTTTCATATGTAGTGAAAACAGTCTTAAAGGCAAATTTCAAAATAAGTATCTTATAAACCAACCACTTCTATTTAAACCATAGAAATGTGAAGGTGACATCATAACACTCTTAGGCCGAGACTAAATCAAACCCCTATTACTCTTATACTAAGTAGTACAATTGTGTTCTAAAATTCTCCCCCATTTTATTTATTTGTTTAAATGATTTAAGATCTTTAATTATGTATATCCAATGTGGTGTTAAATGACATGGGAAAAAAAGTGAACCTTTTATTAATATTATATCATGTACTTACAATTTCCATTCCATGTAATGAATTTAAGAGTGTAAGAGAGTATCATAAATGTAGTCAACCTCCCATCCCCCTTTTAAGATTTAAACTATTGTGCAGTTTATTCCCACGCTTCATTTTTATAGCTGTAATGATGCCATAAAAGGTCAAAAGTGTTGATACAATTTACAATCTGCATAAGAATCTGAAGCACTTATCCATGAAATACTAAACATTAGAAATGTTTTGGGGCACTACAGTTAGTCTATCCAAGGTTACATCTTATCTAGCTTTTCCCGTTTGTAAACATTGGTAATAGGTTTTGATCTAACCATGGGAAGATAGTATAACTGTGCTGACAAATGCACTGGAACCTTGTCATGAAAGGGTCATATTTTGAGGCAAATAAACCAGAAATTACTCCCACCGAGCCTTTCACTGTCACCCCTTTGATACCTTATTCACTAAAAGGTATTTATCCAATTCATTTACTGTGTTCATTCTTTAACATGTATCCAGCCTTCAAAACCAAAGGCCTTAATTGCAAGCCTTTCTCAAGAGTTCATTTGATGATGTGCAGGTATGCCGTCAAAGAAAAATAATTGCACAAACAATTATCCTGTGCATTCAGCGCCAAAGCGTCCAATCAAATTAGAATGGCCATAGATATATGTATTACTATTTAATTAACAGATTTAATCTGCTATACTAGATATCTAATGACACATTATTTAATTGTAATTAAGTATTAGAAAGTATTTAAGAGGTACAGTTTTCAGTTTAACTACATTTTGGCAGTGGCTGTACAGATAAAATATAATTCTCTCCACCCTTTTATAGGAATTTTCAGCAGGTCTAAATATATGAAACATTTTAATGGAAAACAATAACCCAAAAACCTTTTAAAGGACACAATGAAAGGTTTGAAAAGTGCACCTATCAGTCAACATTAAGTAATGAGAAATGCTGAGATAGTGAATCCCAGCTTTGGAAAAATACCCCACCTTACACCCAAACCGAATTTCCTGGACTGTGAGATAAACCTGCACTTGTTTTTGAATCAGTCAACACCCACAGGACTAAATCTGCTGCCATCTTAATGGAAAGAACTCCAAACCAAATAGACAGAAATCATATTCACTTCTTGAAAAATCTGTCAATCATCAAGTTATTGTTGTGAGTGCCTTGAAGCAACATATTTTACATCCTGTATCTGGTTTAGGTCAATCACTTCTTGAAAAGAAAACAATACCAAACAAAAGAAAAGAAAAATGTGTCAAGTGGGAAAGACAAAAGCACTCTAAACAATAATACACTTAGCTGGGTAACATTGACACAAGTCTTAAAAAAAAAAACTATAAATAAAAGTCCTTAAAATGTCTATAATAGTAATTCAATGACTAGTATAATCATTATTAGCGTTAAAAGCACTAGTTTTTCTTAATTGAACCATAAGCTACATATTCCTAAATGATTAATTGTTTAATACAATGCTCAGGGTTAAAACATGATAGTTTATTTGTAACCTCCAACAAGACATGTAATAAATAGAACAAAAAAGAGATTATATTGTTTCTAACACTATGAGGGTGGACATTAGATTGATTTTTTTAATACTAATTTAATAACAGGTACTATTTAAATGTGTTGCCACTGACTATACAGAGTATGCTTCACATGTAACATGCTTGCTGTCTAAAAACAAATTATATTTACCCATTTTTAAATAAAACGAGGTTTACTTCTCCTGTCCGTATGGATTTATTTTGCAGCACAAACATCACGTTGTTTATTCGATAGGACTGCTTTTAAAACTACAGACATGTTCTCATGCTCATTACTGTTTTTGTAAAGTGGAAACATTGGCAATGGTTATGTAATAACAGATGGAAGATGAAATTAACACATTTTGTCTCTGTAATTCTCAAATCTTTTATTTTTAATACTGCAAATGCTGATTCACTTCTTGTGACCCCGACAGGCTACAAACACCTGTCAGGAGTATCTACAGTAATATTCCATGGCTAATTAGCACACGAGGAATTTGCTTTAAAACATACAGGATCTGTGGGAAACTTCTGTAATTAGAAATTGTTGGCATGTACATTTGGTTAACATAACTCTGAGTCTCAAGCAGCAAGAATGAAAAGAGAACACTGTTATTTCTTGTGAAATTTGCATGACCTCAATCTGAGGAACCAGCTAGCACAGAACATTTGGAAACAATAGTATATGGTGCTTGCGTGCATATATAAACTTGAAAGTTATCGTCAATTATTAATATTCTTTGTTTATTATACAGTACATCCATGAATATGATATATGATGTGACTACTAATAAAAATCAAAAACTTAATAATGGCTAATGGGAACACAATAGCATGTAGTATCCTAGAATTAGGTAACCTAAAATCCCCACCCACAACTTCAGGGGAAAACCGTACTGGGTGAATTGCCGTGGACATGAGGTGATTTACCATGAACTGGAGCCTCATAATGGTGTTTTAGTTGAAGAACTGTTATTGCTTCACTTACTGGTTGATGTAATACCTGTTATTGTAGCATTTATCTGTGTACTCTCAGCCGTGTAGAGGAACACACTATTATCACCTACTTCTTCCCACGAGTACGCAGGTTTTCATACTAGTGTTCAGTGGGAAGGGTAGTTCAAGGGGTTGTACTTGTCCATTGTATGAAAGGAAGAGGTTAAATAATTGAAAGCTGAGAACGTCCTAACACGGTTTTTCCAAAATGTTCAAATATATACAGGTCTTACTCAGCTTGGTCCTAGCTGTATGTCTGCTGCTGGTTCAATTGTGACACATTTTATTGTGTGGATGATAGTTTTTGTGCAGAATTTAGTGGTGAACCAATTCTCTTTAAAAATAAAAAAATCTGAGATCAGTAGCCATGTGTTTAACAGTTTTACAGTGTTTTCTGTATGGTTTAGATAATCTACAACTGTAAAACAGTAATAATATAATTTAACTATGGGGTGATGAATCTTCTTGTTGGTGGCATTTCAGATTCTGTATTTTATTTCTCACATTGGCTAATATCAATTGTAATCCAGTTATTATGATTAGAATACTATTTTTATCCCTATAATAAATACAGCTGCTGATGAAGAAAAGATGTTCACATTCCACAGTGGTGGTGTTTTTTTGTCTTTCCCTCCAATTGCTGTGTACTGAGTGGCTAAAAAACTCCAGTATGGGCCTTTTATTACCTTCCTCATAATTAAGCTGGGGCTTGTGGTTTGTTCGGGAGAGGCATGCAAAACAAAATCCTATCCACCCTTTGCATTTTATCCAAGTGTGCCATGGTTGTAACCATTGTTTTACATAACTGTTGATTTGTCAGTTTCACAACAAGGGAAACCATTAAATAGCTGAGTTCGGGAAATAAAAAGACAACAGGTCACGGGCCAGAGAAGACAGTTTTCCATCCCACCGCAGCCCACTGAACAGCCTTCCAGAGACTGTTGAACAGAGCTGCCAGATTTTCTTCTGAGGCACGTCTTGTTGCATAGGTTTTATTTTAAAACCAATTTAAAATACTTTTTGGCTCATGTGTATCAAACCTTATCATTGCGTTTCAGTTAAACATGGATTTGGTGGTGAATTCTGTGTTTTATTTATTTATATTATTAGATTTAGTGTTTGGAAACATGTCTTGGCCCCTCACCTGTCTCCGAGCATCCCTTTGATATAGGGTAGATAGCGGATGATCATTTTTAACATATCTTGAAAAGGCAGAATCTAACTCGTTCTTGTTCTAGTTCATTCTGTTGTTCTTGTTTCTTCTTAGATTGTAATTACTTGTCCATTTGAACCTTAAGTTTAATATGTGATCACATAATAAAGCCATTAACATTTTTTTATAAGACTAATTGTGTTCTTCCCCTGACAGTACAGTGGAAAACAAAATAATGTACTGAAAATTTCAGTTACCCAGCTTCCATAATCTGTTTTTAATGTTGATCTTATTAGTAGGTTCATTGAGTCAAATCTTTTACTAGTGGACGATTATAATTTATTTATCAAACTATGAAGCCAATTTAGGTTCACAGTGTAAAAGCAGCAGAGAAGTTGAAAGGCGTTCTTGTTCTAAGCATTGCAAGGGAATGACAATCACACTGGATGTATATGTGACTTTCCTAAGATTGCCAGAAATCAAAGGATAATAACTTCACTTATGCACATTAAATTAAGAAGGAACAAATGCATCTTTTATGCTTTCGTGCATATAAAATGCATGTCAAAACACATAAAACATAAATAAATAAAAGAAGAAAATAAGTTTAAGGACGCATCTTTGTCTCCGTAACTGGAAAAGAAATACTCTGATGTCAAAAGACTTACTTTTTATCTACTTGGTGCAGTAATGGTCATGTTGCCGCATGGCCTTCACTTCAATAATTGATCAGAGTTTGTATAACACCTGCTGTGAGCAGAAATCGCAGTATTGCTTTGAACAAACTGCTGTGACATTATAGCATTTGGCACAGCAACAAGATCTTGAAAATATAGATATAGAAACAAAAGAAAGAAGATGGATACATTTGAGCAGGGAAAACTGCCTAGGGCTAGAAAGTAATGAGCACATTTCCGCAGAGAGTTTTGACCTGCTATTCGAAAATTGTTTCTTGTCTTAATAAATCCTAAAAGTGTAATTTACTTGCAAAGAGAAATAACAAAGGCACAGAAATTCCTTTTGATAAAAACACTTGTTAAGGTTGATATGTCGGCTGTGTTTCAGATTGTGGAGGGATAGTTGGATTTTCTTTCCTCAGGTGGCTGTGGTTGCCTTTAGATCTGTAAAGAACGGTTATTCAGACAGTCCCAAGCTATTGTAATTCTTCTGACGAGCTATTAACATAAAATAATAATAATAATTTAAACACGCTTCTAATTCAATTATAACTTATTTTAAGGTGAACTTTTCAAAACGAATATGATGTACGAACAACAAGATAGGCGATTCTGTCAAACAAGACCCATTAGAAGTCTACAAATAAATAGATTTCCAACCGTGCAGTAAAGAATATCTAACAGGAAACTCTGCATTAGATTTCATAGGTATATAAATAATAAAAATCTGTTATTAATTCCTTATGTACTGCAAATATTGAACAATATCCCGCCTAATCACCCACTTTTATTTCTCACCTGTAATTCCAAACATACCTTAAACTCAGTGTTGGTTCTAAAAACATCACATTTAATTGCTCTAAGCGTATTTTGCAGTAATTTTCTTGATTTATGAGAATCAATTACAATAAAAAATGAAATCTGCAGTGTTTATATGGATAATTATTTTCTATTCTGGAGTGGGAACATGTCTTATTTGTGACTCTTTAAATGAGCTTGACTTGTTTTAACCTATTAGCTGCATTGGGAATTCAATCTTTGAATTTTTTTTAGAACTTGTTTAATTAAGGAAAATAATGTATTACTGTATACTCTGTCACAGACAAAATCAAAGAATGTGAAGAAACAATATCTTTTTTTTGATTATTTTAGTTGTAGCTTCTACATTTCATGCTAATTTCAGTTTCATCAGTTGTTATATCCTGTAGTGTCAAGACATATACTAATATTGAAACATTGTGTTGTTTAAAAAGACAATGTTTGCAACATATCCCGTTTGGGTAAATTCACAGTTTTACTATTATCTTCAGAATATGCCTAAGGCCAACAAGGCTTAGGGATATACTGCCATCTCTTTGGTCTGCCTATTAGGAAACTTGTGAAGTGAAAAATAAGGTTTCTTTTAGGCCTTCTGTTTGAATGTTTACATACAAGGCTTGTGAATTCAGAACAGCTGTAAATAAAAGCTAAAGAGAGTCTTTTTGATGGCACTGCTGCCAAAACCTCCAAGATTCAAATGACACATCATTCCTTTGAAATATAATAAAGTTCTTTGAAATAAACCATATTTTCAAGTGCTGCCATATTGAAACAGCAGGGATTTATTTATTTATTTTTGTAATAGGGATCTATAGCTACTTTTTCAAAGCTTTAAAGTCTATGCATTTATACAAGTATAGCACCAATATTTATTTACAGGATGCATTTTACAATTCAGCTATTGTTTTGCGTCTGGCCAGTGTGATTCTTGAATCACTCTTGTCTACAATTCATACTCCACACAGATTTATTTTGCTGCCAGAGATTGGGTAAACAAGTACAGATAAGGAACCCTAAAGCCAGGACCCTTATGAACCCATTCTTGGGTCAGGGGGTACCTCAGGTCAAGCAGTTCCACTTTTCTTCTCCTGGGGGGTAACTGCGTACAGTAGCACAGGGGAAAGCCATCCCAATGTCTTGTGTAATCAACATTTAGAAAACAGCTTGAGGGCAACATCAAATTCCCAACTGACTGACAATGCTGAAAGCAAACTCATGATCTTGGGATTCAAAGGGTCAGCGTGCCATAGTTTATGCATGTTAAACCAACAAACAAGCAAAGCCGCATACATCAGAGATTGTTTTTCTGTAAGCGTATGAATACTAAACTGTCTCTGCATTCTGCTTCTGGAATGGATTCTTTCTAATTCAACTAGGTATTTGTATTATTATTATTATTAAAAGCGGTTGGTGACTGATGGATGATGGGGATACACATACAGTACATTAAGTATAGGCTACTCCAATTATTAATTAATTGATGTTAACATCAGAGAAATCATACATTTGACACTTGTCTCATGTTTTTAAGAACAAGCTAACATACATATTACTATGTTATAGTTGTTTTACTGGAAACAAGTACAACTAGGTACCCACAGCTGGTATTTAAGCATAGCACCCTCTAGTGGTGTTTCCTTCATATTCTACACAGAAAATGTCCAATCAACAATATCATAAAAAATGAACAATGAATCCAGCCTTAAACTGGATTAGTGTTTTATAGATTTATAAATGGATGAAGTCCACAATTTATAAGAACTAAACCTTGTTTAAGCTCAACTGTTCCTATAATACAAAAATCAATATATTATGACATCACACATACATGCAAAATCAATCACTAAATAAATACTGCTTCCATCTCTATGATATAAACACTGTAATCTCCCTTGTACGTATGTATATGTGTGTGTCCCTACTTCAGAGTTCACATAAAATGGTCACTTAGGATAGAGTGACCAAGAACTCTCCTATTGTTTGGAAAATTAATAATCAGTAATTTCTGTAATTGTGAACATCTAAACAGAGCAAAGGGAGAAGAAACAAACCTGCACCGCGAGCACGCAGCCTTGTTACGAGCAGTTTGTTACCAGGCGTCTAAAAAAAGGTTTTGCAGCTGGCGGCACAAATGTGCTTTCAGCATTCAGGCCTTCATTGCAGTTCACCACTAAATGTATGGAATCAGCGACTTGCTAAAAACTACAATTACAGGTGATATACAGATTGAAATCACAGGGCTGTTTTTTGTGGAGGAAAATTGTCCTAATGATGGGTTTGGGGATGGGGGATGCATCTCTTTTCTTCTGCCATGATGGGTAGCTGAAGCAGCTGCACCTGCCTCTGTGTAGTGCTCTGCCACACTTAATGATATCGGATGATATCATTAGGCAAAGTGTTCATAAACAGATGTTGAGCTGCTGCCTAAATACTGTCAGCTGAGCAAGTGCATCCTGAAACAGTATTATTTATATAGAACATTTAAGTTTGTTATGTTAATAACCCTGCTATTAGCGCTTTGGATGTTGTGGTAGGAATATAAATGCCATCAATGGGTATGCCAGTATCTTCAGAAATGGAGTTAAGTACAACTTAGAGGTTCCTGGGTAGGAGATTAATAACGGGCTATGTTTAGATCTTTTGTTCTTTGGTATCCTTTTTTTGCACTTAACATTTTCACTGCCAGGTAGCGTTGGTGCAGGAAGTTTGATTTCGCACGGTTTTATGTCACACTTTTTTTCTGCTGAGTAGCAGCAGCAGGAATACTGTTCCTGATTTATAATTGAGTATTGTGTTTGCTGAATAAAACAGACATTCGTGGATAATTTGTCCACTCTACCATAGTGTTGTTCCAAGGGCAAATGCATTATATTCATCTGGTAGAGAAAGTCAGGAAGTGCAATGATGCTGAGTCTTGTTCTGATATGGCAGTTTGAATCCATACCCTTGGAAAGTACTGTCTACTTGCACTGGAATATTGTTTAAATTGCCAATGGCTGTACTTTCTTCTGGTACATCAGTTTTTAACTAGACAATTATTTTCCTTGCTCTCATGTGGAAGGATGGCAATAAATTAACTGATTGTAGTTGTAGCCTAGCTTGGTTTTTGCTTTTTTGTCACATTATTAGAATAATGATAATAAATACATGAATAAATACAGAAATTAACACATTCTATATATTCAAACCCACAATAACAAGGTGTCATTCTCTGGTACCTAATACACTTCGGGACACAAGCAATATCACAGATTAGTGACAATGTCAGTAAAGAATATTGTGGCACCGAAATACAGTGTAAATAAATACAAAAAATTCTTATTGTGCATTTTTTTATACAATCCACATATTCATAATAATCCACTTAATCTGTTCAAATGTTTTACATGATACAGCTTCAGTATGCTTTAAAACTATTTCTGCAATGTTTTGAAACATAGTTCATACCTTCAAGACATAGAAATACAGAAGAAAAACAGAAGCTACAGTAATCAGCTGCAAACAGTCAAAATCATGTAGCAGTGAAAACTTTAAATATTTAACTTTAAAAACCTAGCTGGGAAAGAATTGTTTATAACTACAAAATGGAAAATAATCCCAATGAGAGGCATAGCTCAGTGGTGCTATATATACAATCTAAGGTGCCAATTTCTTTTTACTGTTTTATCCATTACACATGGATCTTTTTTACTATGAGTCTATCGATTGAGAGAGGGTGTGGTGGTTCTGGTGTTATCATATACCTTCTTGCATTTATATATAAACATGAATTTAAAAAGTCTTCCTCTACCTATCTATATATCTACCACTTCCTGTCCCTCCCTGTCTCTCTCTCTCTCTCTCTCTCTCTCTCATATATATACATACAGCACAGCACTATAAAGTTATTTGACCTATTAAAGGAACTGATATGTTAGAAATGTTGAGCAATGAAATTATGTACATTCACACTTAATCTCATGTTGTCCTATTTGTCCTCCACAGTGCACAGTTTTCATAATATGAATAGGGTTAGCTACTAACTGTATAAGCACCCTATACATACCTACTTACATGCGTGTGTGTGTATGTGTGTATCTATATGTATATATAATGTTATATATAATTTAACAAGTATAATCTTTATTGCTTGTTTGAGTTTGTTAAAAAAATTAAATAACATATATATATATATATATATATATATATATATATATATATATATATATATATATATATATATATATATATATATATATATACCCAACTATGTCACCTGATGACAGGTGATAGACACAGGATATCATAGTAGTGAAACTGAAGATTACATATTAGTTACAATTGAAAGTTATTAAAATGGATCAACACAGCACATTCCTATAGTAAAACATTTCTGTAAATATTTCATTTTTAAACTTAAATAACTAGTTCTGTACCATATAATTTTTACCTTCAGTTAAATCACCTATCTATATAGAATGAACATGCGAACGTAATCTGTCAAAAGAGACTTCGGTCAGGAACATGTAATACATGTGTAAATCAGTTTTAGGCAAAGGTTAGACCTCGAATATTCTGCTCAAATATTGTAATTTTTATGAAACTAGCCAAGTACATTTTAACTATGCTATTATGCTCATTTGTCCTGTCAGTGATGACAGCCTGTTTGACTCAGAAATGGCCATTAGGTACAGCTTTGTCATCTGACAGGAGGCATTCTGGTGCTCCTAAAAACCTCTAATTATTTCCTTCGGAAGAGACAGCATTACTCAGAAGGTAATTTTTAACCTTTCCCGTGCACCTGGGGAACGCTTCTCAAGGGAGCCAAGGTGCCTGTGTGGCATTCAGTCATCAAAACATGACCTTTAATAGTTGCTCAGAGAGCAGTTGGCACAGAATGCCATACACAGGGTAATGCTAATGTTGATGACTAATTTATGCATTAGCCAGAGCGTCTGCAATAACTTTATGTAGGTGCTGCATTATAGAACAATGAAAAGTGGGATTAAAAGAAGGAACTGTAGGAGAAACTAGAGGTTGAGGCATTATGGAAGATCATTTTGACTGCTGTGTTGCTAGAAACCAACAAGAGGGAATACGGTTGGCTAATTATATTGCAGTGAATAAATTGACTGAGACCACTGAGCTTTTTAAAATTTGTTGGGCACAATCTGATTTACGTGACTGACCTTTAAGCCTTTACCCAAATTGCAAGTGACTAGAAAGAATGTTAAATAAATACATATTCCATTATGAGATGACTATTAAAAAAAAGAAAACATAAGAAATAGCGAGACATTCTAAATCAGCAGAGGCCATTCTCAGAATCGGCAGTTTTACAGTGCATACATGCCGTGTTTTTAATCTTTTAAACTAGTTATCAGTTTCCACAGTGTAATGATAATATTTCTTTTTTTGCTGAGTTTATAATATAAAAAAAAACACTTTTATTTTCAGCAAACTTAACGTGTAAATATTTGTATGAACATAACAAGATCAACAACTAAGACTGAACAAGTTTCACAGACATGTGACTAACAGAAATGTAATAATGTGTCCCTGAACAAAGGGGGGTCAAAATCAAAAGTAACGGTCAGTATCTGCTGTGGCCACCAGCTGCATTAAGTGCTGCAGTGCATCTCCTCCTCATGGACTGCACCAGATTTGCCAGTTCTTGCTGTGAGATGTTACCCCTCTCTTCCACCAAGGCACTTGCAAGTTCCCGGACATTTCTGGGGGAACGGCCCTAGCCCTCACCCTCCTATCCAACAGGTCCCAGACGTGCTCAATGGGATTGTGATCCGGGCTCAAAACCGTGACTCGTCAGTGAAGAGCACTTTTTGCCAGTCCTGTCTGGTCCAGCGAAAGTGGGTTTGTGCCCATAGGTGATGTTGTTGCCGGTGATGTCTGGTCAGACCTGCCTTACAACAGGCCTACAAGCCCTCAGTCCAGCCTCTCTCAGCCTATTGCGGACAGTCTGAGCACTGATGGGAGGGATGGGAGGGATTATGCGTTCCTGGTGTAACTCGGGCAGTTGTTGTTGCCGTCCTGTACCTGTCCTGCAGGTGTGATATTCGGATGTACCGATCCTGTGCAGGTGTTGTTATACGTGGTCTGCCACTGCGAGGACGATCAGCTGTCCTTCCTGTCTCCCTGTGGCGCTGTCTCAGGCGTCTCACAGTACGGATATTGCAATTTATTGCCCTGGCCACGTCTGCAGTCCTCATGCCTCCTTGCAGCATGTCTAAGGCACGTTCACGCAGATGAGCAGGGACCCTGGGCATCTTTCTTTTGGTGTTTTTCAGAGTCAGTAGAAAGGTCTCTTTAGTGTCCTAAGTGTTTATAACTGTGACTTTAATTGGCTACTGTCTGTAAGCTGTTAGTGACCGTTCCACAGGTGCATGTTCATTAATTGTTTATGGTTCATTGAACAAGCATGGAAAACAAACCTTTTACAATAAAGATCTGTAAAGTTATTTGGATTTTTACAAAATTAACTTTGAAATACAGAGTCCTGAAAAAGGGACGTTTCTTTTTTGCTGAGTTTATATTGTTTTGAATTAAGGAACATCCTATATTCTACACATACCTCTCCTAAGTCTTTATTAAACTCTGACTAAATTCCATCATGAAAGGATCCCACAGAACTCCATGGTACTAGTGTTGAGTTAACACTTAGGGTGGCTTTTATACTTATAACCTCAGATGCAATAATATATATTTTAGAGCTAGAAAAAATCAAGACTTTAACCTACTTTCAAATTGCAAAATATAAACATATATTGTATCGTAGTTCAACGTTTTGCCCGATGTCAATTTCCATGACTTTAAAAGTCAAAGCGTGATAGGGTCATAGTTTGTAATGTGCAATTTGATTGGCTCTAGGCAGTCTAGTTAGATTAATTCAAATGATTGGTTATAAAAGTTGATCCATTCATGTTTTCCACAGATAGTTTAACACAAATATATTAATTTAAATATTGGTTAAAAACAGATTAGAAACCCATTTTTACTCTCCAACAGTATATTTTTGTTCTTGTACACAGTAAATCAGATTATAAGTGTCAACATATATTTACATTTTCTACAACATCCATTCAGTTAAACCACCTTGCAATTCTGTCTGTGATGAATGATATAATTACACAGATCCATTGTACCTGTAGTAGTACTTTTCCTGTAAAACCAATAATAAATACACTGTTTTATCAAACACACAACATCTAATGATTCACTGTCATTAAATTTTAATACAGAAAATCTCCATCTTGTTTGTGTATGTATGTATGTATGTATTGAATTATTAACATGGCTATATCAATAAAACTGATGGTTAAAGCAGGTAAAGGTTTAGAATTTTGGAGAAGACAAATTCATTACATGTGCTCAAATTAAATCTGTATTTCATACATGTAAATAACAGCTGTTGTGTTCCACACAGAGTGACGTCAGATTGTGTTGACGGGTAGCTCCATCTGCTCTGGAGAAAAAACAAAAATACTTAATGGTTTTATCTAATTTTTCACATAATTATATATAAAATACAACATGTCTTCACTGAAAGATTTTAGTAATTATACAAATAAAATATAATTTTCAAGTTCAATTACAGCAAATGTTACTTGTACCTGTATCAATTTGAAACAAATCTAGCATGTTAAAATTGTTCAGTTGGGAGGCCCAGAACATTTTCACACAGCCAGAGATGCTTAGCAGTGACAGGTCATGACTCCAATGCTTTGTCCCAGCTGTGTTTGTAAGGTCCGACACTATTACTCTCGTAGAGTAAATTAGGCCCTGCTTCTGTAGGTTATGTTGGGCTTTTGATGTTGTGTGGACAAGATATCACAAACATGTTCTGTGGTTATGAAGACTTGGTAAGGTGTAGATATTCAATAAACCCTGATCACATGGTTGATATTGTTGACACTAGTCTATGGGTGCTTTCTGGTGTCTAAACTCTTACATATGCGATTTCTCATTCGTTTTTTGTGATATTGATATGTGTGCAAAAGTTCTGGTTAAAAGGTAACTGGACATCTAATTGTGATCCTGCTAGCTGTGCCACTCAAACGATTGTCCAGTTTCACAAAGCTTGATTAGCACTAGTCTAATATTGAGTACTCCATGACAAGAGCTAATTTTGGTCTGTGAAACCAGCCCTAAGAAGGCTGTAAGACTGGGAGGATAAGTGATGCAAAATGATATCTAGAATTTGTCTCACATTCTTCCCAAGTATCCTTATTTCTGTCCATTTCAGTCGATTGCAGAATGAGACACACATTCAAGATTCTGCCTTTGCCAAAAGCACTACCCTAGCAAACATGCAGCATTTTTTTTCTTTTTAAGTTAAGTAGCTATTTATAAGCATGTATGCAACATCTCTTTTGAAAATGTGCCAGCACTGAAAGTGTTGCGATTGTAAACTGAATGCTAACTGAGTACAACCCAGTTTATACCCTAATTGCAGCAGGTAAACTAGTTCACATTCTCAAAGATTGGGAGAGCGGCTAAATCTCAGAGGGGGGTAGTTATTAATTTAAAACGCAAAACATTTCTAAAGCATATGGAAGAGAATTTACTTGGGTTTTTACTTTTGAAAAACTGCTTTGCCCTAGGCTTGAGCTCATTACTGCCAGGAACTTGTCCATAATCCCTGAAAATTCCCCTTGTGTCAACTGTTATTAATAGTATTGTTTTCAATATGTTGTAAGGTAAGCATACAAAAAAAATGAAAATAAAGAATTTGAGATTGACTGCATTAAATTCTCAAATCTTTGGTCTCCAGATAAGAAACAATCCTGAAGTTCTTTTTTCGAAAAAAAATAAAATAAAAATAAATATATATATATATATATATATTTTTAAGAAAACCTACACATTGGATAAGAGTTTAACATCTCTTGTGGTACGTATTTAACTAAGAATATTGCTTATTTTCCAGAACCAAAAGAAACTTATGCAGATGTCATGGTCTTAATTTTTCTGCAACTTTATGTAATTTCCATTTAGTTATAACAATAATAACTATACTATTCATTTACTGCTAAGGGAAAAAAGCTTATTGACTAAAGCCACACTGTGCAAGCTTGTAACCCAGTTTTAAAAGCCTAAGCAGATGAAATAGATATAATAATTACATTTTTAAATGCTGCTATAACCTTTTTAGTGATCAATGATTAACTACATTTAAAATAATGCCATTCACTTGTAGATAATGCTTATAATTCAATATATACAAAGAAGTCTGAATCTGGTCTGGACAATCATCATTTACAATTGGTAAAAACTTTTCCAAATGTATGAAAAGGTCAATGTAAATCGTTTTCCTTCCAGGGAAATAATGTAATAAAGTAAATAAACATAAAACGAGATAGATTTTGTGCACATCTCAGATTTATACCCACATTAGTGATTTATATATTATTTGTAATCCCTTGTTCTGCCCACATCACCATTAAGCTTTGAAATTACACATTCTATCACTTCTATCCTCACCTGAGTATTGGATTACTGAAATAAAATATGAATAATTAATGATGAGAAATAGGTTCCTGGCAAAGGCGACGGCTGCAATTTAATAATGAGCATTATGTTTCTTTTTTTTCTCCGCGTGTTGTTTGTACTTCTCCGATGTCTAACAAGGGAGATTTTTACACAAAGCAGACAGGTAACAACTGTTTTTTATCCCGGCAGAATGAGACTCCCAGCAGCTGTAATAAAACCTGTCCCTTTCTTTGTGCTCGTCTAGTTTAATAAGTTGTTGCTAAATAAATTAGAATATTTACCCAGGAGAAAGAAACAGCGAACCCCAATCCTTGTTACTAAAGCTCTATGTGTGCTTTAGATGTATATGATGTTGTGGAGGTGGATGTATGTATTTTTAATGAAGTAATAATTAATTAAAAAGTACAGATACATTATGAACTACATGCATGCAGGTTATATACATATTGTGCATATGGGCATTAAAAAAAAACTTTGCTACATATGGACTGCTTCTTACAACTAATCAGCAGACTGATGGTGATTTGCTGACGGCGCCAGGTTGGAGAGGACTGGATTTAGCACAGTGCCCAGGTCTTTGCTGCGGGCTGCACAGGTTGGCCCGAGCTCTGCTGGGGAGCAGATGGTGAGCCAAAGCTTGTAGTCACACTTACCTTCCTCACTAAATCCCTAATCCCTCTGTGGACACTCCTCCAAGGCAGGCTTTGGAGGCAGAAATAGGGGTTACAATCTGGACTAGTAGACTGACTGCCAAAACACTCACAACACAGAAATGCAAATCAACTTATTTGTGTTGTCCACCAGCCAAAGTGCTGCTTCTTGAGAGTAATTAAGATACCTTAGAAAATATTTGTTAAGTATCAGTAATACTATATTTAAAACTTAATTAACACGGAGACTGCATTGATATTGTATATAATATATTGTGCTAATTTCAATTTGGGTATCAGTATATATTTTGCTGGGGAGGAAACGCTCCCCTGGGTTCTGACCTGGGCAGTGACTGCAATCCATCTTAAACCCCTGGTATTTGATTACTCTCAATAGCTCTTTGTGATTAAGGCCGTGAAGTTTTGCTCGTTCAGAGGGCTTCTTTCCATACCGGACAGGACGTGACAGAGGTAGTTGTTCATGTTGTGTTCTGTATAGATTTTCACGAGCATTGTTCCTTTAAACAGAACAGCTTGAAGCTGTGCAAAAACCCAATCAATAACTGTTAGGAAAGGCCCAGAAACCTGTGTGACACTGCTCAGCTGTGTGACTTGGCTGCAGTGAACACTGAACAGACACTATTATTAGTTGAGTGTTAGTGTCTAAATGGTGTGCAGATGTTAATGTACTGTTTTAGATACAGTATCTAGATAAATAGACACAGATAAACAGGTTTTAATATATCTGAAATATTTTCAATGCATTTGAAAAATAAGATAACCACTTTACCAACAACATGACCATTCTGGAACAATCTGGAACAGTGATATGTAATTATACAGAATGTTTTAATTTATGTTTAATCCATATGTTTAAAAAGGCAATTTGAAATATTCCTTCTCTGAAGTATTTTTTTTAATACAATTGAAACTGCATGCATATATTTTGCTAACATACACATACATACAACGTTACATTGTGCTTTTTAATGAGACATTAATTATCTCACAGTTAAGTCATATCTATCACATAAGAGATATAGGAAATAATTATAAAACATACAAATATAGTATTATTTCAGATAGTTTCAAAAATGTTTTTTATACTACTTATAATACATTCCACATTCCATGTGTGTGTGTATATATATATATATATATATATATATATATATATATATATATATATATATATGAGAGAGAGAGAGAGAGAGAAATGCACTTGATACAAAACAAATAAATAAATAAAATAAAAATGCCACTCTATTGTTACTGCTGTTTCTCTGATATTTAAAAGAAACAAAAAAACAAACTTCAATTAAGATAATAACACCCCTATATTGTAGTCATGTAATGAGACTGCTGCTGAGCACTGTTGGGAAAAGGCATCACACTGGCTATTCATGCCCCATTTCCTCGTTAAAGCTTATGATTCTGTAATCCAGGATTACTTTGTTTTACACAACCCTCGGTCAGTTCAATAAAACAGTGCCCTCTTGTGTATTTAGACTCCTAGTCCTCCAGACGCTTGGAGGATAGAGGAACAAGACCCAACCACTCTCACTTTGTACCAGATGTCTTCCATGTTAAGACTCAGATGCTCATGGTGAGGGCTGGTGAAAAGGTCATGTAACACATATAATGCAGTCTACATTAGATAACTGTAATGAGCAAATCTGTTTTTGGTCCAAAGGATTGTGATATTAGACATAAATGTAGGAATAAAGCCTACAATGTAATACATATATAAACAAATAAATAACCTGAATTTGGTAGATAAAGTACCAAGTGGAGATAAGATCACCAGTTAACTTTACAGAGTAGGAAGCAGTTGTAATTTTGTATTACCGTTTAATCCATTATACTGGGTAATTCTCCACTTGTTTCAGATCTGTGTTTCAAATGATTGCGGACTACATATTTTAGACATAATTTGTTTTGTGTTCAGAGCAGAATACATGGGTGATACCTGCTTCATTTAACTTATTTAATTAACAATCACATATAATTGTACACTTTAACTAAATACATCAATCACATTACTTAGGTCCAAAGTTTGCATATTCAGTTTTGCCAATGCACTTTTCTTCTTCTGAAACAATTCAGAATGGTTTACTCTATGCAAATGCATTTATCTGAAAATGCCATGTGTTATATATTCTCATTTTGGATATTTCACTGGAGGATATAATTCTGGAGGAACTGGGCTGTTCTCTCCATTTCCAAGACTTTGCAATGGATGTTTAGAAAGAGAGTCATATGTATATTTCTAAATTATTAAGCAATGCTCTTCAGACTGCTATGAAGAGCATGAGAACAAAGATTTGTAAATAAACATCACAAAATATTATATACACAGAGCACTGTGTGGATTTCCTAACTTCCTAACTTGTTGGTGTCCATCTGTTTACCTAACTAACTACAACCATTAAAATACAAAACAATATATTTATATAGTTAAATATAATACTATATGAATTTGGCTAGAGAATTAAAGAAAAATAGAAGTTTAGCAAGGCTTTAGAAATTGATGGCTATGGGGTAATTTATTGTCTGACTCCTCGTAGACATTTTGGTGTTGCTCTTCACTTTCTGCACATGGTGGCTTGAGTCACTCTTTATCCCTCTAGTGGCAGGTTTCCCTTCAACAGAATATACATCCAAGAAAAGATTGCATATTGTGAGGATATTCACACTGCAGGAAGTGATGGTTTGACACAATGCATAGATTTTTGTATTGCGTTTGTGAAACACATTTTTCAAATACATTCCATATGTTTTAATTTATATAAAGCCATTGCTCCTAATCCACATTTATTCCAGTTAACTGTAATATTAGCACAAGTAACAGTGTTGATGTTTTCCCAGAGAGAATCAGTGAAATTGTAGGGATGAACCAACAGTGCATTGAATGGTATGTGCTCATTAAGTTTGGTATATTATTATTATTATTAACAATAATTAAATATTAAAAATAATTGACCAATACTAGAATTACATTCTTAAGCATTCAACATACACTGTGATTTTCCTGAAATTAACATTCAGAATATGTAATTTGGCTTTAGATATTGATTTAGATGCATTTGAGCATCTCTGTAAGAAATAACTGCTTTTTTAATTGGCTGTAGAGTCATACTCAGTCCTCACCATCACTAGAAACTACATTTTAATTTAACATAAACGAATTAAAGCAACAGTGTATTTTCGTCTTTGTCAAGAAAAGTTACAGATTTGAAATAGCACGTATAATTGTGATAACAGACCGTATTAGTTACTATCCATTGGCATAGCCTGTTCATCTGCAGCCATCCATAGAAAATAATATGGTTATTTTTGAATATATATTCCTAATTAATCTAGTAGTTTCTTGTGGTTTGTACTCAAAGGAAATGTTTCAGCAATTTACATATTTCTGTACTTATTTAAACTTCTTCAAGAGGATTAAACATCTCTGATAAATTTCATTGGTAAAGTGGCTGCACAAAAAAAAAAAAAAAAAAAGAGCTGAGAGCATTCATGCCTGGGCAGTTCAAAAGAGCTCAGTCAAGCCCGAGTGGTAGGCGAGTTCAGAAGGCTTGGCACAGAAATCAAATAGAACGAAAGAAAACCCGATCCAGACACCACAAAATGGAATCCTTGCAATGTATTTATCACATGTATCATTAAATTGAGCCAGGCAGGATAGAGGCTAAATTTATGAGAAAAATAAACTGTATAAGTGTCATGGGTTTCTTTTTCGTCATTGTGTTAAATGTTCAATCATTTTATACACTAAAATAGTCAAGTTTAAACTAGTTATCCTGCTTCGGCTTGGTCATGGAGAAGCCTATAAGTCTTCAGAGCATAATAACTAATGCACTTTGAATCCATTCATGTTTTCTTTTCTTAGATACTTAGTTACTCCGTCAACATATCTATTTGTGCGTGTTTGTTTGTTTTTCGGAATATGTTGATGCATTTCCTCTAGTTCAGTGTCATCGTGCTAATGTGAACATTAGTTCATAGTACAATGTCTGGCTGTTAGATTTTCAGAAGCAGTCAAGCAATATGGAATATTATGGCTTGACTGACCTATTATACTCTTCATTGACTATGAGTAGGAAATGCATAAATAAAGACAATATGTGACTTTTTTTTCTGGTCTTTATCTTATTTATTCTTGCTAAAATATGCCTACACACATTTCCTGAGCTTCCTGTAACACAACTGGTGTATCAAAATACATTTTTTGAAGATTAATTCTGAATAATCTGCCTAAAAATATTTATGGTAGTCCCCGTCTTCACAATCTTATTCTGTAACATTTCAGTTGAGTTGAGGCTAGGGCATAGCAGGTGAGGATATATTCATTTTAAAGTCTATTTTTCTTCTTTCCAATTTAAGTAATATAGGTTAGCAGTTTAGCGGAGCATTGTGGGTCATTTATCATATTGAAAAACAAACATTACCCCCACACATAACCTTCTGGAGTGTCTTGTATATCAGTGGAAAATTGAACGATAATTTAAATTTACAAATGTATGTATTTTTGCTATATCTTCTGCTGCCGGCAAAACAACTGCTAACCTTTGGTGTAGACACTACACAACACTTCTTCTCACGCAATGTTTCCTCTCGAAACTGAAAAGTTCAAATATAGTTTTAACTGTCTATAGCTCCTTTGCTCTTTTGACCAATTAATGGATTAGTGCCCATCGTAGACATTTTTGACAGCTTCCTCATCTGAACAAAGCTTTTTGAGCTTCAACTTTGACCATAATACCAGCTTCTTAAACACATCTCCTTGGCATTTCCTTTGAAATGGATACATTTGATTTTGATTTGAAATAAGCTGCAAATTGAATGCTGGTGAAGAAAATATTAACATATGGCAAAACACTCTTCATTTATAATTGTTTTTGTCATTCTTCCTTAGCCATTGTAATTCATAACAATCAGTTTAGTATTAGTAGAAGTTTTTCTATATCTATCGATTGTGATTTGTACGCCAAGTAAAGTATTGACTGTTCTAAATATTTTAACTCTCCGTACCATCCTTTATATGATGGCCGTAGTGTCTGAAATAAAATGGTTGTAAAATGTATTTGCTTTCACGTTTTCTTTTGAAATTTGATAACCTTTTACATAAAATAGTGGTTTATTCATATTTTACTAAAATAGCTGGCCCTGGTAAGTTTGATGATGTGCATGTAAAGATACACAGATATACTGACTCAGACATAGATTAACAGAGCTCTACATAGGTATAATTCTCCTCAGACAAAAACAATTTTGTTTTTATTTTTTCACTGCTTCACCGATGGCTTAAAATATAAAAGAGCTCAGAGACTCTCTCTCTCTCTCTCACTAACAGACGTATTATATTAAAATTTATGAACAACTTCATCAAAAAGCACTTTCTCTCTTCTTGCACAGAGACAGATTTTTTCTGACATCAATGTTACATGGCTGGTTGCAGCCCCAGATTAATGCGGGGACTCCAGCAATTCCTTTTAGACTTTATTTTATGAAATAATACCTGTCAGCTGCTGCCTGATCCCAGAAAAGGGGGCAGGTTTTTCAGGTCATCCCACCATCTGTCAGCAAAGTCTCATCTGTCCCTCCACATTACCACCTGATCTGCTCTAACAGGCCTCATAGGGAGGCCTGGTTTATGGGCCCAATGGGAGCTCATGGGAAGAGACTGTGAGAGGACATCACCTGCGAGTCTGAGATTTAATTAGTGCTGAAATGATGAAGACATGCAACACAGTCGAAAAATTAATTTGGCTTCATGGCTGTCTGATTTATTTATTTATTTATTTTGAACAGAATTTCTTTACTCAATTCTTCACCTAGAGGAGACAACACCAAATGCTTACATATGTGTGCACCTGCTGCACCATCTATGCAAAAAAAGACCTCTCATTTCATACATATTTAAGGTTGTTGTTTTCTTGAGTGTTGTTTTTTTATTTTTATTTTGTATAAAAATGTAAAATACAGAAAGGAACACTTATCAAAACATCTACACCATACAGATACTAATATACAGATTTTGAGACACTGACACCTGACTTTAATATTAAAAGGTACATTTCAGTGTTGTGTTTTTACACATTTGTTGGTGATTGCTTCATTATTACATTTTTAAGAGTTACTGAGGAATAATATTTGTGTTACAATTAACTTATTTGATACCTGTAGGATGTGAGATTAATATCCAGTGATGTGCGTGTCTCCCATTCCCAAAGGAGGAGGGGAAAAAAAAGTATTTGTGTGGACTGACTACGCTACAAAGCTGCTTAAACTGTGTTCAGCATTAATTCAGTGCTTTAAAAAAAATATATAGTTGTTAATCATCAGGCTGAGGAAGGGATTTAGACCTAGAACAGCAGATTTCCTTGGAGATTACAACTTTAAAATTAGCTTCTTTGGCTAAACCAGGAGACTTAACCCTGGTGAAATATGTTGCGTACTGTATTACATTGTATACCACTCCAACGTGAAGGCCTTCCAGCGACAGTGATGGAACGCCATGGAAAATCCCTTTAACCAAACTAAAGGGCTGTATTTGTAATTTATAATTATGAACACCATGTTACAATCAAACAGCTCATACATTTGAATCAATTTTTATGTCTGCAATAACGTATTCATTTCGGCATACAGGTTATATAGAGTGTCTATAGAATTGTTTAAGATTTTAGTTATTAGTATTTAGCATATAAGGTAAGCAGATAAGTATACATTGAGTAATATTGTATATTTATGTGCTTAAATATTTTGTACATGTTGTGTGTAAATATATACACACACAGTATTTTTACCTGAAGCACATTTTTTTTAATACATTCAACATCCTGTGTTGTTTGCTGTTGTTGTTTATTGTAATCTCCATGGTATTGTAATTGCTCTGTAGCCAAAGAGTCATATTAGAGATTAAGCCTATTAATTATCATTGGGGCTTTTTTTTATTATTAAAAATACTTTGTTGCCACTTATTTATCATATACATTAAAACCTCTATCAGTACCACCAGCAATTATAATAATACTTATAACACTCTTCTTCTCCATTGTCAACTAATAATAATAAAACAGTTTAATACATGAATACATCAGTTGATCAATGTTTTCAGATTGTTTATAACGTTGTACCTCATGCTTAACCTCAGGATGAGCTTAGCTTTTTTGATTTAGCAGTCAGCTGGGTTTAGATGACTATGTGAGAACATGTGCAGGTCTTAATCTGGCTCTCTTGAAAATCTTCAAGCTCTAAAAAGCTTTGATGGCTTGCAGGACCTTCACATCTTGTGAATCGTGGAGCTGTGCAGATAGCTTCTGACAGCCAGTAGGCCAGTGTTGGGCTCTTTATTAATAGTGAGATGGATAGCGTATCTCTTAGCCTTCTCTAGATCTGCGCCCTGGTTTTGATTTCAACTCCGATCAGATAGAATGCTTTAGTTGTCATCACGAATGAGCTCAGGTGGTCTCGGGCCAGGCGGAGTGCATACATGCGACTGACGATACTGTCCTACATTGCTAATGAAAAAAGGCAAAAGTACATGCACAGTGGGAAGGGGAAGAGATTGGATTAAGACTCAGACTGCAATAGAGAGATAGATGCCTTGTTTCAGGTTTTTCCAACCAAGGGTGGCAGTTTAAACTTTAAACTCGTATATACTTATGCTCGAACTAACCTTTAATTGTAATACTAATTGAACACAACATGTAAGAGGCTGTTCTATTTAGCAATACTTGCCCATTGGGCTTTCATAGACATTTAAGGGGAGAGTGTCCATTTCTGATGCTCAAATGGACAAGGGAAACTAAATACAGATCCATAAAGATATTGAGACAGCCCATTCATTCTAATTCTAGAAATTAGCTAACAACTGTGCAGTAGTAGATATTGGTTTCTTCTCACTGCAGTCCCTGTTTCTTTGGCAGGGAACTGATCATTATGAAAGTAAAAGGAGACCTACATTTAGTAGCCTCTATTGCTGATTGGCAGTTTATAGTTATAGCTTTCTTACATTCAGTATGTTTTATTAACATATTTAGAAAGTATAGTATGTATCAATAACATATCTTTCAACAGTTAAGGGGGTTTCTAAATACAGAATTTCCAGATTTATTCTGCTGGTCCAGTTTGTGGAAGGTGCTTTTCTCACTTCATACCACACCTTTTCTATCGGATCGATTGCTAGGGATTAGTGACGGCCAATCACGAATGTTGACGCTGTGCTCCCTCAGCTGTGTAGTGGTAGACTTGCATGTGTGCTTCAGACCACCATCGTGCTGGAAAGTCCATTCATGATCAAGCTTAGGCATCTTGACAGGGGGCACCAGATTGTGGAATAAAATATCCTGGTATAATTGGAATACATCCGTCCCTCAGTTTTAACAAGGGCACTGAAACTGGAGGATGCAAAATGGCCACAAAACAAAACAGATCCGCCTTCGTGCTTCACAGTGGAGATGCCATAAGCTTCTTGACGACATAAGCTTCACTTCCTTTGCACTAAATATATTGCTGGTCTGCAGCATTAAAAAATTAAATAAGACACTTGAATTGGATAAGTTGAATTGACTTGAGACTTGAATTGAATAACCATCAGAATTATAACTTTTTGGACACACAGACCAGCAGTACGTTAGATCAAAAAAATGAAAACGTATTTATATATTGACAGATATGCTATTGATATCATATTATATTCATAGTTATTTTCTCTTTTGATTGTATTGAGAAATACTCCCTGCATTTTCGTGCTATATAAATTACACTTCATCAAGGGTATTTAGAGGTTACAAATATAAAACCTCTTTCCTTACAAGCAATATTAGCAAGGTTTTAATTAATTAAAAATAATGTAACTTTTCAAATCAGGACTTAAGTTGAATTACCTTGCTTGTAGGTTTACTAGCACGATTTTATTTTCCCAGTGTTCTCCCATTATCTGTTCATCGTTTATGATTGAAATACTGTTATTCATGCTTGTTTGAAAGCATCAGACCTGTTACCAAACAGGTGAAAGAAACTAACTTGTGGCCATTACATCATTATATAACCTACATTACCTACTTGACCATTCTTCAGTATAAAATATAGTCTAAAATCTGCTGAAGCATAAGGTAAATATTTTCTTTTTCAATTGAATTCTAACAAACAGAACCTCCAAAACAACACTAGAAAGAATAAAATTTGCAATCAATTAATAGACTCTACATGTTGTCGAAAAACAACAACCACCCTGAAGTAAGTTTGTGCTGCTTATTAAAAACTGTTCTGTGTATTTGATATATCACTGTAGGAATTTTGTTGCTAATTGGAAATAATTAACTTGGCTATCTAGAAAGCTTCAAAGTTATATTGTTCCTTTATGATGCTGTATAATTAATGTTTAATTTAACAGTAAAATGCTAATTTTTAGGCACAAATATTATTCATCTTTGCAATGTTCTATGTACTTAAATATTAATGGATACATTAAAAATAAGGACTAGGCATTATCCCTACACAGTGTATTCTATACTATGATATTTGATTTTGTTGATGTTGTTGTTCTAATTGGTTATATAACTTAGACATTACTATAATACTAGGAACTAAAACTAGGAACAGCAGCTTAGTTACAAATCATATATTTTGATATAGAGTTTGATATAAATTATACATATTATTCATATACATATACTATTGCACCATTCACAGGTATTCCTGCACGAATGTAGAATTTGCTTATTTTGTGTTATAATAGATACATGTATTTTAATGTCAAAATACATTTAATTGCTGTTTAATTGTGTTTGATATTGTATCCATCTTGAGGTGACAAACAGAATGTCCCTGCTAAAGGTTCCATTAACCTAAACGTTACATTGACAATTGTCTTTAGGGACATTGCTGTCTGAGAGAAATAAATGAATAAATACATATTTTATGTTTTCTTTATCTTTTGAAGTTGAGGTTCAGATGGCTATTGTTATTATTTGAGCAAACAGGTTGGAACGTATACATTTGTGGAATTTAATTTATCTTGTACATGCGTCATATACTTTATAATTATTTTAATCTTTAAAGTGACCTTATTCATTTGTATTTTGGGTGCTTCAAAATGATTTTTATGTTTGTATTTTTTACAACAATAATTGTAAAATGAAAGCCTATGTTTCAGTTTACAACTTTGGAGGACAGAATCCTTTGGTTTAGCTGAAAACAAATTAAGTTGGTTAATATCCCTTTACCAAATGGAATCAATCAGATAATCAATAATGCCTTTTATGTATATGTTCATATCACTAATCATTCCATTACATGTACCTAATATCTTTATTGCCAAATCTCTACTCTATGATATCCATCACTTTTAATTATATCTAGACTGTATTTAAAGAGTTTGTCTATTCTTCAAGCATTTGAAAGACATATTCATTCTTTGAGAAAGGGATTACGTAAGGTGTATTCGTAATGTCCCCCCTATACTATTAGGTTGACATTGCGGCGGATTTCATTTTAAATCTTGAGCTGAAATAAAATCAAGGGGTACACATTCCACCTCTTAGATAGGACATCCTTTCTCTCAAGCAAATGTTTTGTGAAGTTTAAAGATAGATTTCAGTAGACAGAGAGCTTTTAATAGAAGTTATGCCAAGGCAAGAAAATAGATGATGATGCATGTGGAAAGGCTGCTGGTGGAATTGAGCACATTGTTCATGATCCCTGGCTTCAAGCTGTCATTCAGGTACTGCAGATCTGATATTATCTTTATTGGGGTTATTTAAAAACAAATGTCTAAACACTCTGTTAGCTAGCAAGTCACATCCACTATAGCAATCTAATATTTCTGTAGATGTTAGAACCAATACACTATCATCCAAGCAGCTTACCTCTGTGTGCAATATTGGTACCTAAACAGTATATATGTTTAGTTCCCAGCTTTTTTTCTTTGCGGATCTAACATATATTTGTACCTGCCACTGATGACTCCCACAATGCACTGACAATTAGAATAATTGCCTTTATATAGCGTTAGTCTGCAATACATAAACATCTCGTTTTCCTTCTTCACATATATCTGGGTATTCCAGTAATGTGTCGGTTTCCTCCTTTTTTTTTATGAGACAACCAATATTCAGACATTTCATTCCCTGTACCTAAAATGCCAATGGTACAAAGCAACAAAAGGAATATTAAATTATGATGGGAAGGTGCCATGTTGTAGTCAGTGTTTTACATCTGACCTGGCTAGAGCAAGCAAGCAAGCTAACAGAAGTGCGAGTGCTGTAGAAGAGTGAAAGATGTACGTGCCTGGCTTGGATTACAGCTCTTATTGAACAAACAGCTGAACTGGGACTGAGTCATTGGTGTGCAGGCGGAGAAGGCAGCAGGACCTTCTCACATTGTCTTCTGTTTCTCAGGCTGGTACTGCTCAATTGGCAAGAAGAAGTCTCTTGGGGTGGTTTGGAATCCCACTGACAGGAATTTTAGCACGACAGGTGTTAACATATTTTAAAAAGCACAGAAGATAAAGGCATGATATCCTTTCACTAGCTCTCTCACACAGTTTTTTTTTTTTTTCTTTTTTTTTTTTTTTTTTTGCTTCAGTCAAAGGTGCCACCTGACACATTAGATGCCCAGGTGCTGCCCAGATAGAGTTACAGTACATAAATGGCTAATTCACTGCATGGATATGGGAACGCCAGCTGCCTGAATATTTTTCAAATATGAAATCATTTTGGATTCGCATGTCAACAGAAGGACTTGACATGCAAGACTGAAACAAACTCATTCTACATCTTACCACATCAGTACAATTCGCCATTGAGTTCTGCAATGTGTAGAACAAATTGAGTGGGCTTTGATGTTTGTAAAGTAAAACTTTGTAAATGTATTTCGAATGAATTGTAAACAGTTTTTTTTTTTTTTGGAGGTGGCCATACAAAGTGTGTGTGTGTGTGTGTGTGTGTGTGTGTGTGTGTATTTGTGTGTCTGTATATATGCTTGTATTTAGATGTTTTTGGATGTGTGTTAATTTAGCCCCAGTGTTGTGCAACTGTCTTGCCAGTGATCAGTATTTATTTAAATCAACAACTTAATCATGTAGATTTCACCTTTCAATCATCTACCAGATTAATAAGTTCCTTATCATGTTCTTCAATTTGATACAAATTAGGTGTTATTCTTTTTTCATCCTTCAACAAATACGAAACATATGCATTACAAGTCACATGCACGGCGTTTGGCAACAAGCTTTGCAGAATGACATTGTTACACTTGTTCATTCTATTGGTGTTATCAAAACCAATAAAATTACTAAAATTGTATTTTCTGAAGAAATTACAGACTTCCATTTGGCAAATATTAGACGATGCCTCTTTCAAAATGAATAACTGTATTTGATGGTGTATATGTGTTTTCTGTTCCCTCCCTTTTCTTTCTCACATAATTATTGTAGAATGACAAACACTTTTGGCATCATTAAAAGAGGAATTTAATTCTAATTACAAAGTAGTATGTGTGTTAGAGTAGAAGTGGCTACATGGACTAATTTGCTGGGTAGTCAGACAATTGATATTCACTCAAATATTTTTCATATGTATTCTAAGAAATACATCTTTTTTTTTTCCCAATGTTGTATTGAAGAGTAGAGAGAGAATCATATTGCATCATGGGTACCTCACACACAGAAACTAACTGTCTCTAATAATAACATGTGCTATATTGACACCTGAAAACATACATCAAAAATATATTTTTTAATGGTATTTTAAAGTACTGTACATTTTATCATACATTTTAAAAGCTCAAACTACTCTATGCATTTATTTTAATTCTCAACATAAATCTTCAGTAAAAGTTAGTTTTTTCTTCCCCATAAACATGTTGTTTTATTTCATTATTACCGAATCCTCAACAGAACTGAAGGTATATTAATGCACACTGTGGTTTTAAAGCAGCTTTCAGTGTAGATTTGCCCAACAGATGTTCACTTAAAAGACTTGACCTACGTGATTAATCTGTGCTCAATAATGTAATACATATATTGACCAGTGAAGGAATAGATTCCGATTTATGCCTGGATGTGAAATTCTTTACATGTGCTTCAAAAAATTGACTGTAAGGTGACTAAATCATAACTAAAGAACCATAGCTGAAACCTCCAGATTTTAACACACTCCCACCCACACACAAGTGTGTTACAGTTGTGCCAAAATCTGTACAAGATGTTCAAATACGGCTATTTTGAGCGGAAAATAATTATCTAAGGCAGATCTCATGCTACAATAATAAATGCTTTTAAGTGTTTTAAAATACATTGCACTTTCTGGAAGAGCATCAGCTGAAGGGAAGCAATTCTCAGTTTGTGTGAAATTTGTATTGGCACCCCACACCATTTGCATGTATTTTCTATAAGGTGCTTTCTTCATGACTTGGGCACAATTGTGCAACTAAATAGTACTGATTACTACAGAAAAGTGGAGCTCTGAACACAGATGATTTATACATATGTCACATTCATAGGAAGACAAGGAAAGCTTAAGAGGACCATGCATCTGACGGATGCCATGTTAATTGATATTGGTGCTTATCACGTTATGCGATGATAAGAATACAAAATAATAATAACAACTAGTAGTAGTAAGAGTGCCTGATCCAAGATATGTTAGAGCTAATACTACAATTGTATTATATAATTAAATCCCAATCATATAAAGTATTGTAAAGAAACATGATCAAGAATAGCTCCTACTGAATATATTAACCAGGTGCGCTGTGAAAATATCCATTTGTAAGCACAAAGACGTAGATGGAAATAAACTATAAAATGTAATTTAATCTCAGATTTTTATTAACAATATAATTTTATGAAAAATAAATAGTATTTAAATCTACACTTTTCAGATGAACATCATTTATTGACAATGGATAGATTAAAATAAATTAATTTACGTATTAAATAAACAAGCCTTACCAGTGAGCAATGACTTTAATTTAAATGAAAAAAGGAAACGTCTTAATTAATGAATATATGAAAGTGCTATATATGCTATTTCAATGGTTTCAACATTTTTTACTTCCATATGTCACCCAGACAGCACAAAAGCAAGTATGCACAAACATGTCACAGATTGAGTTGCATCAAGCCAAATAGCAGAATGCCACAATTCTAACAATACCACCAGATTTACTGTCACTGCTCCAATCTGTGCTGCAGAAAAGTCAATTGAAATTTTCTAAAGACAGAATTTCTAAACTGATATTAAAATCACACAGCATTTAACTAAATCTGTTCTGCCCTTAATAATCCTAATTAAGCATTAATGTTACATGTATGAGTACTCCAGTTCATAATGCATTGTAGCCTAGTGGCTAGAGACATAGGCAGGGTGTTTTGAGGTGTCTGATTACAGAAGAAAGAGACCCCTTAGGAAGTTAGTTTAGTGCCTTGATCCCAAAAAGCTGTCAAACTGGAAGGAAGAGTATACCGAGCACAATTATACATCGTGCTGTTTCCTCTGATAACATCTCAAAGCATATGTTTTCATCAAACTTTGAATTATGAATGTGTATTTATTTATTTATTTATTTAGTATAGTATAGTATCTGGTATGGTATGAATTCTAATGGATAGACCATTGCAATGTATAGTACAGCACTGTAAACCACATATGACCATATCCAGTTTGACATTTATTATTTTAAATGTGGTAAACAATATGTAGAAAAGCTATTTCAATTCAAATGTCAATATCAGATGTACTTATTTGCAAAGTACTACATTAATACATGCATTTTTTATTTCCAGGAATTCACTAATCTTCAAATCTTTAAGTACTTGGGATAAATGAAGAATGCTGTTCACTTTACCAAGCACTGAGCAAAATCGTCATTGTTTGTCCGGCCGTTCATTTTTAAGCATGGTAGCGCCAAGCAATATAACGGTGTTCACAAAAAGTGCAGAACACCATTATCATAGGTTGTTACAGATTTATCAGCCGTTATTATCTTATCATCATTATAAATTCCAGTACAGTTATCTAAATCAACATTGTAAAGTATATATTTTATTTCAATAATGAATTCTTTCATTTCATTTCATGTTAGCATATGTAACACACAATAGTTTAAAATAATACTTTTGCATTTTGGCCTGTATTATTTGACTATAGTGAGTCTTTTTTTGGGTTCCACGATAATGATATAACGATTCAAATCATCTGTGTCCCCAACTTTCTTTTTGTTTAATATCTGTAAGCAGAAATGCTAAAAAAAATAAAAAAAGTTCTAAATATAAATCTTCAGTAAAGTACTGGGCAGACATAAAAAGTCACCTCCATACATATTATGTACATTTTTACAGATAGGCCGCAAGAATGTTTCATGATTGCCAGTTTAAACAAAGCTGACTCTCAAGTGACACCCACTACACAGGACTCCCGCAACCCCATTATCATTGCTTGCAAGGGCACCCCCAGGAAAAGCATCATTCCAGAACAAACATGCTCGTTTAAATGTAATAAGAAAATAAGGAATTACAAATGCATTTCGACATGAATTGTGCCTAAAACTATTCTCCATGTTTATGTGCTATCGCAAAGAAATTATTTAACAACTAATGACATCTGGAAATTAAATAAGCAAGGTCTGTTACATGCAAGGGAAACTTTGTATATAAATTGCTGTAAGGTTTTGGTTTTGGTAAAGGATAGTGAAAGCTGGAAATTAAACTTTTTACATTTTGATTTATTTTATTTTTTAATACTTTAATATGTTTTACACAGGGGTAGGGTTGACTGTTTCTGGGCTTCGTGTTTGTGGCACCAACATCAGACCAGTTTCTGGACTGGGGTTAGGTGTTAGATGCATTTTTAAAAGACCACATGTTTCCGAGGGGGTTATATGTGTGTCACATGGTCCACAGCTTCCATCTGTCTATCTGTCCTTCAGTTGCTGATTCAAAACCTGGACCAGGTTAGGACCTTAAATGTAGAAGTCATTTAGTACAGCTAACAAGGGAGTTGTAGTGGATCAAAACCGTTTTTTTTCTACACTGTTCCAGGAGTGTGTGTGTTTGTGTGTATGTTGATTGGCAGCAACCATCAGTCTCCTGAGATCCTACCTATGGTGACTTTGAAGTGCTTTAGAGGATATTGCTAAATAGTTTGAATGTATATGCAATTATTGTCGTGCTTTGAACTCCCTGTCTTTTTTAACTTTGTTTTGCAGACTATGAGGAACTCTTTATGACTCCGTTGCTGTCATTGAATACTTGGTCCTTGAAATGAAAGCACAACAAATGTCATTTTATTAAAGCATTGCAGAATCCTAGTAACAAAAGGTTTTAAGGAGCACCACAGAGAAAAAAAAATAGTATTAGAAAGGATAAATTATTCTGTAAAGATCATTAGCTACAGACTTATTAAGATTATGGTCATAGAATGTTCCTCCTGTACGTTTAGTAGCTTGAATTCTTGATAATTAATGCCTTTTCCCAGTGGTATTTACATTTGATGGTCTGAAGTACAATTATGGGTTTGAAATCCTGTCCAAGACACATTTATCAAGCAGGAAGTATATGAACATTGGGAAATATTCACTCTTCAAGTAGGATTTACTAGCCAAAGCCGTTGGAAGTGTTTCACTGCCACTGATTGGAGCAGAGTGACTGGGTTTTGCTGATTTCTTCAGACAAAGATAGAGAGAGAGAGACAGAGAGAGAGAGAGAGAGAGAGAGAGAGAGAGAGAGAGAGAGAGAAGAAAGAGAGAGTGTGAGTGAGTAAAAGAGAGAGACATTTTTAAACTGTAGAGAGCAGCAGCAGCCTTTCAAACACAATTTTTCTGTGGTTAAGCAGTATGTTGGGAAAAAAACAGGGTAGTGGTTTACAACTTCTCACACTCACAGTATTATTATTATTATTATTATTATTATTATTACTATTATTACTATTGTTTTTATTTAAATTATAATTACTTTGTTTTATATTGCTTATAGTGCGTGTTGGCCTTAAAAATAAAGGACTTCTCACATTCTGGTGGGTTTCTATTCCTTTAATATGTTGGTATAGGGAATGTTATTGAAAATGATAACAAAACTGATGTATGCTTATTTATTCCCTAATGCACCACCTATATGATGTGTCTATTAGGCCTTATTTTAATGTCTTCAGTAGACAGAAAAATAAATTGTCATATCATAGCTTTTAATTTCAGAATTACGAGTCACTGTAAAAGGCAAAGTGTGCAATAAAGTGTCCGTATGTAAATTTGTGATGTTGACAACTTGATCTACACCCTTTTTTTAAATCTGCAGTTCTAGATTTTCTTTTCTCTTTTTCTATCACTCTTTTTTATTTTACTATTGATCTTTTTACTGTCAAAAAAATAAATCAAGCAAAGGTGCTGTTCAAAGTGATCGCCCAGCATTTTACTACTAGGCAATATTGCAATATTAATTTCCATTATAACCCTGTTAGCTTCATCAAAATCTGAAATACTGGCTGATGTTAAAGTTTATAGTGAAGTGATTCAAAATCATTTTGATCTCAGATGGTGACATGGCTGATTGGAAGGTGATATGGAACAATGAAAATACAATTAAATTATATATTATTATTTGTTATGAATGGAAAACAAAAAGATACAAAACACTATATAATGATCTGAATGGCTCAGCTGGTGTAAAACCATAACACTGGGATCTGGGTCCCAGTTCAGATCTGTTCTTTATATTCAGTGTTGGCCAATACAGTGTCATCGTCTCTGTCCACAGTATTCGGGGGACCTTCATGCAGCGATGAATAGAAATGGGTAACAGATCGATGGATATGTTTTATCATACAAGTATTTTGTCAATCGTAGGATATGAGAAGAGTGCATTTAAGTAATTTCATATGGTGTAGGCCTGCCCTTTGGCTCTTGATCGTGAAAGCATTTGGCCGTACTGTCGTCACATTTTGTGACAAGTGGTTATCGTGTTGGTAGATGTATGTACTCGCCATCAAACTCTAAAAATTATAGTCTGTCCCTTAATGGTTGGTCATTCTGATATACGTATTGTAGTAGACATGAATATAGAGACTTGTGATGTATGAGTCTTAAATTGTAAGTATGTGTATATTTGCATAAAGCTGTGCCTTGACTTGAGGGTTTGGGATTGTATCATATTCCTAAAGGTGATTTATGAATGCTTGTGATTCCCAATTCTGAAATTGTAAATATATGATTTAAGACTTAATAATGTAACACTATGTATGTTACTGCAACTATAGTGTATTCTACCTTCTCTTGTGTTTTCACAAAACAATTTCAGACAAATACCCAGAACTGAGCTTTGATTCTGTAACATTGTACAACTAAAATTCAAAATGTTTCAAAATGACTTTAAAATCAATTTATTGGGAGATTGAAAGGTCTTGAAGGACACAAATGACAGACATAGGATATTTTACATTCACATGGGTTAAATTGGTCAAATTATCAAATCTGTTGCTTCTATTTCAATTTGCAATTTGGCAGAAGGCTGGAATGAAAACACAGTTTTTTGGGAGAGAAAGTTGTCCCCTGTTTGAGATGCAGTCTTGCACATTATAGTATAGGTGCAGTTATGCAGACAAACAAACAAAAAATGAGTATTGCCATTGGTACGGGCACATTTAAAAAGCAAAAAGGAATTGAACAGGACCATTAATTACGAATGCTTATATCTATAATTATATAATTTAAAGTAAGAGTTAAAGTGGACAATGTGGAAATTCACTCCACCATCATTATAACACAGCTTTTCGCAGGCAAACATTTATGATAATGAGGTGATTACAATACATTTTAATCCAGTTTAAATACCAAGGTATGCAGCCTCATATGAGAAGTAACCTTATAATGAGAAATGAATTTAAGGCTTAAAACTAACAATAGATCTTAGGGTCCATTATAGCTGTCATTGAAGTAACCTTATTAACTGCAGGAAATTGTGCATTTGTTGTGTTAATAACGTCATAATGATCATTTGCACTGAAGTTATTTTTTATTCATAAATGTAGGCCTTCTCGTTCTAAAGTCAATGTTATGTGACAACACTGACCTTAATATCGCTATTTACAAAAGAGTTTTATTAACGCTGCAGTTATTCCATTTGCCATTGCCAAGTGCTCTTATTGCTTAGTTGAAATGAAACCAACAGGTCCAATATTTAGATGACAAATATTTTACCAATTGTGTTTTTTTTTTTTGAAAATCTGACATTGGAGATTGTGTTTTGTTGAGTGTACACTGTGAGGTGAATGATGTGTTTTCACGCGGAAATAACTGATGTTATGGCCTTAGCAAGCCTCACATGATAAAATGCATAAATAGCTGAAGTTATAGAAATTACATCTATGGTCTGATAACTTTTTTAGTTTTTTGCATTATAGGCTATATATCAAAGAGCATGTAATATTTGCTATTTGGAGAAATATATACCTTTTAATTCAATTTTACATTTTTTTTTTTTTTTTTTAACTTGGGTCAGAAAATATGACATTCAAAGTATTTGCCTTTTGGAGGAATGCCGAGTTTTTCCTGCAAAATAGAGCTGTTTAATCTATCTTGATTTTTTATTTTTTTTTGCACACTTGGGAATTTAATTTTGTCTGAGTGAGTTATATTCCTGACTTGACATGGTAGTTTTTATAGTATGAGGCCTAAAACAATGCATACTGAATTGAAACAATGGTGCTTTAGCATCTTCTGGAAGGTGGATGTGGCACGGACACAAAAAGCACATTCCTGTGGTCCCCAGTTGCCCTCCTCTCTCGACTCTAAGGATCCTTCAGCTGACTAAGTTCTAGCGACTTTCTGACAATGTAACATTGGAGAAGTAAGACTCTGGGATACAAACCAAAGACTAAATTAAAATATTTTGTACATTTCTTGCTAAAATCAACTGCTCCTCAAAGTAGATGTTACCTAAAGAATATAAATGTATGAGTGTATGTAGAATGAGGAAAGCTCATTTGGTATTAGCAGTTATGAAAATAATTGCTCATTGGTGAGGAGGGTTATGCAAGAATGGAAATAAACAATATCGCTGTGTAAATGTGATGGTTATTTATTTATAGTTCACAAAAAAACATGTAAATTGAAACATGTAAATTGAAGTTTTGTGTAAATAATGAGATGCACCTCACTGAAAGAGGGTTGCATCATTTATATCCTGTTGTAATAACACTTATTTGAGAGAGGACAAAGTTTGATTCATATGTGTGGCAACCAATCACAAGTTTCATAGAGTTCTGCCCATGATGCATGGAAATTTCCAACTGCAACTTGTTATTGTATAATAAAAATGACAAACTGTTATTTATTCCCATGTTTCAACTGCAAACAAATCAATTTCAGAACTGGGTAAAACATACATATTTCTGAAGTAAAGAATGTCACACTGTGGAGGGAAGACCACAGTGCTGGGGGCTAGTTACAGGCAGGGTCTAGGAAACCAGGCATTCAAAAGGCAGGGTACGTCGAAAGAAGTGCAGCTTTATTATATAGTGCTTAGGAGTCACATCCAAGAGACATACAAAAACCCAAACAGAAACCTGTCTCCAACTAATAAATCACACGCACAAGACTCACACACGGCTACCAGTCCCGATCGCAATCCGTAATCAAAGTCCTAGTTCATAAATTAAAGTCTGTGACCGTATTAGTATCTCTCTCTCTCTCTGATGTAAGCTTATTGTATTTTGTACTGTTTTATTACTGCACTTTTGTAATGGTTAAAATGTTTATTAAGGGTATTTTAAGGGTGTCAGCTAAGAACTAAATAATAATAATATGAAGTTAAGCATTATATTTAGGGTTGCATTTAGGTCTAGTCTAGGGTTAGAGTCCCTATCGAACTTAGCATTTGTTTAGCATTTGTGTTTCTACTGAGTCATCTCAATTATTAGTAGAATTGTGTGGGCCTAGCTTCAAGTTTTAAGTTAAGTTGGTTGTACATTAATGGCATTATATATATAAAATAATACAAAAATAATTACTTTATTTTTAATTTGTTTGCAGATAACAACTGACACCGGAAATGAATTTCTTCTCCAAGCGGAGAGTTCTTCAACAATATGTAAATGGTATGAAGCTATTCACAAAGCAGTTGAACGTGGGGTAAGTATGTGTGAAGGATGTTTAGCATAATTCCCAGATTTTAATTTGACTTAAATTTAAGGTTGAAGATAAAATTTGAATCACCTTTCCAAGACTCTTATAAATGTATATCAAACTGCAACTTTATGGAATAAATATCATATTAACCATTGATTTGTATTCTGTCCCTAATGTCAAGTTTTATTAATCCACTTTAACGCTTTTGTTTCCTAGTCAAAGGGACACAAATCGTTTCACGGCGTTGTTCGGAAATCCTCCAGCACAGAATTTTTGAATAGATGTGGGTCTGAATCTCCTGTTGCCAAGGAAGCCAAGCCAGAGCACAGAAGATCATTAAGTAAGAGTTGTTTATGTATATTTCAAGTGCAAGTTATTCTGGATCAACATTTTCTTGAATTACAGAGCGTTTTAGCTGGTCAACCTCACTCTCACATTTCTAGGATCTCTCTAATTCATATGAGCAAAGCATGAGTTAATGTTTTGGTGGATTTAGTCTCAGATGCTTGTTGGCTCTGAATATACAAAACCAATCCACCTGGGCTGGAGTTAGTGGCAGATGGGTAAGTCAGCTGCACACCAAAAGTGCTCTATAACCAGAGTTTGTTTACAAAAATCATTATATTTATTATATGGGGAGGCAGGTAGGTCGGCACAGTGCCTGCAGCCATGACCATGGGACAAGCGTGTAATTGCAGTTCTCGTAGACATAATGTTAGAAGCACCATAATGATGGAAGAATCAAAACATATACAAACTGACACTACTGTGTAATATCCATGTTTTTGAGAAAATGTAATTGTTTCATTATTAAGACAAAAAATAGTCACGGAAAAGTATTCAGAGATGTTGTGCATGGTTTGCTTGATCATACAATGCTCCAATAATCTGAAAAATCATGACAGCATGTTGATTATAATCTCTGATTATTGGCATTGTTATATTTTTGTTTATACACCCTAAGATCTCAGAAGAGATTGGGCTGACCCAGACCTAATAAAACCTCCAAACATATTTGTGGGTCAATGGTTTTCAGATTTTCATATGGATTTACATAATAGACAGATATTTGCATAATTGTTGCATGACATATGCTGACATAATACTCATTAGCATATTATCATGTCACATTTTGCTAAAAATTAATTGAAGTCAACATTTTCCTATATAATATGGGGTACAAGTTAATATAGTTCTAAACAATGCACTTAACAATAAACCTGCTTAAATATCTTGTTTAAAAATAAGGTTGCTTTCATAATTTCAAACAGGGTCATTCTAATTTATCTCTTCATCGTGCTTGACTTACACTTACACTGAGCTGAGCTTCTTCTTACACAACATTTAAACATATTACATCTATGATAGCAAATAATAATTATACTATTATATTTGCTGTTTCAGATTTAACAGTCATTAATGTTTGCTGATACATACACATACATTTTTAAGACATATATTTAATAGACATATAAGACACACACACAGCAAATTGTAGCTGATACCTTTACTTTTTAAAACTAAACTGCATTTTCACTTACAGTACCAGTAGAACAATATATATGTGACTAAAACAAATGCCAGGGATACTGAGCTGTTTGATACACTTTAGTGTTATAATCATATCATATGCGTTTTAATTATGGATCCCCTTAGCTGAAATTAAAGTAATATACAGAATGTCGTAACTCAGTTAACCAAAAATTCTGCAGATTAAAACATTAATGGCACATCTAGATAAGGAATTCAAGCATATAAACTGGCATAAATTGGCACTTGGATGCTACACAAATGAGATGTCTTATTTAAAGTTGTTACAAATATATCCAAGTAGTACATACACACTTGGATTCTTTGTAGCTGTTATTATTGTATGTTATTATATATTTACCAAGTAGCTATTTATTAATGTATTTATGTTTATTGTCCTTGATGGTTAATGATATGGAGTAAGCAAGTCTTGAAGCATTCTCTGGATGAGATACAAATGACCTGTAGATGATCATGGGAAATCACAGATTGCTCATATGGTAGAACCTTCAATAGTGGAATTTGATTGTGACATAGTTTCGAATGCGTTGTCGAGATTGATGTTCTTTTCATTATTTCCATAGTCTACAGAGTAATACCCGTTTTTTTGTTTTATATTGTTTGACAACACAATACAAATGATATAAAGACAGAAAATGAAAATAACTGATCTTAACCCCTGTTCTCATCAGTCAGTAATGGGCGATCTTAGACGTGTTGACTTGATGGTTTTGTTTCGAATGCTTTTCATATTAAATAAGTGCATCAATATATAACATGTTTGAAAACACATGGCATTTTAATTTCTCTTTATATACCATCAAATAACAGGCACTCTTTTTACAGTACTACCCTTTATCTATATACATTTGAAATGTAAGTTCAAAGGCAGTTGACCAGTATTTTTTATCAGCTCTGTGAGGCTCATGGTACTACTGCTAGCACACACACACACACACACACAATTGTACACAATCACAAACTATAAGTGTTTTAACATAAAACTCTCCACATTAAACAACATATATGATAACAGTTGCATTTTCTAATGACATTAAGATTCAGTCGTGTGAACCACAGTGTCTCGAGGTTCTTTCTTGACTGCTCTTGTTTTCTGTCATGGCCAGGCATTTAGGTTTGGTTTACTGCAGTCATTATGAATCAAATTAGCAAGCCCCATTATTCCTAAAGAACACAGCAAACCATGTGGGGACAATGTGTGGGATGCACATTTAGTTGCAATATCATGCTTAACATAATATACAATATTCCACCTCTCTTTATTGCTTAGAAAATAATTCCTAGCCTCCTTAGCAAGCTTATTCGTGCAGTTTTGAGTCACGCCAGAAGAGACGTATGTATCACCTGAATGGGTTTAATGTGTGACCTCTCAAAGTCTTTTCATATCATTCCCATCAGACTGTGATTCTACATTTGCAATGACAGACGAGATGCATTCACTGCTTCTTCTAGACCTTATGTGTATTAAGCTGATTATTATTCAAAGCACATCTTCATTTACCTTCTGATTGTCTCTGTGTTTACAATTTGTTCCCTCGGCCCATTTGTTATCCCTAACTATTATACTGCTCTCTTTGGCAGCAGCTCACCAATTAATTGTACCTGTTACTGAGATATGTTTTCAAGACTGTGCTAAAGAACAAGCAGTGCATCTTTCTAATAGTTTCAGTTTTCACTATATTATATATATACGTATATATATCTTGGCAAATATATCGTCAACTTTCACAATATTACATCATCGTTAAGAGTAATCACTGTTACTCTTTTCCTGTTTGCTATTTTTCATGATTTTATTCTTGTACTATTGGAAGATAGTCTTAATTATTCGTATCCATCTTGCCAATTATATAAGCAACTTTTAGAGTAACTGATTTTGTGGTTTTATTATTAAAAGTATGAATGTGTAGATAATTTCTTCTTGGTACTTGGTGCCTTTTTCGATGCAAAATCTTTCATTTTTATGAATCATACATGTTAGCTATTTGAGTCTTTTAAATTGCACTGACCTCAGATACATAAAGTGTCTTAATTGCTTGTTTATTCTTCAGCTGATTTGTTACTATTTATTTCTGTTTTTTTGTGTAGTGGCTTTTTCACTCACTTGAGGCGATCAAGTGCTCAGATGTGTGCCTGAGACGGCCGTTTGAAGCCAGGCAGTAACCTGAATGTCCACACTAGCTGTGTGTATATGTATATATGCATACTTGACAAAGGAATATAGCAGAAAAACTCTGATTTACTTTTACATTCATCTTGTACTGGAACAAGTTGCCCCCACAAAGTAATATGAATAATCCAAAGTGGCAGATGTACCCTAGACCATGGAAGCCAACATAAATATTATTTTACATAACTTTAAAATATAAATATTGGACATCTTACCTTATAACATGTAAGCTTTAAATAAAATGTTCAGAATGTCTCATCCAGAGAGATAAATTATACATGTGACTTCCATGGCTAAATAAGAAAAATGGATTTTGAGCAATTCATATTGTAGACATTAAAAGCAGCCTATAAAACCCATTTATCACGTCAAACAGATAAGCACCACATGTTTTTAGTTCTGCTGTTATATTGTACAATGGCATTGAGTTTTTTAGTTTTTTTTTCCCCCAATGAAATTAAGGGAAATTGTCTTTCCCAAGAAGAGGAAAAGACTGATGGACAAATTAATTAATTTAGATTAATAACATTACATTAAACATTTCAAATAGCAAGTGATCTGTTGTTGAACACTGCAGGTGCATGATTTTGGTTTATGAAACTCTTAACATAGTGGAACCTATTCATCAACCTTTTTTGTGTGTGTGTTCAATCCATATAGCATGGGGTTACTGTATGGGAGTGAATCTGGATGCTCTCTTTCTTCTGTGTGTGTCAATACACAGACCCTACCATACTTGCTACCTGAGCACTGGCAGTACAACAACAGAAAACTTGTTTCTCTTGACCTCAAATATAGATATATCTTTTAAGTTTACCCTTAAATTTGTTTTATTTTATTTTTTTCCATATCAGAATTGTATGATCATACATTTGTTGAACACATTCAGAAACAAATAACATCGCTGAGAGTTACTGCTCTGAACAGGCTCTCTGTAGTGTACTCAATCCTTTTTTATCCAGTTTTAATTTTCAATTGCTGGCAAAATGGAGAATCCTATCTATGGTTATTGATTAGGAAGGGCTTACTTAGAGAGCTCTCAGGAGAGCGGTGGTGTAAAGATAGGTACTGTGATCAGTAAATGCTGCCGACTGCATTGCTTTGTAACCAGTATTTACTTTGAGGTGAGCTTCATCAAGAGAAAGTCAAATCACAAGTTGTCTCTGTGGATTGCTCAGTTTCAACTGGTCTCTCTTTAACAGCCTTTTTCTCAGAGTCTTTGTCTTGATTGAAACGTGGCATTTCAAAACCTGTCATGCTTTTAATGGATTATCTCCTTTTCATCAGTCATGTTTAATACTGAAATAATTTGCACATCATTTGAGATATATTTGCTTTGAAACACTTACCTTAATCATTTTCTTTCTTTCCCTCCCCTTGAGACTTCTATTGCTTAAAAGATACTTAAAAAGATACTTACTTGTTTGCTTGAGCAGAAAAAAACCGAAAACTTTTGCAACTTCACACCATTTGGCATCCTTGGAAAAACAAAATAACAGAATGTGTCGGAAAAATCTTCACGTCTAGTTTAATTAAAAATCGCGATACTAACAATTTGTCTGTATGTAAGTCTATATATACAATACAGCATTTTCTATGTTTTTGTTTGTCTATTTGTTTGTTTTAAAAAGGCAATATTAAATAAGAAGAACTGTCCCAATAGTTGTGAACGTCACAGCTCTGAATATTGCAATGGCATTTCTATCTGTATTAAATAGAAAATATAGGGAGCAAGTTCCTCGTCTTTCCAATACAAATTGCTTAATTGCGTATACCAGTAATATTTAAGAGAGCTTGTATTTATTATTATTTATACACATATTTGGAACACCTCATTTTGGTTTTACTGTAGTTGCCGTGAAATACTTGTGCTCTATTCATTTTGAGCTTATTGGAGGTGTTTATTACAGATTTCTTTTAGCTGGTTTGGATCTGCTTAAAAGCCTGATAGGCTTAACTGCTGTTTTGATCTAAAATTTTGATGTTTAAAGAGGCCAGTTGTTCATCAGACTTGTGGGAAACATACCATGACTGTTTATACACACTGAAAACAAAAGCAAATGCCTTTCTGAATCATGGGAATTCTTTTACTAATAACTAAAGTCAACATGCTGTAATGTATAACCTCAGGCAGTGTTTTGGTTCTGTGTAAACTAATCAGATGTCTAAATACTTTACCTTTTACATGTTCTTGTGGGCATACAGAAATGTATAATACAAAACAAAGCAGAGATAAATAAAGTAGTTTGTTCACTGGGAGTGTAGCAGTTCATATGTTGACATGGTTTCTATATTGTAACTGATTTTGCGAGCTGCTACATTTAGATGTGTGCTGGAAAATGCTAGCCCTGTCATGAACACAGGCATTAACACGGTCATTGGTTTAGCTCCATAGCCCATATTTGACCTAAAGTTAATAGAGAATGAGTAAAAAGAGTTACATATATCTGCTGACAGCCATTGTTGAAAAGGAAAGCACGCATAGAAAGCAGCCACACAAAGTCAGGAGTTAGGGCGTGCAATGGCTATTGTAGACCTTGGATCATTTTTTCTCTGTAGGAAATCCGTTGTTGACTTAGTTGTGTGTGTTAGAGTATTGTTGTGTGGTGTGAAATCACACCCTGTTTTCCTATGGCCACTGAGTATTATGCCATGCTTCCTTCAACCATACAAATATTAGGCAGAACTGCAGATTTATGGAACCTCCTTCACTGCAGACATTATGAACTTTTCATGATCGACTTTTGTTTTCCTTAGTTGTATTCTTCATCATCAACCCATGAGGGACGTGAACAATACTGATGAGCTTACTCTACTTATTATAGTAAATTATTTATGGTGACTGACAGATCCTGTATTATTTGGGCTACATGTTGATGACATTGTTACACTGTATGCAGGCAGAAAGTATTAACAAAAAACCTGCAACAACTGTGTAGACAAGTTGGCTTCAGGACAACCTAATTCAATTAGTTGGTGGATCTTAAACATACATATCATTTTCAGCCAATTTAACATACCCGAAACCAAATAATAACAAAATATATTGCAACAACTTGTGTTTAATAATAGTACAGTACACCCTTGTTACAGTAGGGATGTGTAGGGGTATTATTCTCAGCTTGAATACAGTGTTAGATACTAAACAAAAGCCTCATGAATAAAAAAGGTTGCTTTACTTCTTTGAACATCTCATATTCAGCGTATTCACTGGGGAGTATGCAAAAATACCCCCACATATCATTCAATACAGTATAACAAGTCAATTGAAAAAAACATTTAATCTAATAGTACAGTCAGTGTTTAAGCAGGAAAAGTATGTAACATAAATATACATCGATTCCATCCACAAACAAAATAAAAACTTGTTTAAACACGCTGGACTGTTAAAATGGGACTGATTTATTTATTTATTATAAACAATAATGTATTTCTCACTTCCTTTGTTAAAAGATAAATAGCACAATTCCAATACTTGATGTAAAGTCTTGAAGAGTTATCCAAGATGCAATGGGGCTCATCATTTATGTACAAGTAACAGTTAAATTACTCCCCTGGACTCCCAGCAGTCTTCGAATCCCTAATTAATTCCCTTTCATTCAAACTGTTGAGATCTTTGGTTATGCATGGACTGTATCATGGAAGGTAATCTTCCATTGTCATAAGAAATTTGTATCATAGATATGTGTACTTGAGTTAAAATGTATTTAAGTATTTCAATTCAAATAAAGAAAGAACAGGTCGAAATTATTTTTGTTTGTAGCTTTTGAGCTGCAAGTTTGATTAGTGCAGACAAATGACATAAATAAACATGGATAACTTTCTATGTCACAATGATTAATCTTCCATTTCATATTCCCTACAACATGCTTAGCACTCGACAGGAGCAAAGAAAATCTAAAATGAAAAACTTTAAAAGCATCGATGCAGTCAGTTGGAGTTACTTAAGTCTTAAACTAATGGGATAATGACAAAAGTCACTAGGATAATTTATGAGCGTGCTTATCTCTGAAGTAATTTTTCACCATAATCTTTTAATGTGGTGCTCTCTAGTTAATGCTGTTGTATTCCTTATTAGAAATGATATGCTCAGATACAAAGGAAATAAGGTTCAGAAACAGTAGTTTAACTGCATTAATTCATACTTCATTTTTTCAACCCTACAAATCCAAGGGATTTCCGAGGTTTAAATTCCCTCCATTTAGATTTTATTTTGTTTATCAGCAGATCTAAATAAAGATAGTCATGTCAGATTCCACTAGTGTAATTCACTTATACAATTAAATTATTACAGATACTTTAAGCTATCTTTAAATGTATGCACATATATATATATATATATATATATATATATATATATATATATATATATATATATGTATAGAGAGAGAGTGAAAGTTAAAAAAAAAAAAAAAAAGCAACAGGATTACCTTTAATTACAAGCTGTGCTAGGGAATAGATTCAAGTGTTAAAACAAGGCCAAAGACTATTAAAATGTATTTCAACTAAGTGGAGACACTTGAAATAAATTGGTTTTGCCATACACATGATGTGAAACAATCAATAGTACTTTAACCTGACATGCACTGTCAATACGCATTGGTCCAGTTCAGAAACTCTTTAATTGATAGTTCTTGAAAAAAGCCAATGCTTACAACATACGTTAAAAGCACTCTCGTGTACCCTTGTGGTAATTCATTATTGCTTAACTCATAGGATCATGGCTTTGTAAATTGAAATCAAAGACAAATACGTTATTGGAAAAAAAATGTTATAGTTGCTTTTAAATCAGGGATTCATAAAAGCACATTGTTACATATTTTTGAAAATTCTTAGCTAATATAGTGTTATATAGGTTTTTGGAAATATATGTAACTATTTTTGGTAGATATACCATTGATACATACATTCTTGACAGTTACACAATTTGTTTGTATTGGAAAATACTGATTGTATAGCTTGAATTACATTTCAACAAGTGTATGAATACATTTGAAGGCTACTATGTATGTGTACAGCCCATATATTAGAACAGGTGAAAGAAAATAATGTGGAAACTTTCAATGCACACATTTTCTAATTCACTAATCATCAGTTATCAGAGAGCTGGGACCAAACAATTGAGTTATTCCAATTACATTCCATTATTGAAAGATTGTTTCCCCCTAGTTTTTGCTAATACAGACATGTTTGCACAGAAGCAAATTGCCATGTCTGTTGCTTTTTCTGTGTAAACTGCAATCCTGGCAAAGGCACCACATTTTACTTCTTATAAGAAGTGGCAGAAATACTTGAAGGTAATAGTAGGCAATCCCAACCAAATTATATCACAAATAATCAATTTCACATAAAATATTAAAGATGAGCTAGTCTTTCGTACACACGGCAAAGCATTTTTGAAGTACTTCCAATAGGCAGACATCTTTTATTTTTGGAATTTTTAGCACCCTCCTCAAATACCTGTAATGATTCTGTATGCCAGACGTACTTTGGGCAACCAGCTGTGAAGTCTCTTGGGTGCATCATTTTCTGATTGCAGTTGGACATTGGGAAAGACAACAGTTTGCTAATGATCAATAAAACACACAGAGTAGCCCAAATAAACATTTAAGAAACATACCGATATATATATTTTTTTTAAATATCCTCTTCGACCAAAAATATTCCAGCATTGAATATTAGAAAAAAATAAAAACACAAGCGTATCAACATTCTGTGTAAATAGAGATATGGCACCAAAATGTAGACACTTACCTTGCAATATCGCTCTTTGCAAGCAGTGATTTAAGAAGAAGAATTGCGGCATCTGTGATGGCTCTAATACCACAATTTCTGTGTGAGTGTAGCTTTAGTAAATTACCACTTTAAGCAAAGAGTTCCAAACACATGCCTCTTGTTTGCAGGTGGTGAAAAAATATTTTTTAACTTAGATGATATTAGTCTCAAGCTTCTAAGGAATTACAGTAGGAAAAATATAAGATTTCTTTGATCCATCATGTACCATTTCTTATTTTCGATTTTTTCTTATTGACTTTAATGACTGATATTTCACATACACATCTGAATATTTAAAGTTTGGTATAGTTATAGTGCGTTTGAAGATATTGATTTTAGAATGTTTATCTATAATATTTAATTTTAATGTGCTAGCAAAAATCTAGTATCCTCAGGCAAAAAACTAAAAAAAAAAAACGTACAAGTTTCATGTATTGCTTTTTCTAGAAGATGTTTCTAAATGAAAACATGGCCAACATTGGTATTAACCCCTTATGAACTTACCAGGTAACATTCCTGTGAATTGCTGTTTTGATCTGGAGTAATTTGTACTCACAAACAGAAGTGTGTTTCATAGAACAATGGTGTTTTAGAAGTCATTAGTTAAACTGCACAACTGCATATTTCTAAGACCTTCAATCCTATTTTCTACATTCAGTATATATTTTACTTGATTATTTATAAGTCTGAATTTAGTTTCTATGTGAAACTGAAGAAAAGATATTATATCTGTGCTGAGTGTTCATTTGAAATATACTCCTGCTTTAAAGAACAAAATCAAAATACACTGTGCAACTTAACAGGTTGGGAACTATATATATTATGTAACAGACCAACACCTAGCTGAGACACTAACACAGACAAAAGGACATTTTCAAGATCACCTGTCAAAATTCAACCTGAGACTTCTATTTTATCTCCAAATTGCTAAATAGCATTTTGCTTAAAATTCAATTAAGTGCAGTCATATAAAATGACATATCTGAATCTTCTTTTGAGTATTTTGGTTGATAAAGTAATGGTTATACTGCAAGAATAAGGAAGAGGCAATAGCAGCAACAGGCCACACATGCTGTAAAACAAATGTATTTGAAGTGTTATGTAGGTCTAATGTTTACACTACATTATCAATTATATATTTTTGTAAGTATACACAGACGTTGCATCTTTATAGAACACCGAGGACTGTGAAATTAGTATAATACAATAATAATTGCATAAAAAATCTCAGTAAATCATGATTTTAATTGCATATTATTGTTAACAGTAGAACAGTCTTAGCCTAATTAAACCTATTCAATAATTGCCACCAAAATTAACATGGTAATTACAAACGCTATCTGTGATTAAGTAGCAACACTAATATAAATATTCTTGATACATGCGATGCTAAAAACTTTTTTATACTCCCCATCTCATTGAAATGTGACTTCATAGGCCAATCAGTAATATGGGAAATGCCCCTGTTTTGCAAAACTGAATGTTTATTTCAGTTGTTCTGATTCCTGTCTATTTCTTTACCATGTATGACCTGTATTTCAATTGGTTTTATTTTTCTGTTTTCTTTCAGTTTTTAAGCTGAACTACAGTTCTTCGGATAGTGCTGATAAAAATGGAGTAAAAAACCGGCTGAAGAAGTTCATTTCAAGGAGGCCTTCGATGAAGACATTGCAGGAGAAAGGCATCATAAAAGGTGAGGCGATGTTTAGGGGTAAGGCATGTGTATATGTGTACTGTACTTGCATTACAGTTAAGACTTAATTCGTCTTGATTACTCTGTGACTAATGCATGCATCTGCAATGAAAACATTGTAAATTATAAAGAATTGGAAGTTTAAATTAGTTTTACAATAACTGCTGGTATTGGGATAGTACAAAATAGTACTTTACTTAGGTTTAGTCATTACAATTACAAAATGAATAAGAACATATAAGTAATAAAGGAATATATGTATATGAGAGAGAGAGAGAGAGAGAGAGAGAGAGAGAGAGAGAGAGAGAGAGAGACAGAAACTGACTGACCACCAAATTCAGATCAAGAACTTTGACCAATTCTATGCATCTCCCTATTTATTTATTTATTTATTTATTTATTTATTTATTTATTTATTTTTAAACCCTTTGTTTAAAATGCAACTTAGCAGTGCAATGTTAAAATGTATAATTCCTGAGCTCTTCACTGGCTCAAAAATCTAGAATTTAATTTGGGCATATCTTTCTGTTTCTCTCCTCCTTCTCCTCCTTGTATGTGAATGTGTGTGTACTTTATATATATATATATATATATATATATATATATATATATATATATATATATATATATTCACACTTTGTTGTGTTACAACCTGAAATGATGGTGGAGCGTTTAAATGGGATTTTTTCCACCTAATGATTTACACAACCATTTAAATGCACCGTAGTAGTAGTAGTAGCCCTTTCGGTTAATAAAGGCAGCTGCTTCCACCCCTGTAGGTAGATGCAGTCAGTGTCCTCCCTGCTTGCTCTGCTGGGGAATTGAATGTGTTCCTCAGCATTCTGCAGCAAAACGGTTAAGAACCAGCCAAGGTGGCGGACACGGCGGACTGGGTTATCCCACTGTATCACCTGATACTGTCTGGAAGGTCCCAGTAGCTAGGGACAGACAGACAGACAGACAGGCCCTAGAGTATACAGACAGACACTATCAGCTGTTCAGATAATGCAGCACTACACAGGTTTGTTCTGACCAGGTCATTATGCAGCATGTGACATAGATAATTCAGCATGTCTCAGTTGAGACGATACCTGGACACAATTTGCTCATTGCTGAGCTCCTCATATGTGTGCCGAGGGTGGCACACCCTTCAGCATATCGTCAGCTATGTCAGGGTTACTGTTGCCAGATGTACAGTGCAGCATTACTGTCCAAATGTCCACGGACATGCTGCATGCTACTAACCTATTTCCTTTTTATTTATTTATTTATTTATTTATTTCCATTCAGTCAAAAAGACTGTTAGGGATTTGTTCTGGTGCAGCACACATACAACCATATCTAAAAACAGACCCACACTTCCCATTGCTGACTGTGTGCTGGAATGTCGCTGTCCGCTGGACTAGTGCTGTGCGTGGAGTTGAGCCATCCTTTTCAATGTGTTATTTTGCGCTTCACAAGCCTGTTTTTTGAGTGGCACATACCTTAGAATATAGCAGGATCATGCATAATTTCACTCACTCTCCCCATATTGTGCCTTGCTTACAGTTAGTTTAAATCAGGGTTTTGAACATGGCCATTTGCGATGTGCAAACCTTTTGAATATCGGGGCCAAAATGTTCAATGATTGGTCAAGCACAATCTGCAAAAATGTTATTATTTTTAAATTAATTTAAGATTATGTATATGCCTTGTTAATTTTGTTCCAAATCTATACTCCTAATGGAAATGATATATTTTAAAAGTATGTATATTGTAACATTAGTAATATTTAATGCTTGTCTTATGTCCTGTGAATTTACATGTCAAAACATCAGACTCCCTAATATGAGAAGAAAAAAAAATCATTTTGTAAATTAAATTAAAAAATATTTGTACTTTGAGTTGGCAAGCCGGTTATTTGAAAGAATGAGTAACACATTTATCCAAATATGCAAACATGTATAGCCTAAGTACTTCTGACATGAAAAAGATACATACAGAAAGAAACATATAGTGGATAACAGTGAAAATCTACTATCAAATCTGGTTCATAATAGTTTATGGCTGATGTCAAATGACATTTATATATAGCTGTTAGTGACATGCCAATGAAAACTGCACTTTAAAATAAAATCTGAAATGATTCATGTCATCTTTGTGTCAGTCTTACAGTAATATTATGACCATATCAGTAATATTGCCCATCTGTAATGAATAGCAGCTGTAAAATACAATTTGGCATGACATCACAGCAGACATTACTTTGAAGGCAGTCTGTTAGTGAAAAAAGACTAGCACATCAGGTGAAGGGTGTCAAGGACATAAAAAGGTAGCTAGAAAGTAAAAGTTCATCTTTTGACAGTGTAATGCTCCTACAAAGTTCAGCAATTTAATGAATTCCATTTTAGTTATTTTTACAATTTTTCACAGTGGCTTCTCCACCACCATGACACCTCAAACGATTATGTAGAAGGATGCAAACGTAAAAATAAGTTTTTCATCTGCTTTCATGTGGACTGCTTACCTACAGTGAGGGGAAAAAAGTATTTGATCCCCTGCTGATTTTGTACGTTTGCCCACTGACAAAGAAATGATCAGTCTATAATTTTAATGGTAGGTGTATTTTAACAGTGAGAGACAGAATAACAGCAAAAAAATCCAGAAAAATGCATTTAAAAAAAATTATAAATTGATTTGCATGTTAATGAGGGAAATACGTATTTGATCCCCTATCAATCAGCAAGATTTCTGGCTCCCAGGTGTCTTTTATACAGGTAACGAGCTGAGATTAGGAGCACTCTCTTAAAGGGAGAGCACCTAATCTCAGCTCGTTATAAAAGACACCTGTCCACAGAAGCAATCAATCAATCAGATTCCAAACTCTCCACCATGGCCAAGACCAAAGAGCTGTCCAAGGATGTCAGGGACAAGATTGTAGACCTACACAAGGCAGGAATGGGCTACAAGACCATCGCCAAGCAGCTTGGTGAGAAGGTGACAACAGTTGGTGCGATTATTCACAAATGGAAGAAACACAAAATAACTGTCAGTCTCCCTCGGTCTGGAGCTCCATGCAAGATCTCACCTCGTGGAGTTTCAATGATCATGAGAACGGTGAGGAATCAGCCCAGAACTACACGGGAGGATCTTGTTAATGATCTCAAGGCAGCTGGGACCACAGTCACCAAGAAAACAATTGGTAACACACTACGCCGTGAAGGACTGAAATCCTGCAGCGCCCGCAAGGTCCCCCTGCTCAAGAAAGCACATGTACAGGCCCGTCTGAAGTTTGCCAATGAACATCTGAATGATTCAGAGGAGAACTGGGTGAAAGTGTTGTGGTCAGATGAGACCAAAATCGAGCTCTTTGGCATCAACTCAACTCGCCGTGTTTGGAGGAGGAGGAATGACCTCAAGAACACCATCCCCACCGTCAAACATGGAGGTGGAAACATTATGCTTTGGGGGTGTTTTTCTGCTAAGGGGACAGGACAACTGCACCGCATCAAAGGGACGATGGACGGGGCCATGTACGGTCAAATCTTGGGTGAGAACCTTCTTCCCTCAGCCAGGGCATTGAAAATGGGTCGTGGATGGGTATTCCAGCATGACAATGACCCAAAACACACAGCCAAGGCAACAAAGGAGTGGCTCAAGAAGAAGCACATTAAGGTCCTGGAGTGGCCTAGCCAGTCTCCAGACCTTAATCCCATAGAAAATCTGTGGAGGGAGCTGAAGGTTCGAGTTGCCAAACGTCAGCCTCGAAACCTTAATGACTTGGAGAGGATCTGCAAAGAGGAGTGGGACAAAATCCCTCCTGAGATGTGTGCAAACCTGGTGGCCAACTACAAGAAACGTCTGACCTCTGTGATTGCCAACAAGGGTTTTGCCACCAAGTACTAAGTCGAAGGGGTCAAATACTTATTTCCCTCATTAACATGCAAATCAATTTATAACTTTTTTGAAATGCGTTTTTCTGGATTTTTTTGTTGTTATTCTGTCTCTCACTGTTAAAATACACCTACCATTAAAATTATAGACTGATCATTTCTTTGTCAGTGGGCAAACGTACAAAATCAGCAGGGGATCAAATACTTTTTTCCCTCACTGTATATCACCAGTTCATAAAAGTTCACACCACGCAAATCATTCTGATAGAAACGTTCAATGGGTTTCTACAAGTTTAAATGAAGTTGTAGATTTTCAGATAACCCTTGAAGGCAGGTGTTTTTTTATGCCCTTGATTCTGTTAATCAGGACCAAATTGCAAGAATGACAGCAATGAAAACCATTGGAAAGTCAGAGGGAAAAGGCATGATGACGGATAAAAGTGATCAAAATAATTAAAATGTGTTATATTTTCAAATAAACATTTTCTGTGTCGTTGTTTTCAGCATTTCTTTTCTCTTTGGCTTCATCTTCATCAGGCAGTTGGCAAACCACACACACACATACACATATACTGAAACTAATTATTTGTTGTTATTTGTTGGTGATGACATCTTATTAAAATAAACATTGATTTAAAATGTTATTTTCTCATAGACATAAGAAATAGTAATACTTGTAAAACACAAGATGTTTTTCAAAACATGTCTAGCTGTACTTAATCATGAATTGTCTCTGGATATTGTTTAATTTATGATCAATACATCTCCCTGTCTGCAGGAATCAACTATATTTATGTGTTAAAATATACAAAAAATATTATACAGATAACTTCCTGATTCTCAGGTTTAAATGGTTTCTATTTCTCCGTCCATCACATACAGTATGGCAGCATACCCTGTTTTAACTGTATATGCATGTGTGTGTTTAGGTAAATGAATTCATAACAAACATGTATTTACTTTGCGAATGAAATCCCAGTTTCCCAAATTGTATTCATACTACTTGAGAAAGTGTTTGTTATATATGTATTCCAATATTCACATTGCATCCAGAATTTAAGAATTCATTTTGTATGCAAAGGTGCCTTGCTGACAGTTTTTTATGCCCCTTTTTCGTAATGCTACAAATGAGAAATGACAATCTCTGCCCCAGGAGATTGTGCCGCCATAGGAATGCCACTGTCAGCCTAATATTAAAATATAAGCTGCTCCTTTAAAAAGCTTGTTGATTTTCCATACCCCAATATTGACTAACTGTCTCTGTTTGATGTATGCTTTACCAGCCCGATGCAGACTTAGCGTTAGAGCTTAACTTGTTAGTTCTGCTTCTGTGGCCGATGCAGAATAACTACAGATGCCCCGAGATATTAAAATTGACTGTTCAAATGGACTGAGTGTGGGAGTTTTCACTTGGTTTAAATTGATAACAGCTGAGAAAAAGAGTAAAAAAGAGCCAGTGCATATATGGCAATAGAATGCGTTTGCTTTTTTTTTTTTTTTTAAATACAGCCTTCCTTAAGACCCTAAGGTCTATGGGAAAATGCTTGTAATAAAAGATTGAGTTTGTGATTAATCATTAGATGTTATTATTCAACGGTAAACAATGTGACTTGGGAATTTGTATACTAAATAGCACTTAGAACTACTAACAATTGAAGAAAAAAGCTTCTATTTTCTGAGGAGTTTAAAAAGATGATAATACTATTCTGGTATTTGAATACCTTCAGTGCAGTTTTAATAATAATAACATCTTAAAAACAAAAAACATGATCATTGTTTCTAACAACTCACCAGATAAACATTGTCAAAAAGAAACTCGGTAATAATCACTGCCTCAGTATAAACTCCTCGTATATAATTGTGCCTAAATATTTCTTAATAGTGTAATATTTCTCAAAGGAGGTGTGTTGTGATTAAGTGAACAACAGGTATGTTGTGTGTATAAACAAAGTTGTGGTAGCATATGTGAAACAGTGTTCAGTCACATATTGTTTGTGTCCATGGAGCATCGTTTGTTGCTGTTTGACATTTAAATAATATCAGTATCAGGTGTGGATTTATAAAACCATCATATGGGTTTAAAGTATTACAACTATAATAAACTTAAAAGTATTCCTAGTAATGAAATTAATAAATAGGTATTATAAAACAGTTGGATCAGTGAAAGTGTATTTTGCCCGAGGAAGCATATAACCTAGATGGTAAAATTGATTCAGTGAGGGACTAAATGAAACAGCAGCTTTACAGAAATGTCAACACAGAAGTCTAGTCACGGTTTTAGGCATTCCCACACCCCAAACCTGTATGATTAGGAAAAAGGTCTGCATGTTATGCCTTTTGTTTATTTTTTTGTGTTGAAGAAATTGTTTATTTACTCTAAGACAAAATAAAGTTGAACATAGTTGGTTTTGATTATTATCAAGTGGCATTTATCGTTTACATTCATGAAAAACAGTCTCCTTAATAGCACATACAAATCATTTTTAAAATAGTTTAACAGCAGTTATAAATTATGTGAGGGGGAAAAAATACTATACAAGGTCAAGACTAGCATCACATTTGTTTGGAGTTTCATCAACTCACCAATCAATACATATTATCTATTTCACTTAAAATGATCTTCGTTTGTTAACTAGACCCCCAGTCAGATTTATATTGTATATTTTTAGTGTTTTTAATATACCTAAATTGCCATACTTAATGAAAAACTGTACATCTCACAGCATTTTTAACAGCCTTGACTTTGCATGCATGTCAAAAAAAGCATAGTAGGAGAGTAACTATTTATTTTCAAGTTATTTGTGATGTACAAACTTTACAAAAGTGTACACCATAGCAGTTGCATTAGAAGAATGTAGCATCTTACTAAAATAGAGGCTGTAGCTGAATACACTTCTATAATTTTGTATTAGTGGGTGGGTCAAAGTTGTGATTTAATCCCAGTTTAAATTCGAAAATGTATTCCAGTTGACAGAGAGGCTTTCACAACACCTGTACACCCAGCTAATCACATGTATTCTCTTTTTAGACCAAGTGTTTGGCTGTCATTTAGCAACCCTTTGTGAACGTGAAGGAACCACAACACCAACATTTGTGAGGCAGTGTGTGGAGGCTGTTGAGAAGCACGGTAGGTGACAATTTTGCATTGATGCATGATGGTTAGCCTTCTTGATTTCAGAAGGACTGTGTTGTATGGCTAGTTACACTACAGTGTGCTGCCTTGAAGAGACATGTGGCTGGATTTCCTCTTGATGGCCCTGCACAGACTAGAGGTGTCACTTAGATAATACCATGGCTCATGTCTTTTGCTTTTTTTTTTAAGAATGTGGCAAAGAAGGTCATTGCAAAAATGACACTTTGGATAAACCTTGAAGTCACAACTGGATGGGATAGGAAACAAATGTCAGAATCATGTAATCTACATGCCAAATGGACATATGTACCATTTACACGAAATCCTAATACAGTTTCTCAATATTTTCTGATATTTTTAACATATATTGCTGATATTATTGTGATTATGATTATTATTTTAGGTGGTTAGGGCTATACTTTTGTATGGTCCTATGTTATATCTCAATATATTGTATTATAAGTTATTTTGTTTCCCTAATCCAAAAAAAAGAGCAGATAGAAGCCATGATAATGTTATTTTTTTGTTTGTTTGTTTTGTACATTATCCTTTTTTATTAGGCAAAGAGTTAACCATTGTTATTGGTCTACTGTACTTAGATGTAAAGGAAAGACCTTCATGTTGTTTTTTGTTTGTTTTTAAAGCTACATTTCTTATGGTAAACCTTTAAACAGTGTATATAATATGTTATTTTCTGCATTCCTTGAAACGGATCATGTGTTGAATTGACTCACATAGTGTGTATGGTAAAAATGGCAGATGATATGCTTATAACTTCTTATCTCTATTTATCTGTCTATCCATCTGTCTATCTAGCTGTCTATTATTTTCATATTTTTTAGCTTATGCATTTTAGGTCATGTAATTCAGTGTAATTCCTGTCTGACAGATTGTGACACTGTTCTTTTCACCTGTCAGTATGCAATGCACATTTTCTTTTAAAATTTTGAAAGCAAATGGGTGTGCCCAGATATTTTTCAATATGCAAGTGCTTATTTAGAAATCATATAAGCTTATGAATATTAAGGGTCTATCACAATCACATTAGATGTTGGTTATATCATGAGTACACAAATACAGGCAGCTTAAAACTATGAAAACATAAACATGATGTTGGTCAATTTCTGAAAATGTGCGTGGAGTCTTAAAAAACAACACACATAAAGGCGAAGATACAATGTTTCGGTTGCCAGATATTTGTCATGATGAATTACACAAAGGCAGAATAGCAGGATTTATACATTGTTGATCAATTAACACATGTAGGCTATAATTAACTGGTTACAAAATTAAACAAAGTACATCTTTAAACAACATATGCTTGTTAATTATTAAATGGGGGGTGGAGGTGGCTACTATAAATGTTCCTGCATGTATGGCTGTACAGTAACCATTTCATTGGCATATATTGTAAATTAATTTGAAACATAAGTTAACATACATACTCTGAAACTCCCCAGTGTACATGGGTACAGTATCTAAAGCGTAGGATGTACAGGGACTGATAAAGAGACATTGTGTTTTGTGCGCAGGGATGCAATGTACTGATCACGGGCAAGCCAAAAGGAAGTAACTGTTGTTAAAAAAAGGTGTTTTCAACTTTGTATTTTATATGATTTATAACTGTATATTGATGCCTTGAGTTATTTACTTAAAGACACAGTATCATCCTATGTCGAGGATAATGTGATTAGTATTTAGTACAATAAGTTATGTCTATAACTAGCCAGACAAGAGCATCGTTTAAAATCGCATAGTAAGTAACAGTCGATGTTCATTGGTCTACATAAAGGTTTTGGCAAGATACCTGGTACTTTTTGGAGAAAATCCATTCTTAATGAAGCCTTATCTTTCCCAGTTTAATCTTTCAGCAGATGTTTTTCTTTCTTTTTTTCTCTGTTGACATTTTTTTGTTTGACAGGATCCAGTTCCAGGTTCCGATGTCTGTTTAAAAAAACGTTGAGGTTGTTGGCTTTAAAATTCCCTCACTGCATGTGTGATCAGCATTTTCCCAGGGTTTTCCACATAGTTTGCCAGGCAGAGGGACTGACCTTTTGAGGCAAACACTTTTTCATTACAAAATGTTCACTTTGATTCGTGTCCCATTTTGTGTCCATTCCAAACTGTTTACAACCCACTAAAAATGAGTATGAATTATATGTTTGTGTAATGGATTCCTTTTGTGGTTTTAGTAGAATGTTTGCTTAGAACAATTAGTTATCTTTGGTTAAAATTACTGTGACCTGAAAAATGTGCTCCTAAAGTGATACTCTCAACCGATTCCTATTTCTAAAACGTTTAAAAAACAAACAGGTCTGTGCTGCATGTGAACCTTCTGTAAGACTTGTATATATAAACAGTGCCTATAGAAAGTCACTCCCTTTTAAAACATTCACCTTTTGTTGCCTAACAGCCTGTAATTAAAATGCATTACAATTTATTTTTATTTTTTTACCTACCCCACAACTTTCAAGCAAAAACAATATTCTAGAAAGTTGTAGAAAATTTAATAAAAATATAAACTGAAATTGCTTGGTTGGATAAGTGTACGCCTCTTAGATTAACTGATCGCCTTCAAATTCACACACCAAGTTAAGTGGCTCCCACCTGTGTTAAATTGAAGTGATTCACATGATTTCAGGATAAATTCAGCAGTTCCTGTAGGTTCCCTCTGCTTGGTAGAGCATTTCAAAGCAATGACTCAACCATGAGCACAAAGGAGCTTTCAAAAGAACTCTGGGACAAAGTTATTGAAAGGCACAGATCAGGGGATGGATATAAAAAAATATCAAAGGCCTTAAATATCCCTTCGGTCAAGACGGTCCCGATCACTGTCAAGACAATTATTAAGAAGTGGAAGGTGTATGGCACCATCAAGAGCCTGCCTAGATCAGGCTGTCCCTCCAAACTGGACGATCGAGCAGGAAGGAAACTGATCAGAGAGGATACCAGGGGGCCAAGGGCAAATTATCAAGAGCTACAGCTGATTTTTTTTAACACATTTTTTAACACTCTCCTTGCATAGATAGGTGGCATAGCTGCTTTTTGCATTTATGAAACCCAAATAATGTAATGTGTTTATAATTCCGTTTAGCAGAAATGTTATTCAGCATTAGGATCTTAGCATTTGAATTGGTCTGGAACCTCTCTCTCTCTCTCTCTCTCTCTCTCTCTCTGACAGAGTTTTGTCATTAATTGAATTTTTATATCTCAATCATGTTTATCCAACTCCTGAAATACACATTTCAAATTGGGAATCCCTTTAACCAGCCTTTTAATTTAATTAATGTTACTTTAAGCTTCTGATTGTTTGCTTTATGAATTTGTTTAAATAGGCACCAGTGTTAATAAGAAGAGCCAAATTGTGAGGTGGGGATTGTTAGTTGAATTTGGCTTTAATATTTTGTTCACAATTCAAGGGGTGTAGCTACCGACTGATTATACTTTGATTTGCATTAGAGAGGAAAAACAGTTGTGGAGCTTTGATGAGATTATAATGAAAGTATTAAGGAGATATCTGTCAGGACATCTTGAAATTCAAACTTAGAGCTTTACCACTGATGATGATATTAAATGAGAACACTAAAAATAAAACCTGTACCATTTGGTTACTTTTCAAATCAGCTGTAGCCTAAAGGATTCCCAAAATAAGTGACACAATGAGAACTATCAGTCCACTGTCACATGTAACGAATCAGACTTCCCTTCATGAGCACAATTAGGGAATAGGGAATGCATTATTGTGCCTCTGACCGATTTAAAATCATAGATTGCACAGTGACTAAATTCTTGCCTTTAGGTGTAAGATACTTACACACAATATGATAATATGCATATCTTATACTCGATATGAAGTTACAATATATCAACTTATAATACAATTGCTTTGTTGTAAAGTAGTCTATCCAATTCAAAGTTTTTATTCTGTTTATGTATCCTTAAAATACCTTATTTATTTTATCTTTGCAGTTTTAAGATTATTAAAAAAAAAGCATAAAATACTGTACACATCATGTGATACTGAGGTACTGTTGTGTATTCATTTACAAATGTAGCAGTGAAACACCACCCATACAGAACATATATATATATATTGATTTGAACCAATAGAATCCTTAAAGGTTTTCAAACGTCTGACATGAGAAAAATATCCTTGTTTATTAAACTAGTGAAACATGAGAATCTATTTAATTAAATTCAAGTAGGTCAGCAATCAGCTACTGAGTACATAAGTAATCAAACTGAATATTTAATGGGAAATGCTTCCCTCTTATTTTCTTCAAAAGATTTTTTTAACTGTTCTTATCGGAGACATCCTGCAATCTACAATTTCCTTAATCAGAATCACCTGAACATTGTTGGATGGACATCAAATGGATCAGAAGCCATAAAAAAGGAAAAAGGAAAGGAAAAAAAAACTATAAATAGCTCAGTAACTCATGGTACGCAGATGACAGGAAGGCACATCATGTGGATTTTTTTTTCTCGAAAGGAAATTAATTTCTTGTGATTTTATAAAGCATTTGCAAGTGTTTTGCTAAAAGACTGGAAAAGGCTTTCCCCATTGATCCTGTGATGAGTGAGCAATGCATTTTCAGTGAGATCTCCTTACACAGCAATTCATATTTAAATGTGAGGCCTGCATTTCTCAAGCCCAGCCAAGAAACTGCAGAATAAAATTGTGGGTGGATTCTTACATGCCATTTCTCATATTCTGAAGTCTTCATTAAATCAGAAACGGGGTTGTATTGAAAAATGTTTAAATACAAGTATAATTAAAAAGGTGTCACTTTCGTTATATGCTTTATAACTTAATTTATACATTTTCAGCGTACAGAAAGTGGGCACTTGATGAATTTGATATAAAATCCTTTGTAATAAGTTAATTTAGTGACACCTTATCTGTCCTACAGTTTCACATAATGCCATTTGTTAGTCTGCACTGGGGTTGATGTGTGCTAATATTTAGAAGTAATGATTATTATGAGTGACTGTTGTATGGATGTATTTTAAATTGATACTAGAAGTACCTTTTTTTTGTAGATTGTTTCCTTATAGAAGCACTTATTAAAGAGTACTACAGTTTTATTTTCTAAAACCACAGTAGCATTCAATGGTATTCCCTCTTTAAATTTTATTTTTAAAAAACAAGAAGTAAGGAAAACATTTCTCAGTTAAATTATACAGAGCCATGGTTAATTTCCATAATAATAAAATGCTTCCAATCTTAAGCGGACCATGTGGTCAATGAAAGAATGGCCAAGTCCGCCAACTCTTATTGGTCTGGTTTGGCTGAAGTATCGCATGTTCTTGGAACAGAGGTTCGATGGCACGTGAACACTATAATCGTAGCAATTTTCTAAGTATCTTCTACTTCCGTCATACTGGAAGGGATCCAGATGGAGTCTTAGTCCAACCACAGCACTAGGCCCAGTGTCAGTTCATGATTCCAACACAGTTAATGATGTGAATCGAATTACTTTGAAAGATGTACTACTTACATTTCATACGCCCTTTTAACCATTTATATTATTTTTAGTTAATTAAGTAATTTTGCGAAGATAACAAGTATTAGTATTATTATTATAAAAAATAATAATAACATGACTATCTGATAACAGATCACTTCAAATATCAGCAGTCTTGTCAGAGTACACTTGCACATTGAATCTGTGATTCTCATTTGTGATGCAAATAATTTTATGACTTTGTTATTGTTCTTTAATTGTTCTTGATATGTTTAAATTGTAAAAAGGTGTACTAAAGGAATATTTTGGGAATTAACACACTCCACCTCTTGTCTTGTTTGTATCCAGGTATGGAGGCTGATGGCATCTACAGAGTTAGTGGCAATTTGTCCACTATTCAGAAGTTGCGTTTTTTAGTTGACCAAGGTAAGATTTATTTATTTTTGTCCCTCCCTCAAACGTTATACATTTACAAATGTATAATACTATTATTATATTTAATTAGCTGAATAACCTAGCAAAAGACAAATATGTCCTTATCTAAAGATCTACATTAAGACATATTTTAAGATAAAGTCTGACTGTGTATGTAAATAACTATGGTTAAACACATATAGTATACATAAACCTCAGAATAATCAAGAATCAAGAATACTGTCTGTGTACCACTTGTCTTCCAACTGGTGGGAGCCTACTGTTTTTTGAAGGCACCTGCCAATGTATCTCGGCCCAGAACTTTCTCACAGGACAGAAAGTTCTCTGGAAGCCCTAGCATATTTGTTTCCCTTTTTTTGGCACTCACATGTATCATAATCTCCACCCAATGTCAGTGTACCGATGGAACAAAAATATCACAAAGCAAGAAGCAAATACATGCTAATTCCACCATCCTGTTCATTATGTGATTATACAGTTGTTCGCTGCTGTTAAAGGAACATGTTTGAAACTGATGTTGTCCAGACCGCACTGCAAATCTTATGTTTGCTAAAGCCATCATTAGATAGTAGCTGTTTTAGAAGAGGAAGTAGCACTTAATAGTCAATCCATCAGCCCTCTTTTTAAACAGCTTAAGCAATTAACCCGCTACAGATGAGATAGACAAGTCCACTTACATGCTGTTTACATGAGATCAACGGACATGAGAGACAGTGCTAGATATGCTTTACCAAATCATATTAAAAGCTAAAGCATAAGAGTTCTATAAAACCCATACACCATATGAAAATACTGGAGAATGTGTTGAAAAACATAAATCATTGTAAACTATGGTCTAATCTATTAACAATCTTTATTCAGGAATGACAAGTCGAATTTGTCAACCGTCTGAAGTGTTTAGAGAAAACATACTTACAAATCTCATAAAACTAGATTTTTCAGCTTCTTATAAAACATAATAATGATGCTTCATATCTGAGGACAGTGACACAGTGGTACATTTGAAGTTATGGCAAACATTAACTTAAAAGTTGGTGCTGGAAGTTGGCTGGATAAAATAGCCGGGTTTACTAGTACTTCTACTTTCTAGTTATCCTTTTTTGAGATTGTGAAGCATTTTGTATTGGTATATACAAGGTGCCCTATATGTACAGTGATGACACACAGCACATGACATAAACAGCAGCAGGAAGGTTTGTACTCTTTCTGGTATCCTTCTGAGAAGACTAGTTTCCTCAATAAATTCCAATAAATATTGCAATGCATTCTCAGTGTAAAAGCTTGATATCCCATCAGTTTAAATTCATGCAAAGCCTGTTTCAACATTGTCTTTATTATGGTTGCCAAAGACATGTGTTTACAACAGCATTGTTGGTATTTTTTCTAAAGCTAATATATGTTTTCCAAGTCATATAAATATCTGGATAATATATTGAATCCCGGGAAATTTAAAACCCCAATGGGTAATGTATATATAGAGATTACTCTTTTAAATGCTGTCTCAAATTTTGTTCTGATTAATAATATCTATTACATTTGGAACCCCCTATGAACCTGGACAACATTAATAAAGTAATCAGATTAAACGTCATAGTGAGTTATGTTTTCCCAATATCCCTGTTTTAATAGCAGAAAATAAATGCCTCAATGAATGTATTGCAATTTAGTTTACTTAAATTCCTGTCTTGTAAGTACAATTATCCATGGGGGGTTTCATTAGCTGTATACTAATGCCTAGAGAAAACTAAGTAATTGTAATGTTTTCTTTTTATTGTCCTCAGGATATATCACATGTATTTAAAGTACCGTGTATTCATATATGTTTTAAATGTTTTGTTTGAGTCTGTCACGTTTTAATTTACAAGGCTGTCATAATGTAAAACAATAAATACTAATAGTGCAAATTTAAAAGGCAATCTAAGGCATCATTTTATGTATAATACATTTTAATTAATCTGAAAGAAATATGAATTAAAATGGTCCTAATGCTAACCCTAAACAAGAAAGATTAAGCACTTTAAGGAAAAAATGCCTTCTTTAAAAAAGCATTGCATGGGGAGAAAAAAGAAATGTAAATCTGTTGATGTAATATATTAACTAGATAATTTAATGATGAGGAAAATGTCTGCTTGATTAATTGTTTGAAGGGTAAAAATTACAGGAAAGCTGTCTTGATCAGTGCTTTGCAGAGCTACCATTACTGTCTGTGCAATTGTTTAACAAGGTTTTAATTGAAAAGATAAGTGAATGCACATTTAAAAGTATTGTTAATTTACTTTATAATCACCCCATCCTTCACAATATTGACAGCGCTTAACTCGAAACAATTTCTGCTGTACAGTTATTATTTTCAATACTTATACAAGGAATTAACAACTACCAAATCTAAAACGATGTAAAATGGATTCCATGCCACAGTGCATGCAATGTCTTTGGAATGTGGAATCAACAATTTAAAGTGATATTGAGCTGTTTTATATAGTGTTTTTAATGATTGTTTTAAAAGTATAACTAAACTAAACCATTCATATCTTCTACTAGGACATGAGAGTTCAAATATATACATAAATACATATTATTGAAAGAAAGACCCCTCTCTACTACATTCAAAGCATGTATGAAGCCTAGATGATTGTAAAGAGTAAATTCCAATCCAGTTTTAAAGATCTAAACCCGTATTTCCAAGAAAATATGGTTTGACTGATGTTGATCACATGAACATAAATGCTTTTGTTGTAATCGTATCAGTGGTTGTTCCATATGTGATGAATTAAGAAAAGCATACGGTAATCAAAATGTATGGTCAATCTACCTAAGATAATGAAGGGATTTAGTTTTTACTGTGTAGTCTCCATTCAATCCACTGAGCTGTTTAAGTAGCATTCGGATATACCGATACAAATGTTAAATGGTTCCAGATTAACATTAGACACACAATCTTCTAAAACATCATTGCTAATTATGGGGATGTTAACCTGAAAGCATAGAGAAGTTATTATTATGAACAACAGGAGGTTTTTTTCTGAATTATATCCATTTGGTTGCACACTCTAATGTAGCCGAGGATGCCTTTGCAGGTGTCCTCTGTGAGACTGACAAAAGCTTCAACAAATGTCTTGATTTTTAATTGTAAGGTGCTTTGTAAGAAACCGATAATGTTTATCATTGTATCTGACTGTGTCTCCGTCTGTCTGTCTATGATCTAGACCAACTCAAATCCTTGATCTAATCACAAATCACAATCTACAAATCTGAAGCCTATCGTGGTTTAATTTAATGTTATAAGCCATTTTCTACTATTTATAAATCTAAACAGGATAGGGTAATTTGTGATTCGCGGTTGGGTGAAACGGTTGGGTCTCATTTGTTCTAGCCCTATCTATCTATCTATCTGTCTGTCTGTCTGTCTGTCTGTAAAAAAAAGTACATACAAATCACCACTTGTAGTAATCCATTGATTTATGTTTAATACAGATTATGACTGTTTTCTGCCTTTCTCATAGCAAGATGTTCTTTGGTGATGTGGACTGAGAACACTGTTGACACATCTCTTAAAACAGACTTATAATTTGTCCCCAGGGCTGAAGTTGTGACTGAGTGACACTGTGGTCTAGCAACATGACTTTTTTCACTTGAGGCCACAGTTCAAATCCAGCTCAAGTTAGAGATTCACGGTGTCTAAAGACGTGGTTGTTTTTCCTCTTGAGACATCGGTTCATATTAGCAGCACCGTGGTCTATATTTCTGCTTCTTGGCCTCTGTAGATGACAATTTAACCACTTGTACTCATCAGGTATTTACTATGCAGCGTCAAATATAATTCTGTAATGCTTCCTTTAGGAAATATAAATAAAACTTTATTTAATTAAACTGTGATTGTAAAAAAAACTGTTTGCCCTTAGGTACACATCAGAATGAGCCATGCATAGTGCTAATTATTTAGTATTAAGGTAGATGGACTAATGCATAGATGACTACTACAAAGATTTGATTGGGTCCAGTTAGTTACAACAGAAAAATGCCTTAAGGACTCAGTGGTGACATCAAAACATCATGGTGGATAAATCTTATAAATTGTCTGCAATCAGCCACAGGTAACTTTTTATACAATATGACAGGAGTTGAATACAGTACATTATTGTGTCAGGGGTACGGTTTTAGTTACAGACAATAATTTTATTTTATTTATACAAATTACATGTTAAGTTTTTATACTTGTGCATTTTTTTTTTAGTTTGTGTCCAGTATTATCCCAGTTGTCTCTTAATAGTCTTGTTTGCTGTTGCCACTGATGTATGTTATGGTCAGCCACATACTAAAACATAAACTTTAAAAAGCATGGTTGTATTTTCTCAAAATCATTTCTGAACTTTCTACCATATTATATAATTACAGCAATGGTTAGGATTAACCAAATTCAAATGTCATCTACAAGACAAAGGACCTGAAACCTCTCTAATATGATATTATCCCTTCCGATGTGTGTGTATGTGTTGTTTCTGTTAGTAGATGGATGGAGGTCACCAACTTCCAAAGATAAAAATATAATGTATTGACATAAGGACAATAGGGTAAGGACCTGTACTTTACATTCTTAAACTTTTTAGTTTTGACAACGTATTTATAAAGCTGTAGTATCAAATAATTTGTTTAACACTTACCTGCAAATTAAATACTCACAGCATTAAATATTACAGCATTTAGAGAGTCAATGAATGTGCTGAACTGACTCTAGTTCTCCAAGTTTGATTTCCAATGTTAAATCCATCAGCAGGCCTGCCATAAAGTCAAAGTCTAGGCTTTCTTCATAAGCAAAAATCTTATTTCCATAATTCATACAGCTGGCTTGCGTTTATTGGCACATCAGGTACAATAGGGACATTTCAAGAACATTAACATGTATAGAATCATTTTTCAACAGAGCAACAATGTAAGCAAATCGGTCTGAACTTGCACAGATTTACAGCGCTTGCTGCCAGCTACTAATTATGGTGTGTTCCGTCTGTTTTACAATAGCTTTTTTCTCCCTATGTGAATTATGACCAAGGGGTTATGCCACCAGGGTCTTGAACACTTTACAATTGATAGTGAATTGAAAGGGCATGGACAATTTGTAAAATACATAATTTCATTAGCTCAGTGTTTTTATAAATATCATTTTAACATTCAATTGTTTTCTGTTATTCTTTTTTTTGTCTTCTTAGTTATTTTAAATTCTTGTCATGCTGTATTTACCATGTAAATGATATTCCATGTATATATATTTATTATATTTCTTATTTAGGCCTTCGGTAGAGCATTATCTTCTCGTAAATGTAAGACAATAAACAGTTAAAGAGAGTATTAGTTATATATGTATTACTCTATTGCATACATAGAGTAACAGGTCACAATACTGCATGCCGTATAATGACTTAAGGATATATGACTATCATGTTATGATTACTAGATCTTGCTGTATGTGTTGTGAAATGTTAATAGAAAATGCTGTCTTTAGAAAACATTGCTAGTTTCCAAATGAAGTCTCGTATTGGACAGCTTCAGCATTTACATGTCTTTGCATTTGTCTCTGGAAATGCAGTACCAAGTGTAACAGCACTTCTCAGTGAGAATGAGTCAGAGGTAATAAGCATTGACCCAATTAAAATGTTCATTTCTAGTAATACATCAGAATGAGACTGACACATTTTTGTCACAAATAAGCGTGTCACCATCTTGTGAAACAACAATAAAGATGTTAAACAGATTTAGATGATGGCACTTTTATAAACAGATAAAGGCGTGGAATTAATATTTTAAAAAAACACACCAAATCCTTAGATAATACGCAGCTTTTTTGCTATTAAATCAGAAGTAATGTTTATATAACAATTTTATCATTCAGTATAGTGTACTTAGACATCCCTTAGTCATTGTCACGGGCCTAAGGAGAACAGGCTATGTTACCATGTGAAGATCACTGCCAAAATAATTTGAGCCGTACCTTGAAGGCATCCTTTTGCCCGCCATTTCTTACACCGTATTAAAAAATGAGCAGTTTGTTCACTTCTCCGTTCTGCATTTTAACACTGTATGCTTCTTAAACTACGGTCATTGTGATAAAGGTAAACACGAGTGTGTGCATTGGCTTGTACCTCAGCAATCACCATGTATGGGGAATTAGTGTCACCATAAGGTGGGATGGATTTTGAGCCACAGATGATTCCAAATTGTGTGCTGACATAATGCTCTGGTTACATTGTGACCTGGATTGAAAATGTCCAAGAAATCTTTCTGACTTTCATCCATCCATGATATGGAATTAGCTTGAGTCGTCTTACAAAATATCCCCCTGCCTAGAAAGACATGCGAGAAAATGGGCAAAAATCTGAATTCCATTGGTAATATGATCTCTGAGAATTGTGAGCATTAAGACAGCTGAGTAGAAATGTGGGCCAATTTTAAATGTGTTGTAGTCAAGCCATGTGTCTATTCCTGCTTCAAGTAATGTGCCTGCAGTCTGCATATTTTACCTTAAACATCACGATAATGTCAGCATAAAGACCTGATATACCTGTAGAAACTTATTTTTTACATAAGATTTAAGTTCTAAAATTAGTGTTATCATACAAATTGTAATATTGTTGATATCATTTTATATCCTCACTCTTCACATGATGTGAGTGAAATGGTATATTTTAAAACGGCTATTAAAGTTGTAAATCATCATTTGACCCATATCTGTGCAACATTATCACACATCATAATGATGAATGACATTCTAATGAAGTTTATATTTCAAAGTCTAGGACGAAGGTGCAGTGAATAAACTGTTGATTAATAACAGCTGGCATGCATAAATACAAAAACTATTTTCTGCTAAAGGTTAACAAATTGACCTATATAAACATTATTTTAGGTTAAGAAGACACTAGTTTAGACACAAGATGTCAAGTGCATGAAATCTTACAAGGTAGTAGCCTAATGCATATAATAATAGGATGTGATTATTTTTTCTTCTTACTCTATATCTTCCTTCATTCGTATTTTATTATCTCTCCTAAAAAGTCAGTGACTTTTTTTTAAATCATATGAACTATGCCAATGAACAAACAGTTTTAATCACTTGTAACAATTAAAGCTTTCAAGATGTGGGTCTTTTACATGTTACTATCCTATTCTTTGTGCTACTTACCCTTTGCCAAATACAAGTTCAGTTACATGAAGTTTGATTAATATAGTTCTGCCGCTTTTCTAAAACCAAAAGGTGTTCTAGAATTTTTTTTTTCTGAAAAGGTATTTGAACTATTTATGATAGACAGATATATATATATATATATAGATCAATATAGATGGATGGATAGATAGATAGATAGATAGATAGATAGATAGATAGATAGATAGATAGATATGTATTCTCTTTTATCAGAGATCTTAAGTTACATAACAAAGCAGCTCTGCCAAGTTAAAAGTAGATGAAACTGCTCATTATAATTTTTTATGCTGGGACACTGCTGCTTCAGAGCCCAAGTTCTGAAAACAGGCCTCTGAAACTATAAATAAAACACCACTGGTATTTCAGCACTAGTCTGTGAATTAGTTATTTATTGTTTATGACAGTCAAACAAGCATATAGGCTTTAACATGCCTTCAGTTCTGCCTGCAGGGTTGAAATGAATAGACAGAAAGGAATTGGCCACAGACTGACACACAGGGCTTTCTTTGAATCATGTGAACTGGGATTTAGATAGCCCCCATCTTAATATGCAGACATTGAGACAAAAAGGCTACTGTCTCTGCCTGGTGTGGAGAGTTACCTCAGGCACTGCCAAAAAATGAATTTCTTATTTTTAGACCTGAGTATCACTAGATATTGTTCCTCCGAGTACAGATAGCATATTTGTCCTGATGAAGAAGGGCAGGCAGCTTGCTAACCTGTTCGTTTGCAGCTGCTGACCACCTGTGGGGCAAGTCAAATTAGGAAGAAGCCCCACTGTTCTGGCACTAATGTTTTTGTGTGTGTGGTATTAACTTTTATTCTCCTTTCTGTAGGCTTGGCGAGTAGGTCCAGTTGTATGGTCTTTGTTTTGGATACAGTTTTTTTATGTTTAAGCCAAGTCCGTAAAGTTCAATTAAAACGATATCTTAACAGTACCAGTCTGTTCGCCTTTTTTGCATGTGTGGTTAGATGGATGGTATACATGTCAAATGCTCATTCCCATTCCTTATTTTTTCTAATTCTAATGGTGATAATGAAGTTTAGAAAAACAGTAAAATGTCTGTTTAATTATTAAAGCATTCTGACCTATGGGCTTCCCATTTCCCGTGTAATGAAAATTGACGTGTTTGAGGTTTTCTTGTTCTTACACTGCCCGTAGAATTGAAGCCCACATTTATCCCCGCTTTGTTTAGATACTCATATAATATTAACTTGACTGCTCATTATATCTATCCAGCAGTTTGAACCAGAGTAAGGGATATCATGTCATAGATGTATTACCAAACTAAAGCCAGCAAATTCTTAGATCCCGAATTGTTTCTAGAATGGGTTAAAGACATTATTTGTAGACGCATAAAACATTGTAATATAGATATATATAATCCCTGTAGATCCATATCACTCCAAAGTGCTTTATGAAAGTCAAATGCTAACAGATGAACACTGTATCATTTTATTTGGGAGGGAGATTCATTTGTAGGGAGCTTGATAGCTGAACTAGATTGTATCTATTGTTTGTGATATTACTGGGGGAATGGTCCAAATCCCTCAGAACTTAGAATAGCCCAGGCAAACAAAACAAAAGCAATAAAAGCTTCCTACAGAATTAAAGAGAAAAATACATTGTTTTGTTTCCCCACTGTTGCTAGATAAGGTAATAGTTTTTTAATTTTTATTGTTTTAATTTTTAAATACTTTCAAGACATAAAATTCTAAGCATAGATATATTCATTGTTTTTGCAGAAACTATGGTATTAAAACAGTACTTGCTTCCCTGACAGAATATTAAGTGTTAGCTGTAAGTGTAGGCATAAGAACCATGAAATCGACATTTTGAAGCCACTATTTTAAACATAGGAGTGATCTGGGGTCTTTCTGGGGTCATACATTAATTATTAAACTGTTAAATTAATGTTTACATTTAATAACCATATTTTGACTTTCATTTTATTGCTGGTAGACCTGCCTTTAAACCTGTAAGCAATAAGCATTTATTCCTATTCCTATTCTCAACAGGGATTAAACTATTTATTTTAGATCTTTAATCACTTTTATAATCTATTAACATTTGAACACAATTGTTCTCATCTAAACTCAGTACTATATTCATCAGTAGACGTAAGCGCATTCTCGGTACAATAAAAACTTATTTGTAAGTAGGTTCTCGGCATGGAAACTTTAGAACTTGGAACTTCTGTAAGGAATCCCTGATGGAATATCCAAGAATCTGAAAACAAATACAGAGAAGAAAACAACTTCGCAACATTAAAGGGCAAGGCAGTACTAGCTTTTGTTTAAAAATCTCGGGACTGTGTCTAAGTTCCAAAATTATCTAATTTGGCCTTTATGAATGATTCTAGCCTGAAGGTCTTTTCAAGTGAACAAGAGATGTTCTTGTTAGCAAGTAAAATCCTGAACAAGAAGATAGAATCCAGATATAAATTATAATTTAGGAGCACAAAAATTCACTTATGGGTCATGGATAAGTAATTCATTTCTTTTGAAACGCAGTATTGCCTTGTCCCAGGCATCCAGCTTCAAGAATGTGGCTGTCTTGTGACTTCTGAGGTCAGGAAAGAATGACATCACCGCATTTGCACGCATTACCATTCTGACATAGTGGCACCTTGTTTTTTTTTTATTCTTCTCCTTCTCCACTGAGAGTCTGAATTGTGCTCTGTTCTCTGTTCTTTCAAAGAATACCTTTTTCTTTCTATTCTACCAGCTGCTATATGAAGTGGAGAAAATGCCACTCTATCTAATGATGAATGATACTTGACCCTGGACCTGTTCCTCTGAATTTCATGGAATACTAAATTAACATGAGAGACCTCAACCATGGGATTTCTATTATTCATGCAGTAAAAATGGGGACACGTTATGCAATCTAATTTTTAAACTATCAAGGTAGATAGGCTAAATGAAGATTAAATGCATTTTGAACCTGAAGATTAACAGAGTATATTGAAAATGTATATAGAAATGAGGTTATAACTACTTTCTTGTGGAGACCCCTGCTTGATGAGCATTCCAGAGCGGCAGGTTGCCCAAGTGGGCCTTTGTTTGGGGGTTGAATATGATTAATTATACGAAGCAATAGTTATCACTGGATTAACAATTAGCAGGACCTGTCAAGTAGTCAGTCTAAGATCGCAAACTAATTGAACGGCTGGTTGCCCATTGTATCACGGAGCAAGGCTGTAGGAATGAGACAAATTTCCTTCCTTTCATGTACTTTCCTTCCCTAATATTGAGCTCCAAAAATCCCACTTTCACACAATAATTTTCTATAAATATGAATTTTCTTTAAATGTTCACTGTACAAAGTTTCCCTCATTATAGTTCAGTTCCTCCATAGTATAGAAATGTCTCCAGGTAGGCCTTCATTTTCAGAAAAGTTATATAAATATTTGTTTTTGATAGATTTTTATACCTCTAATGATATGTCATTTCTAATTTAAATCAGTAAAGATACTTTTATCAAATGCATTTCGAAACAGTAACAGTATTTAACAGTATTTGGCTTTTCAAACTTAAAACGTATGCAGTTGTTTAACAGTGTGTTTCTATTGGCTTTTGTTTGTTTGTTGTAATTTAGGTGTGTGGAAATATACAATAGGTGTTCTGTAAAGGTGATAATTGATCATTCAGAGGTACATATTGTGTAAAGAAATCTTTTAAATATGTGTTTAATACAAATTTAAACTATGGATTTTACATTGTGCTGTTTAACATTGCAAAGCCATCCATTTTAATATTACTAATTTAGTTACAGACATACATTACATGACAGTATAGTAGGAAAAGTGCCTGTGAATACTGCAATTGATTCTATAAAGTTATTTTGTGTAAATAATAGCATAAAACTGCATGGAAACATAAGGGAACACATCTTTAGAGCAACCAGTAAAGAATTAATACATGACCGTGCCATGTAATAACAGAATGCTTCCTAATCCCCCACATATAGTGGAATGATAAATCACAATTATATGTAACTTTATTTAACCTCTATCGTGTTTTATTTTTGTAGTAGTAGTAGTAGTAGTATTTCAGGAGTAACCACTGGCTCTGTGCCTTTGTGAATTAGTTATGGAAGTGGAAAATGGTGAGTTTTAGGCAGTGTTTACATTATCAGTAATATATTAAAGATATTAAATCTCGCTGAGGCTCAACAGGGACACGCTGCTCTTATTATGGGAACCTGAAGCCCACACAAATGGCCTAACCGTATTTCTTCAGTCACATCAGGAAGGATTAGCATGGGAAGGATACCAGCTGTACAGAATGATGGCCTATTATGAAAAGTTTGGTAGGAGGCAGGGAGTAAAGTGATTTGATCAAGAAGAAACTTGATTGTTTTGTAAAGGGAACGCACAGGAGGAGCAACAGCACCATGGTGAGCGGGACATATCAAAATATTTGACAGACTTCACTGGTATGAAAACCCCTCTTTCTTTACAACGGCAGTAACGCTACATTAGGCCCCTGGTTCTTGATGTCATTGTTTGGTACTGAGTGTTCAAAGCTGGCCCTTTAGGATGAAGTCAATCTGCATTACTACCATGTCACGAAATTAAGGGACATTCGTAGACTCCTTTTCAATCAAACTGACTCAAGAATTTCAATGCCAGCAAAGTAAAACCTTTCTTACGCAAGCTAACTCCTTTTAATTTACTTTGCGGTTTATTTTTTTAGCACCACTTTGCAGTCATGTGGCTAGAGCATTTATAAAATGAAATACAAACAAATAGTTAAGGTACAATCCCACCATGTGCCTGCTGACTCTTTTGCAGTGAAATTGCGTGTGCTTCATACATATTACAGACTACAGGCGTAAACTGTTCCCTGCATGATTTTACATTCCAGGCTTTACAAGCTGTGGAATTATTTCCCACTTCGGTTGGGTTATTGGTTTTAGGGCATATCTTATGATTATGCATTACTGCGATTGATGTTGAAAATGCCAAAATGATGCAGCATTTGGAGATAGCAAAAAAAACAAAACAGATGATATCACTGTCACATGATCTGCAAGTTACGACCTTTGCTGAAAGTACTATCTAGAGACCTACAGGCATTGTCATTTGAGTGTTTTCTTTAGTGTTATTTAAACTAAACAGAATATGGGATGTTCTCTTCAGAAATAACTTTACATTGTATTTCTGTTATATATTTAATATGTGTACAATCACTGAATGATGTTTGCACATCCTATTTATGAAACAGAATTGGGGTAATTAATTATTTTAGTAACTAATTAATGAAATTATGTAACATTTATCAGCTATGAGGTTATATAACATTGAATTTTTATGGAAGTGATAGTATAGTTATTTTTCTACATGGAAAAACCTGTTTGTTTAATTATATCTTTGCATATATGTAGTTTCTAAAAGAAGATCACAAACTTAGGTTAATACAATAATATATATGTATCTTGTGCTTGTATAGTGTGCATATATTCCAGGTATAGATTTCATTTGAACAATGCAATTTATGTAACTAATAATAAAAGCAATACAAAACACAATACAACTACTTTTCATTCAGTTAAAGTAATGATTATAGTCTACATATTGTGTGTATCTATCTATCTCTCAGTCTATCTATCTATATATATATTATATTATATTATAATCTCTGTTGATTTCAGATACCTCTGATTATATATAATAATTCTGTATCATTTTCATATATCTGTGACATTCTGAAAAGTGTTTAAATTCTCAATTTATTTTAAGCTGTTTAATATTTACACTTATAAAAATTGTATAAGACTATGATACGGTATATAAGTACATTCTGTTTCTTATCATCTGCTGAAAATGAACATTGTTTTGCAAAGCCTATGCAGGCCAACAGGGGTCTGTCTAATATTGCAGCATTGCACAGCTTTCTTGGGAGAGAAACACATAATAGTTTGAATACTGTGTTACTGAAAGGGTTGATTGCTATCCCCAATGTTGTGTGTACACTGTGAGTACACAAAGCAGTCACTACAAAGCACAGTAGAAGTGGAAGCACGTCAGCTGTTCATGCTGTAATGCTCATAACACTGGTGTACCTTCATTTTTTTCAGATTTAACATAACTGTTTACTGAAAGCTATGCCACAATGCAATGACCAGTAGCCTAGGAGAACATAAATGTTAAGATATCAAGCTACAGGCCTCCGTCTGCTTAGTGAGATCTGTCAGCTATTTGGTGTGTGATGTATTTTGTATCATACTGCTGTTAAAAAAAATAAAAAATCCCAAACATACTGGTTATATTTAAACTTCTAAACAAATGCTTCAATATATTCGACTGTTACTTGTTTAAGAAGTTTATCTTAGCCTTCTCCGAGTTTGAGTCTTATTTAGGTAATTGTCACTATAATGAAACAAGAAAAGCACAATTATCCATAATTTCCTTCTACATGCAAAGCTAACATGTGTAAAGTAATAGCTCATTTTCAATAGCCTTGTTTAGCATATGCCTCATGTTGGCTCTGCAAGGCCTCAAGGCCTGTCTCTTGAGCCGGCTGTGTCTTGCACCACACAGCCCCCCTTAGCCTCTAAAACTAATAGCTTTGAATCACTTTCTGCCCTGATGCTAATTTCTTTACTGGTGCATTATGGGAATTAATGTACCTGACATCCTATGTCAATGGCAGAAGCTCTTTGTGTCTCTTTTATATTTAGTTAGGCACATTCCTACAGATGGCATTCTATTGAAAAATGTTCCCCTTCCTGAAAAAAAACACACTGCGCTAAACCTCTAGGTGCAGAAGGCTGTTAACGGTTGCTGATGATAGTAGGCAAACATTAACATAATAATTAGTGTCTTGTAATTGTTTCATTAAAACCAGTTGTTCCATTTCTCCTCGTGTTTTCCCAGAAGAGAAGCTGAATTTGGACGACAGCCAGTGGGAGGACATCCACGTTGTCACCGGAGCGCTCAAGATGTTTTTCCGAGAGCTGCCAGAGCCACTGTTCCCATATCGCTTCTTTGAGCTATTTGTTGAGGCAATAAGTAAGTATGCCTCTTCTCTATTGAAAATATCTCTCCTTTTAAAGCAGACTTTAAAGGACAATTAGAGGGAATGCAGGAATCAATTTCAGCCATTTATAATCAGGCTACAATCTATCTGATATTGTATTGGGATTGAATTTTCAATAGTTATTTTTTATTATTTAAAAGAAAGGTAGAGCTTTGAGCAAAAGTTGAGATAAATGAAAGGTGTAGCCTAGTGGAAGCAGCAGTTTTAATGTGTTACTTAATGTATGCTCTTATAGTATACAATATGTAGTTTAACATGTAAAGCTGACAGTTAACTCCTTGACCATTAAAACTGTAGCTTGGCAAACCCATATATATATATATATATATATATATATATATATATATATATATATATATATCCCAGGCAGGCATGTTGTAGTGTTACTGAACAGATGTTAAAATCAGCAGCCCACCTATGAAGCAATCTGACTTGTGGCTTTGTGAACTTACCAGGATACAAATAATGTGTTATTGTTTAATATTTTAATAAGTGTCCAGTCAAACTGAATAATAATAATAATACTTACAAATATATATTTTGAACATTAATATTTACACTATAATATGATATAGATTTGATCAAATGAACATATCTCTATACATATTTTCATTATAAGCAGATGTGCATTGTTTTTTGGTAAATTCAAGTCTAAATTATGCCTTTCATGAGAATAATTAATAACCATTTGCTTATATGTTAAAATATTTATGCAATACTCTGTCTTCTTTTAAGCTTTTTTGTATTTAGCGTATTCTGTTTAAGAAGTGTCTGATCTTTCCTTTGCTCAGTGAAATAGTCACCAATTTCCACCTTGAAAGTCTTGCTGCTTCACATAAAATCCATTAGGAGGCATACTATTCATGGACTGAGAAAGAGAACAAGTGCCAATTACTTTTCTATATGGAGTAGAATTTTAGATACAGTTTTTACACTAAATAATTCGGGCAGGAATATGACATTTTATCTTCTCTAAGAACTTCAGAGAACATTTTGCAAAGATGATAATCACACCATATCAAATCAAGATAAATTATTTTGAAAACACCATAGAACTCCATAGAAAGAAAGACCCTTTTGATTTTACACCTTTTAGTAAATACATATCAAGTGTGTATTCCACAGCATATTGGAAAAAAAAAAATATATATATATAGTTTTTTTTGTTTGTTTGTTTGTTTTTTTAAGTTTAAGATGCATTTCTTCACAACAAACAAATCAACTTACTCCAATACAATATTACAATATTTCACTATAGTGACAAGATACTTTGCTTAAATTGATACTTAAAAGTCTAAAACTTTCTGAAATGATTGCACTGTTTGCGATATTTATGTATTTATTCTCAGCAGAGGTTCCACATTTGTTTAGTGAATAGTTTAGAAATATTTTTAAAGACAGTGATTGATTGTTGTGCCTTGCAATTAATTTTCTGGACACCAACTATAAATCAGCATTGTGGTACATGTCATGTGTATTGTATTTGTGCAGTTTAGAAATTGTGACAGTAATTTATTTGTATAGTACAGTTTTAGTCCACTGTGAAATATATAAGCTTGAAAAATATGGACCAATTTTATTAAGGTTTAATTCTAGTTTTTCATTATTCAGCTTGTAATACTTTCTCTGATCTCCACATGAAGAGTCTATGCCATATTGAGGCTGAACAGCAGTCCTGCAAAACAATTTCTTATGTCAGCTTTGATGTGGGTTTTTGTGTATTTGATTACAGGTGACATATGATGTTTTCTAAGTGAATGCTTTATTGATTAGCATGTTTTATTAGTAATACAAAGCATTTGCATTTCTACATTTAAAAACACTAATATTAAGATCTCAGTATTTATCTATAGGCCCCTCCAACAAACAACTTTCACTTTTAAAAACAAACAAACAAAAACTGTGAACAAAATTAAGGAAATATCACAGTATGTTAATGCTTGGTCCTAAAACTTGGAAAGGTTTTAAAGTTGAACGTTTCTGTTTGTTTTAAAGTTGTATGAGTAATGGCATACATAAAAGGCTTTGAGTGCTTTATGGTACATTCAGCGTTGGTTACACTTATTTGACTTTTCATTACATAAACATCCTTACTCTGAGATTATACGTACTAGAATTGGAGTTTTAGGAAAGTAAACTAAACACACTGGAGTAGTATCCATAATTAATTTTGGGGAAACATAAGAAGCACATGTAAATTTACTCTGAATATGTTAGCTTTGCCACAATTCTAGCACTTGAAAAATCACACTTTTAAATTACCAGAACTATCTGGACAATTGACAGCTTCCCCTGTGGTCAAAAAGGCAGGCTGTGTTAAACAGCCCTTCTCCTCCGGCACTGAAGCAATACATAGATTAATCTGGGTAGGCATAGATGCATCCAACTACTTACAGGCTGTTTGGGATGACACTGATGTAGATGCTACAGCTGCTGTCACATTCGTATTTGTCATTGGGTATGCTTACCTTGAAGAGCAATGTTCGGTTCACATTATCCAAATTTTCCTCATGATAGGAATAAACAGTTTGTCTGTTGTGTGTTGAATTAAGGAGTACACCACAGCCTGGCATTACTTGATATGGATGATGTTGAGCTTAGCAAAGAGAAAAAAGTGTTAAATAAGCAATCTTCTTTTTACTGTTTGCATAAATAATCTTGGTTGTTCACTTATTTTGCTACATGCTTGTTATATTTTTTCTCCTAAAAAGGAATCTTGAGGAACTTTTGTTGTGCTGGTAGAGCAATATAAAACCACAATGCTCAAAGCTAAGTATGTGCTGTGCATTGTGCATTATTTGACAATTCATGTTATAGTTTGATTGACAAAACTTGAATTTTGGCAGAAGTCCAAATAACTTACTGTTACTGTGTTTCAGATGCATACTTTAGATTCATGTGTTTAAAAGACCTAGAATTTCTAATCAAAATAGACTTTTCAAAGTTGAACTATGAGTTTAAAAATGTCTTTATTGAGAACCTACTTTGCTTCAGTGTGATGCAGATAGTGTTTCACTACCAAAGCCACACAATGTATCCGTCATGCTTTATCAGTTGAATTGCATGTGAGAATATGTAAGCATCTATTCTATCTAAACATGTATTAATTCCTACAGCACTGTCTTAGATTCCTACACATGATGCACATTATGTACAAATCTACAGCTATTAGTGAAAGCTTACCATATTCCTGACCCTTTCTCCATTAGTTAAGTAATCTGGGCCAAGAACACTGTAGATACATATTACATGTCTTACTGCTACATCACTTCTCATCTGTCTCTCTCATAAACTTGCTTTTGTGACTGGCTTTAGATCAATTGACTTACCCATTGTACATTTCATCAGAGGTTATATCACATTAAAGCTCAGACTACCACATCAAAATAAGATCATTTTTGTTGTAATGTGAATATGTCACGTGTGTCACTTGTCACCTTTTGTAAACACATTAGAGCACATGTTGGCTGTGCCCATTTGAATTCCTGAAATGTGCACATGGAGTATTTTTAAATAGTGGTTATTCCCATCATTTTCAATAACCAATTCAAAGAAAACATCATCACACTTTCAATCTTTTGTTTAAAACTATTGTTACACATTCATCTTTTCCTAGGCACCTTGTAAAATATACGTACATTGAATTTGCTGACAGGTCTGACCAAAATACCATGGCGGGGAACGGAATTTTCTTTTAGAGGGAAGAGGGAAGCGTATTTTTCTTTTAGCATTTTAGACCGCGAAGTTCTCCTTAGAAATGCAGATCACCCCATTCATAATAAAATGTGAGCTATGTAAATGTTTCCAGCCGTGCTTTTGTTCAGCCTTGCACAATAACTGATATCATCGGCTGTCGTGAACTAGGTTTGCATGGATTTCAGGTGTAGCCTTTACAACTGTTGATAAAAGTTTCCTTTTCTAGAAGACGTGTATGAACTTAGAGATATCGCAATTGAAAATCTGATTAGACTTCTTTAAATTATTATTATTAGTGGTAGCAGTAGAAGTAGTAACAGTAGGTAGTATTGTTTTCTCACTCTATTAATGTGTAAATGAAACCAAAGAGTATGGCTTTCAACTGCAAGACAGAAACACCTCCTGCATGTTCAATTCTATAATGGTCTTACAAACAAGAGGGGTCACTGTTCAACAGCAAGCTGAGGATCTCGGCATTGAACCCCCCCGCCACCACCACCTCCCCAACCCTCATTATTTTGTGGACCAATTTCATCACTGGGGACTCTATGGTTGGTGAGTGGCAAAGCCTGGATTTGAACTCTAGGCAAAGGTTTTCACCAGATGAGCTTCCGTGCACCAGTCTTTTTGATGCATCTTTAATGGACAGTGACATACAACAAAGTTAGTCTGACTGACACAGATATCTTACGGTTCATTAATAAATTATTCTATTTAAGACTTCAACTTGATTTCCGAGCTCTGGAATCAGGGGGGTACCATCTGTATAGTCTCTCAGGTTCCAGATAAGTTTCTGTGAATGAGCAGCAGTCAGCAGTCAGCCGTCTGCAGGGAAAAAAACAGTTGTCCCAATTTCAGTTTTACATCAATACAGGCCATCTGATGGACTAAAGACCAGTTCCACAAATGTCTGACTTTGGGATTCATTTGCTGTTTCCAGCAGCAATGCTACAAATTGAAAACTGTATTCATATGTTTTTAGTAACATAAATCTATGATTAATAGTTAAATGTTTTCAATTTTAATGTAGCATGCTTGCTTAATTTCTATTTTCACATTTCACATTTCCAATTGAAACATTCTTCAGTGAATTTTCCTCATTGCACCTATACCTTGTATTTCCATGTTTAAAAGGTATTACATAGCCTTTTATGTAAGTGATATTAATGCATAAAGGTTTATTGTACAAAGTCCTAAAGAGCATCACTCTCTGAGCATTAACCAACATTTTGAGTATGCACAAAAAAATCATTAAAAAATAAAGGCACCACTCCTTCACATGAGGAGCTTTCCCAGCATCAGTGCCTTGTTTTGCCAGTAATACAAAAGGTCAATATTCAATATTAATTTTTTTAACTGTACATGTTGCAGGAGAACTTTTAGGAAGCATTTTGTCCTGAACTAAATAGAAATGTAATCTTTGAAGTAGTTCAAGAAGATAAAAGACAAGAGGTAAACATACAAATGATTTTCCTTTCCCCTGTTGTATGATGCCATACTGCAGGACTTAATGACAGTAATCCTGGGTATCTGTGATTCTTATCTACATGCTAAAAGTAGGCCAAAGATAAGTCAGTTCACAGCAAATACTCCTGTTGTTCTAGCTGGTTACTGTCAGTTATTATACACATGTACAAATATGCTGATCAGTTACAGTCTTGATAGTTTAGGCATTTAATTAGTACTGTAAGACCTCATCATAGCAGGTGGTATAATTAGCTTCACCTGCAATATTCTCCCTTCATACACTGCTGAGGACGCTGGCGTATGGCAAGTTGACTGTCTTGTATTTAAAGGGATAGTCATCTTTAACTGGAATCCAGAGAAAGGACTTTTTGGTCTTTAACAGGTGTTTTAAGCAATTGTGTCTATTCTAGGTATACTTCCTGAAGATTAAACTAAAGCAGTTTTCCTTTATCTTTCACCTAAGTCCTGAAACAAAGTCTGTTAGAAAATATGAAAGCTTTCTCAGGAAATGTTTGCATCTGAAAACGACTAAACAAGGGTTAATATCTCAGCCTTTCTTTAATAAAGCAGAAGCATTTATGTCAGCAAAGTATATCGGCAAAACAACGTATGTCTTCGTTATTCTCCATTTGAGACATTACTGTGAAACATTAACACCAACAATTAACAGTATCACGATGACAAATTCAACGAGACTCTAAACCACACTTAAATATTCTTCTATTTTGGATGATATTATCTTCCCTCCCCCGAGACTTGTCATATTGGAGGCAAAATGTAACAAAACGGCCAAAGTGTTAATGTCGCAACATTCATGGGTGTTGTTTTTCTTTTTTCTTTTATCTTTTTGAGAGTTAACTATTGAAGTTGTAACAGCGTTTTGAAAACTGACCACTGCATGTATTGCTATTATTTTTAAAAGAATGGGTATTTTGCTATTGTAATGTAATATGTTATTGCTTGCCCTTTTCCCAAGATTTAAAGTCATGCAGACTTCTTCAGAAGAAACATCTGCATAGTTATAAAAAAGTCTGGCTTGGTTCAATGTCAATAGGAAAATATCAGAAGAATGACAAAGGAAGAGCCAATGACTCTGATGTCATCTTCAGAAAACATTCCACACACAGACAGAAAAAACTGTGTACATTATTTGGCTTTGTATTTGTTCCCAGTCTGTTCTGTATTTCATTCTAAGTTATACAGAAATAACATACATTAATACAAAGACCTGAAAAAGCTAATGGCTAGCTGCATATCTGCTAATCAGTAAAAGAAACATCACAAAGAATAGGTAATTTAGAATACAAAAAGAATAAGTAATTTGGAATGCACATACCCAAGTGGGCAAATTATTTATGCCTAATGGAATAAAGTCTGCATTAGTTTTATTGCAATTAAAAAGCTTGCTTTATTACCTGTCATTGAAAGCACTTGACTATGCAGCAAAGTTACAGACCCAGTGGAGGGTCTTTCATGAGCATATTCCTTAAGTATCAAATCAATGTATTGTATCCCTGTAAGCCTGTACATAAGAGAATTCAAGTGAGGCTTTTTAAATATAGCATGCCATTTGGGAATTGTATTTTTCTACATAGAATTAATAAGAATATGGTGCTCTGGGTTTATCTGTTTCAGTATTCCATACCTCTGCTAAAAAAAAAAAAAAAAAAAACATAATGGCTGAGCATTGCTCTCTGTCTCGTTTCTGCACTTAAGCTGTGCCGCCACTTTCTGTATCCTAATCATTACTGGCATGAACGTCACTCTTTTTACGGCTCAGGTTAGTGATAGCTTAGGGGAAGGGGGTATGAATCTCAGCCATGTCTTAGCTCTCGTCTGGATGTCTTGCTCTTTTGTAGTGCGTGTATTTGCAGACTTTTTTGCCATGGTTATTTTAGCTTCACCTCTCCCATAAGGAGTCAGTATGGAGCCAAGTTGTGACTGCCTTGAGGGGTGACAGAAAACAGGCATTAATTGTGTTAATTAATATGTTTGTATAATTCTATGCTTCTTTTTTCCTTCTTCTTTCCTTCTGGCATCACTGGCATGAATGAACAGTTGATTTTAAAAGAATTAGGTTAAGATATGAGAAATTCCCTGGAAAAAATTCTGGACAAGCCCTTGAATGGCAACTAGGCAGTGTACCCCACTTGCATTTATCATGAGTAATAAAGCTTTTTGACATTGTGGCCCACAGTCATTCATCATTCCTCATTTAAGACACAAGTTTGGCTTTTTAGTGACAGCAGTGAAAGATTATTGTCATTAGAAGCAGATCTTTTGTTTTGATGGCCCTTTTAATGGGGTTGCATTAGTGAAGGTCCTAGGGGCCAGTTTTTGGGTGATTAAGCAAGCAACACATTTACAAGTCACTAATTGAGACAGTAATGCCAGGAACCCATGGTGTGCGCTTTCTATAATGAACTACAGTTGCACGATCACTCTGAAGCATTACCAGAGAGGAGTGATCTATAGAATGAACTTGCTCTAATGCACTGCACTTTGGGTGTATTCACAGAGCTCTTTAAATAGTCATAAGCCCTATTTAGGGGCTAGACCATGAGGCAACACTAAATCATTACACTAGGAACTGAAGTTGTTTGGTAACACATGCAACTTTAATTATAGTAAGTAGATGGAATCTCTGATTGAAAATGAGCATCCGGATTGTAATTTAATATAAAATTGTGCTCTCTGCAACAGATTTTTTTTTTCCACAATTAATTAAATCTGTCAAATTGGGAATACATTCATTTGCCTTCTGATGAGTACAGCAGTGTATTGTAAGTTATTGTGAGAGTAATCTCGCCCTAATTTGGAGAATAAAAAAATAAAATATTAGGCAATAAAATAATCACCTGAGATAAATTAGATATTGCTTCTATGTCAACTGAAATGTCTTCTTTTTTTTTTTTGTAATGATTCTTTTTTTTATTCCAGTAAAGTATTTTAAAATTGGGTCATTAGGCAGATTTTCGGAAGCTAACTGTGAAATATCCATGTTTTCTTTCCCTGGTTAAAGATACTTTTATACCAAATTCCCAAGTGCCCATTACTCATTAAAAATGTTTAACAACATTTTAATTGAAGAATTAATTACCTTCTGCTGGGCAAAATCTTCCTAAACTCCAGCTTGGGAGTCATCACAAGCAGAAAGAAACAGCCAACAATGGTATAAGAAAGCTTGCTTTGCAGGCTGGCGCTAAAAGATGACATCAGCATTACAAATTGTGTACAATGTTGAATATCATGTCTTTTGTTTTCCTGACTCAAAGAGTGAATGCTCTGTTCTGTGAAATATGCCCTGTACCCATATGAAACAACACACCTAGAAATACTTGTTCTTGATCACTTTAGAGGATAATAATGTACCTTGCACCTGTTTTGAGTTGATTAACTAAAATAATAACTGATGCTTTATCTACTTGTGTTTTTTGTTTAAATGCAGTTTCTAAAAGTGGTTCATTTGTGTTTTTAACTGTTGCATTTCCTTCCGAGGTTCATAACAGGCATAACAGTGATACAGAATACAAGAAAAAGGTTCAACATCAAATTATATTAGTGCTGATTGATGGATCTGTCAGATCCCCTATACCATGGTAATGGTTTCAGTCTGTACAATTATGGGGGGAAAAAAATAAAATTACTAAAAGATTATTTTCATTAGTCTAACAAATATAGTATCACTTTATTTAAGAAACAGTTTAGGTATAATAAATCAACAGGTTATTGGACTTGCTACTTTAAAACTGTAATATACTACTACAAATGTCTCTGCCTGTTTTTGATTTCACTGCTATACAACATTTAAATAACCCCAGTGTCTTAATACAGCCCTGATTATTCTATTACTCAACGAACATGGATGTGTAAAGTTAAGGGTAAATATTCTGCATGAGCTGAAGGATTACGTAACAAAGCCGTGTCAGTGTTTACAGACAGAGAACAAGCGATCGCCTTTGTTTGTTTGACATCATTTGATTTTTAAACACACTCTCATCCTATGCTTCATTTCCAACATGTTCACATATTATGCTAAACTGTGCCGTGATATTTCCCCGTTTGTCATGTTCTGTTTGGTGCTGCTGTGTTGTTCCAGAAAGTTCCTCAAAGAGCTTTTAAACCAATACCTCTGTCTTGTTTTTTTTTTTTTTCCTTCTCATTTAGCCTCTGCATTCGATTAGTTAATAGTCCCGAGTCCTCAGGTGGAGCTGAGTCTCTGCTTCTCGTCCTGCCAAGCTGTTATTTTGGACGGGAAGGGAAGCAGCTGTGTTTACAGCCCGGGTCCTGGCATACATTTACCAGAATCTATTATTCATATCGTTCAGTATCAGAGAGAGATCTCAAGCCACCTGTCTCGCTGACAAGCTCACCCTTTTGTGAGCTTTCTGTTCAGAGCAAATTATGCTCATGTTGATGAATTGAGTTTTTATGAGTATTGCTAACTAACATTCTCACAGAGAGCCAGGGGCAGCAGGCTGCAAGTGTTTCTACTCAATGAGTAAATGTTTGGAGGAGTTCGCTGTTAAGCACGGAGATCTGATGCTGTGAACGACTTTTTTTAAATCCACAAATTTCCAGTTACGTAAAAGGTACATGTTTTGTCCCTAAGCATACCCCCTCCTAATGCAACATTCAAAATATATTTCATCCCTGTATAAGACCTGAAGAGTAACACAACTTGACTGATTCAGGCATGAAAGTACAAAGGCCACTTGCTGCTAAAAAGCCTGTCTGCTACTTTTGCTACCTGAGGAGTCTGAAGCAAACAATCTCTTGCCCTGAGAACTATAAGTCTGCATCTTTAATTAAGGAAGGTACGTTCACTCATCACAAATGACGATAAGCACCCAGATAAGTTATAACACGATTCATAATTTATAAAGATTTTTCTTTCATCTTCCCCTCTAGTTTGCATAAAACTAATTACTTTGTAAATGGTATTCACTTCAAAATATTCAGCCACTGCAATGGAAATCAAGCTGCCTGGGAACTAAATTGCACTGAGGGTAATTTGCAAATTGTAAGGGTAAAGGTTAGGCCAAGTAACATGTTAGTTATGTAAAATGTAAAAGAATTAGTCTAATATTTTTGAGAAAAAAAATGAATAATCTTAAATGTCTAAAGATTAACTAAAATAAATATGTATTTAATCAATATTATACATTCTATGGAATAAGTCTGTTTTACCCATTGCGTTTAATTGGTCTCCGAATTGTAAACTAACCCACAATAATATTCAGGTGTTTTTTGAAGAAACCTTTATTATTTGATTTATTTAACATATCTTACATGTTTTGGAAGCAAGTATAATAATCACGTGGTTGTGAAAGCATGATACTTCAGGATATTAATAATTATTTTTATATTTTCAATTAATTATGATGTACACATACTTGTTTGATAAGATAGACTGAACTATGTCAAGTGACCGTAGCATAGAAAATATTTGACTAAATTACTGTGTAACAAGTGATACATTTTTCTTTTTAAATTTGTATTACATGATCAAAATCCAAACAGCTTAAAAACTCCTCTGAGTTACTCAAATTGATTGGAAACGATAACTGCACTAGTTCTGTTGATTAATATGATTCATATCATACTAATCCCCTCTACTTGATCTTTTATTTTTTCACTAATTGTGAAGAATAATTGGGTCTGTTTTTGTTTTTGTAATTGATCAATTGCACAAATAACTTATAGTGGTCATAAATATGTATCTGTTTGTTCATTTATTATATATATTACTTCATCAAATTAGAATCCAATGTACCTGATATTATGGTCACAATGCGTTTTGTTTAAAAGTTGAAGTGGGCCTGCATCAGGGCACCTTTTTAAATATATTTGTTTATATGTTTTCCTTTAAACAGATACAACAAAAAGGGTTTTTGCTTGTTCATGACAGAATGTAGCCCATTGTGATGCTGCAATTAGAACAATCTGCACAAAAACGAGGCAGTTGCTGAATACACTTTTATTTTATTCTGTGTATTTTGTTTTACTTTACCCTAGTTTCTCTAACATGTATCCCTAAAAATATAGACACACATGTATGTATATATGTCCTCTAATATTGAAAACATCTTAATACACTTTGAAAGGTTATGTCTTTCTCCCTAGTATTCTACATGTAGCTCCACTCTCTGCAGTTTGAGCATGTTCTTTAATCCAGTTGTTGGTTAATTAATAAAACATCTAACAACAAGGCAAATGGAAACAAAGGAATACATTCCTGTAAAAATCCCATCCTGATTTATATTACTTAAAGGATACATAGTGAAATATATGCAAATTGCTTTTAAAGTGCATAGTATATATATAAAGTATCAAAGTCTTCTACATATTTTAATAGATCCTTTCTGGTAAATGGAAGTTTAGCATTAGATCTTCAGAAATGTCTAAGGTAATATACCATTTCTTGGTAACTTGAGTGATAATACTCATTAGGACAGCTAAGACTAGTTGTATGCTTTAATACCAAACACTCTAAACCTATTTTAACAAATATTTGTCATTACATTAAAAAATAAGTTATAAAGCTTAATTCTGTGACCTATTATTTTCGAATTGACCTCTCTACAATGTTACCCGTAGCAACCTTAAACAGATTTTAATCAAGTCAATCCTATTACTCATTTAAATTGAAGTGAAAAGCACTCAGACCAAAGAAATTTGCATTCAGCAAATGGGTATTTGATGAGCAAAAAATGATAATATATATATTGTATAACATGCCCGGCTTCACTGGCTAATAAACATCCCATGAAAGTGACAAACTTCTGAATTTTTTTAGCTTCAAATGTTTGCACATAAATGATTTAATAATGCATTAGCAATTCTGCTTTTGAATTAAGAAAAAAACATATTGGGAAAACAACACAGTAGCGCTTCTTAAATTTGTAATTAACAAATTTATTACTAATTCTGTGCATTTCTTTAATATGCAGTGCTTCCGAAGAGGAACGTTAATACACAATGGCAGAAAGAAACTAATTTCAGCACTTTGGAGAAATGAATGCCTTTTAATGCCGTGTGTTCCTCTTATCTGTGTGCCACATTATTGTAATAAGTGCATTCAGAAATAATTTTGCTTCAAATATTTTTACAAATCTCACCCTCATTTGCATGCAAGTAAGTTGTCAGCTTAAATCTTTGAAATGCAAAATATATCTCATTTCTATATTTCATCAAGGAGCTTTTCATGTTTAATAAATTACAACTTAGATCCTCCAAGACTTTGTTTTTCATTAACTAAAAGCAGAAAAAGGATACATTTAAAATCTTAATCACAACCTGCAAGATTATTTGCACTTTGCTAATATTTGCCTTGATGGGACTTTAATATTGGCAAACTAATCCAGCCGACAAGGTTATACAGAAGGCTTTATTTAAACAAAAAAAAGTTTTATTCTTTGTAATGGGATCATATCAAGAGCCTTTTAGATGTGAGAATGTGTATTAGTTGGATACTGTTTAAGACTGCCATACAGCTGAGGAAGGAGACTTGAAGTAGTGGTTTGTCTGCAGTTGTTCATTAAGATGTATATTGAAATATAAAATCACATGCTTGAATAGATAGACAGATAGTAATTGATTTGTCTACCTAGTGTAATTCAACAGTGAATGTGGTGGCCTTTTTTGAAAGGCATTTGCTTTATAGTGAATATACTTTGCATTCGCATCCTCGTTGGATTAGCATTTGATATCTTGAGGAGTTGGAATGTTTTTCAGAACATCTGTATTGTTGTTATGTGTGTGATAAATGCTTATGATTTGAACCTGAAAGATGTAGCAGAAATGGTTTGTTATGGTCCAGGCATTGATACCTTATTGCTACTACCTCCATGGATCATAGAGGTAAAGCTGGTTAATTCTACTGCTCGTGAAAATGTGTCATAGGTTTCAGGATATTTTCACTTTCCAAGCATTTGATTATATTCAGATGAATCGTCATACTATCATCTGTACTGATAGGCAGAAATCCTCGATAAATAGGTGATGTTTTAAGTAAATGTTATATTATTAATGGGGGGAGGGTTTGTGTGTGCTTGTTTTAAGGAATGTACTGATTATGATATTTGAGATTGCATAATTAAATATTTGTATCAGAATGCTTGAATGTGTAGTTTTTTATAATACCCAGGAGAAACTGCAGCTACAGTAGTTTTAATTGTCAAGCCAGATACTAAATCATTGAAACTTAGCCTGCTGATGCCACATTTTTCTAACTATGCAAACATTGTAATAGACCTCTTTTTGTTTTTGCCATCAGGATACATTATTCTTATCAAACTTAAAATATATTGTTGTTTGCTGCTTCTGTGTTCTGGTTTGTGGTTGATATTGGTAGGCCTACTTATCAGGAGGATGCACCAGTGCTCAGGGAACTATGACATAAGTAAGTCAAATAGCGTTAAAGGTGTAGTGGTAATGCTAGGGAAATATATTTTTGAAGACATTTGAGTGAAATTGAATAAAACCTGTTTTATAATTCGTATAGTTTTTTTTCTTGTTTTTTCATGGGGACATTTTTACCCACTTAAGATATATCTGTGTATAAAAAATACCCCATAGACACGATAAGATGGCTTAGTTTTAAATGACTGAGAATTAAGATACTTCTTTCTTATCATTTGAAAACTTGTATTCATGTCAATGTATTTTTCTGTCTTAAACACATTTGCCTGAGAATTTTTACTTCAAGACAGTTACACATTTTGTTAGGTTGTGACTTTTAATCCTTCATGTCCTGTTCTATTAGGTGACAAAATGATTTTTCAATACCATACCAAATACAATCAGCATAATTGTATGTCATATAAAAGTCCATAGTTCCTTGATCATACATTTTAAGGACAACAGTACGAGCTTCTTTGATTCCAACTGAATATGATTAGAAGTAGATTGTACGCGTTTCCTTTTGATACAATACAGGATAAAAGCTCTAGATATAAGGCATGTAGATAATAGAGAGGCGTGTGAACTGATCAGAGCTATAACGATATAAACAAATACCCAATCAAAATAATGAAAACCATCATGTACACTGTGGGGAACTGTCTCAGTAAACACAACTGACAAGTGCAAACAATACATAAAGTACACACTATTTGCGTGTCATTAGCAAATGTATTTTAACAGGATATTCTCAGACAATTAAGACATGCATTAACACGTGCTGTAGCAATGCATATTTAAGTGGTGGGGCATGAGCTTGTAATGTAGGCTCACAGTCAATAGCAGTGATGCAACATGAGTGATTGGCATGATGGCACACATCTGATTATAAAGCAGATACTAAAGAAGGCACACAGAACATATTTGAGATATATGTGTGCTCACTGATTGGATGAAAGGAAAACACCTTGAAGGTCTACAATTTAATTTTTTTAAATAAATGTGTTCCAATGTTACGGGCAGTAGTGTGAAGTAGTGGTTAGGCCTCTGGACTCTTGAGCACAGGGTTGTGGGTTCAATCCCAGGTGGGGGCACTGCTGTTGTACCCTTGAGCAAGGTCCTTTACCTAGATTGCTCCAATAAATGCCCAGGTGTATAAATGGGTAAAATGTAAAAAATAAATTGATATCTTATAACAATTGTAAGTCACCCTGGATGAGGTCTGCTAAGAAATCAAGTAATAAATCCAAGGTAGGAGGCTGATAATTGAACAGAAAAAAAGAAACATCAAAAAACCAAACCCACTTTTATACCCACAGCATAAGCTACTGTGATAAAGTTATAAAATGGCAACAATGTAATTTGCAGATACGTAGCTCATATTTCAAATGGTTTCTATTCGAAATTTGGTAGGCATCATCCGAAGAGCCATTGCATTACAACACCAAGTTGATAGTTTTACCATTGAGTTATTTTCTTGTTATACTTAAGTACATGTAGATTACATGTAGATTATCTCATCTGATTGACACATGTCTTGATGTTCACAAGGTGTTCTTATAGCCAACTGATAATCTGAATATTTCATATCAATGTAAACTAATTGTATGCTGACATAAATGAAAAAAACAACAAAAACATTTTTTTGAACCACTAGTTCTGTTTCCTTAATACGGCTTACAAAGTTTAACAGAGACACTGAATTATGTCTTTGTTCAAAAGCATTTTTCTACCTCAAAAGAACCTCATCTGTCATCTCTGTTCGTAACAGCTCTGCAGACTGTAGGTGCATGAACAATTCGGTGAGCTTTTCCCTGTGCTCTTTCGCTGCTGTGTCTCTGGTCTCAATCTAAAGCATTCGTTATAAATTGCTCAGAGATTATTTACATATCTTATAATAGCAATTATAAATGGAGGAAAAAGAAGAACATTTGCAATTTGATGTTTATGGTTTTGACTTGTATGTAATTAATAGATGCTTCAAATATGAGCCAATTAATCCTGAGAAATGTATGTTCAATTTTACTTGAATATATTATTACTATAAGAATACATCATTTTACATAGTAATCTACAAGGCCATTCCATCATTCAAAAGGTATGAATTGTGGAATACATACATGGGGCAAATGTCATCACAAATAATAATGTATTTGATTGTTTGATCGTTTGTTTAGAAAAGCATTACAAATGATGACGTTTTAAGGTATTGTTTTCATTTACTCAAGCAAAACAGTTTGGGTATTTCTGTCTATATCCATAAAGTGACACATAAAGTTCCAAAATACTATTTGTGTAATTATATCAAGACAAGTATTGTATCGATACAGACTGATGTATATAATAGAATTTTTAATTCCAGTAAAAGCCATATTAAAATATAGGCCATATCAAGTGTAAAAGAAGGCATATTCCAATCAACACTATATTTACAACATGCCTTGATTGTTCCAGTAAAAGTTTAAGGATTGAGAGGTGCAATTTTGATTCACAGAAATTATGAAGAATTCCCAGTACTCAGAAAACAAACAAACATACAGAAAAAAAAGCACCGAGTATATAAATAAACATGCTGAAACACATTGCTGCCTTAAGAGTCCATTTTCAATCCTCTTTCGATTAAAATGTCCCTGCAGGAGCTTGTAGGGTTGAGTTTGGGGTGAGGTGGAGAGAAATAAATCAGTGCAGTCCAAGGAATAGTAATCCTTGTTGAGCATTTCGGGCTGATTGATATAAATAACATTGTCCTCGCCATCTGTCCAAAGAGGGACCTTTCCAGTTAGTGTTGAGCTGCAACGGCAGAATAATTAATGAATGGTGTCCTTTGTGCTGGTAATAAAGACAAGACAAATTATGTTATAATCCAACTGCTGCTCGTTTGTCACAGCCAAATAAAATGTCAAATAAAAGTGAGGGGCCACTGTGTTTGTTTAATGGAGTGCAAGCTACCTGTTCCTATAGTTGACAGTAGAAAAAAATGTAATAAGCCCACTGGAAGCTAAATACGCTAAAATACAAGGGATCGTGTTCATCACTCAGACACATTTGTTTCTGATTCAAACGCAACTGTTGTAGAGGCAGTATATAACAAATTACATTGCTTTTTTGTGTTTAAAAAGAAAATTACGTATTATTTGGGACTCTTTATAAATATTTTATGATTACTTCAGAAACAAGCATTTGTTTTGTGTTTTTAAATAATACCTACAAATGTAATGCAGGGCATTTATATTTATATTTATATTTATAATTTTCTATTCCATACATTTATTATAGTTATAGTATAGTTCAGACATGATTTAACTTGATTATGCCCTTTGTAAAGTATTATAGAAAGGTGTAAAGTGTTTTATTTCTTTTTTTCTATTTAATTCATATTTTAAATCAAAACAGCTAAATGTTTTAGGTGTTCACAAACTGAAATCTTGATTTGGTCTAATCAAACTTAAATTGAAAATCCGTCCCACATTTTCAAAACCCCTTTAGAATCTTCCTAAACAGAATTTAACAATTTAATACTAAGTATCTCTGCCAAAGTAGTGTGTCACACAGACCATTTTCAAAATTTAAAGTGAAGAAAACATAGAGGCCTAATGGAAGTCTGCCTAATGGAAGACTAATTGATTAATTGACCAGCCTAGGAACATTAAGGAATTTCATACATGATTGGCCAGTCAATCAATCAATTATTGTGACTACAATAGACACCAGATAGAAATAAGACTGTGAAGAGTTTATATGTATTGTTCATTTTTTTTTTTCATTTAACTCCGTGTTGCATTTAGTATTGAAGAGTATTCATGATCAAGCTACCCTGAGGGAACCCATCTTTCTATCTTTTTCTTTTTCTTTCATTCTTGCTTTCTTTCTTTTTTATATGTGTAATCCTGTTGGAGTTGGTTCTGTTGGGCATGCATGTACAACAAAGGTGGCACCAGAGTTTTTTGACAGAAGTTTTCCAGAGGGATGTACAGGGATGCTGGGGATTGTACATAGTGAGGTATAATCCCCTCATTGCTGAGCGAGAGTTTAAAGGGGAGGACATTCAAAGATTTCCACTGTAGCACCCCAGCCAGATGTATTGAAACACTGGGAGTGAAAAGATCAGTTGTTGTCAGCTTCTCACTTTCATAATGACACAGAAAGGGTGAAGCTACTCTTCCCCTGACAAACAAAAGTGCCCGTGATGTGCCAAGGTACTTAGTCTAGCTCTTGTATTTGTCCCAAGGTCTAGAACCTTGTGCATGAGCTGAAAAGGGAGGAGGTACCTTGTGCAGGTGACAATGAACTGCTTTTCCCTTAATGCAAAAAAGCAAGACCTGTGCCAGTGCTGGGGAAAGAGGGGAGTTGAAAACGTTTATATTGTGTTCCTACAGCCATTGTAGGGAGCCACAGTGGGGGAGATTGATGTTCTAGAACAGGGAACCCAATTTGCAGGTCCTCATAGACAGCAGCGTATTTTGTTTTTGTTGTTGTTTGAGCCATATCCTGAGGTAGAACTAAGTAGAGTGATTATAGTGTATTTAAACAAGGAAATTAAGTCTTATTGTGCATGCAGAATGCTTCTTAACATATTAAATGACAACATGTTTTGTTTAAAGTTCATGTCAATTAATCGATTTTTTTGATGATGTACATTTCTCACAGGTGTCTCTGCTGGTACTAACAGTATCTGTACCTTAGCCAAGCAGACTTTTCTTTCAAAGGGTAATTTTAGTCAAAAAGAAAGCCCTTTTTATTTAACTAGCTCTTACATTGACCTTTCCCTTTCAAAACATTAGGAAAACATGTAACCTCTGACATTTTCATATTGTGCTGGATTGATAAAGCTGACCTCGGTACTGTTGCTCCAGGTCATATGGAAATGAAAGGTGTGCCGGGTGCCCTTTCTTATTATTTTTATATGACTTAAATAAAAAATGAGTACAGGGGAGACCTCTCATTCCTCATGATGTCTTTGCAATATTATGAAATGTGTGTGCGCGTGCATGTGTGTGTGGATAATATTCAACATGGCCGATGCTGGTTAAGAGTTAAGTGTCTTGTTTTGGGTTCTGATAATCCTCGGTCCCCCATTAGCATTAATTGTCCCTTAAATTCCATCTCAGTCAGTGTCTGTAATTAATCCAGTGTTCTGACTGTGCTCCTCGCTGCAACATGGGAAAGCAGATCGTGGAAAAATGAGTTAAGCTGTAGCATGTTCCACTGGGAATCACCTATGGCAGAGGGCAGCCCTGCTCTTTCACAGAACATGTTCCGTCTGTAAAATTCACAAACCTGGCACCCTCACAGGCATCTGCTGCTTGCTCTAATGCCAGTTCACGGTATACATACAAACATCTGCTTCCCTGCACAAAGGGGACACGCAGCACTTGACAGGTCTATGTTAGCAGGGCTTGCTTTGCCAGTTCTTTATACAAAAACCTTAATGCTTCCTGTCAAGCCATTAGCTGTGATACGATCAGTGCAGGCCCCATTAAGCCATCAGTGTCCACCTGTGATAAAGACAGCCATTTGTTTTCTTAAAGCCCACTTAATGTCCGTTTAACTCAATTTGTCAGGAAATGTAGAACAATTTCCTCTCGGCCTGAAATCTGGTAGTGGTTCAAAACCAAAGGAGCAGGAGGTCAGAATACATATTCAAATTAAGGATTAAAATGCCTCTTGCATGTAAAATATCATGGTGTGCAGAACTGAATAATATTTCCTTCCACACGGTGCTGTTTTCTGGACAGCAGCATTACCAGTGGATGTAACATGTATTAGACCCACACTACAGCAGTTGCATTTTCTTCGTCTTGTCAAGTAAGGAATTTCCTACCTGTATGTAGGTCCAGCAAATAATATACTAGACACATTGTTTAACCCAAAGATGTATTTTATAGTTCTACTTGAATTCCAAGTAAAAGCAATTAAAGACCAGCTGTTGTGAAGACATTAAAATATCTAAGTTATTCATATAGAAATATTTGTGAAAACAAAAACACTATGTAATTAGAAATATGTGCATTTTTAACAATCATATCAAGACATGAAAGTATGTAGCATTTGAAGAAAACTCAAAGGACTAGTCATAAAAGGAGAAACAGAAAGGAAAATTGAAACATGACAAGACTGTTGACAATAGTTATGATTTGTTTCTTAGTTATCTGCATTCATTCTACCCTATCAATGGCAGTTGGAATCTGGACATTTACTACTATTTACTGTCAATGTGTTGTAATGAACTGATATTCCTCAAAGATATCATGTTTCCCAGATGGAGTAACTTAACAGCAACCTAACATCTGTTCAGGTTTGTTATCAATTCATTTGAAATCAGGAGGCACATGACCTGTGCTCGATAATCCCAGACACACGAAAGACAAAGTCAAGATTTATTCTCAGAGATTATTAATCTATAAAAACATCCAAATGCCTTAAGCGTCGAGCTTTGGCACTTCACAGTGTGTGCTCCGCTGCTGCTCCTGTTGGGGATGTCCAAGCTTGAGTCCAAGCGTTCGGGAACTTGGGTCTGCACAGTGGCAAAGTGGGATTGTTGACATCTGTCGTGGTTGGAGAGCTCAGTAAGCAGGAAATGGGGTGTCACTCGGAGTGCTAGTTCGCTATTATCCTGGCATCCTAATGAAGTGTCTGCAGTGCGCACAGAGCCTCTGGATGGCATCTTAACGCACGGCTAAGCAAAAGCACTTCTCCCCCTGTCACTGTCTTCCATCTGCCTGCACCCTACTGCACCCAATGGGACGGAACTGTAATAGAGCACACTGCTAGGCTTTTGCAAGGCATAAATGAGCCTATCAAATATGTAAAGGGGAAAAAAATGTTTTTATAAATTATTTTACTATTTTTTTCTTCACCTGGATTTCCATGTTAAAACGTGTCTGGTTAAAATAGTGTCTCTGTGTTAACCTTTGGACATGATGTTCTTATATCCGTGATTTCAACTGAACAAACGATGTAACGGATGCCACAAAATCAGTGGTTGAATGTTTTGAATAGTATTGCCACTTAAGGGTTACGGTTAGCCCTGGGTAGCAGAGTTCATACTCGAGTTTATAAATGTATGCAAACTGTTAAACAGTACCGCAATTCATTCTTTGAGAACAGTTGTTGTTTTTTTGTTTAGTTTTATTTTGCTTTTTGAAGAATTGTGGGAGGGACTGTTTATATACTAAACTCTTACACAGTGCCTAAGTAACTATTATAGATTATATTGTGAATGGCATGTGGAAACTGTCTCCATGTAAAGCGACATTTCTGAAGATATTATATTCTTATACTATTCTAGCACATAACTTATATCGGGATGTTTAACTTAAACACTGATGTTACTTTGTAAGAATGGGGAGGCCTTTGTAGAACTTTAAAACTTGAACAAATATATCCTGAACCTCTTATAATTTGTTGTCTCTTCTTTATTTGTATTATCAATCTACAATTTAGTACTGTTTCAAATAAATACTAAAATAACTTATTAATACATACAACATTATCTGCATTATGCAGTGTTTGATGGGCTTAACATCTTAACATATATACAATTCCTCATGTGCAGAAAACATGTGCAGTCCATGACATTAAGCAACAGATTTTGAAAGATCAACACTGAGATTGGGAACAAAGACAACCCCATACTCACATAGCGAACACATTTCCTGTCCAGGTATAATAAGGGTATAATTATCCCTTCCCAGTGTTTGTTGCATCCCTCTACCTACCTCATTTCCACCCCTTGTAACTGCCCCATGGCTGTCATCCCTCAGCCAAGCGAGTTTAAGTCTGTAATCCTGCATACTAATCAATAAACCGCCACTTGGCGTGTACTCTGTATGTTCTGAACACAAAATTCTTAACACGGCATCTGAACTAGTTCAAATTTTGAACACTGAGCTTTAAAGCAGAACTTTTCATACCTGTGCAGACATCAGTCTTACAGGAAAGCACTCCTGTGACATAGCCCAGGCAACAGGCATACACCTAGTCAGTCCCATTTGTTGGGTCATGACCTCATTAACCATGCTGTACTGTTTCAGACATAGCACTAAGCTTCCACCACTTCATCGGTGCAGCTGCTAGATGTGCTTGTGGAAATGACACAATGAGAATGGATGCTTTGGAAAATCAAGAAACAATTATGATGTATCGGTTTGTTTAACATGTAATATCATATTTGTGCAACAAACCTAAGTTGTTTATAGTGAGAAAGTATCTAACTTTGGTACAAGTAGAGCAGTGGCATGTGTTTCATAGCAAGAGCGCTTGTTTGTCTTTATTTTTATGGGTGGGTTTGTTTGTCAGAATTTGGTTCTGAAATATGTATATGTTCACTTTATATTATCTATTTATTGTATCTTTGAGTTGATCCAGCTGAAATACACTTCTTTTTAATTCTGAATGTAAAAATACCTAAAAACAGAAGTGGAGTTTTCTGGTGGTGATGGTACAACATGATTATGTTATTGATCAAATATTATATACCATGGCATTACAAGAGTCTGGCAGGATTCACTATACAGCTCTGGAAAAAATTAAGAGACAACTGCAGATTTGTCTTAAATCAGCATCTCTACATGTATGGCAGCCATTCCATTCCATTCATATTTTTATTTGGAATTTGGGTGAAATGTTGTCAGTACTTTGTAGAATAAAACAAAAATGTTCATTTTACCCAAATACATACCTATACATAGTGAAACCAGAGAAAATTATAATTTTGCAGTGGTCTCTTATTTTTTTCCAGAGCTGTATCTAGTTATTTAACTGTCATCAATATCATTCTTGTAAAGGGCCTTCACTCTTTTTTTGTTGTGTTTGAATGTCATGTCTTTTCTGTATGCCATGAGATTTGAGTTGTGTTCCATGTTTGTGACTTGCCCCAGCATAGACAAAACGAACCTGCTAATCTTATTTAATCTGTAATGATATTTTTCTGTGAACAACAGGATTCCTAATTTCTCATATCAGACTACTGTATTTCTAACGGTTTAGAGAGAACAGACAGTAATTCACTCTGTTCAAAGGTGCATCTCCAAAGGAACATCATTTGTATTTGCTAAGTGTCATACCTGGAAGAATAACTGTGCCAGATCTCCCAGACCCCTGACAGAGGAAGTAGGTAGTTAACCACATTACCAAACATAGCATGATGGATGCTGCAGGTTTGGCAGAGGTCAGAGGGCAGGCACTGCTCTTCTAAAGGAAGATGGATGAACCTCAGGTTAGCAACAAACCACCTCTTTCAGTCAGGCTTGTTTTCTTAGCTATAAACCATCTGACTTCCTGTTGAGAGCACAAACCACACTCTGTGGAAGAGAAGGATCCATGGTAAATGATGAGGCTGGTGTTACAAACAAGTAATATTTCTGTACGTTTGTAGAAAGAGGCATACTAATTTTCCTGTATCATTTCAAAGCAACCGAGTTTAGTTTCTAGTAAAATGTACACATCAATCACTGAATAAATCTTGTCTTTGTAGTTCATACTATTGTGTTGCAGCTATAAACTGAAAATGTATGCAATGAATCCAAGGAAGAGACGGAAACCTCACGTGGGATAACTAGTTGAATTGCTTTTTCTACACTTGATGTGTGCTGAATGACATTGCATATATATCATAACTTTTCACATTTTTAAATGTAACATTTTATTCCTCTTGTGTGTGCATTGAAATATTGTTGAACATTGTATTAGTCTGTGTTCCTCTTTTTGAGAAAATAGTATGGATTGGAAAATGATTGCGCCTTGTAAGCATGAGCACACATTCAAGGAGCTGATACTGCAATAAACAATATTATAAATGTCTTGCAGGCTAAATGGGCAGTCAATCCCTTGATACCCTGTTACCTTTTAGCCTTTGTTTCTAATCCATCAAAGAGCAGTCAGTTAATTTTACTCTGAGCTTCTTAAGGACAAATACAGCAATTCCATCACTGTACTATAGGTGTAAATGTACATAAATGTGGACAATTATGTTACAACCACTTATTGTGTTCATTGGTATTAAAATCACAATTACATGTTTGTGTGCATAGAGATGCAATTTGTGTAGATGTAATCTGCTTTAAAAAAATCCTTTAATATGTTACATTTTGTCATTCAGAAAATTGAATTTTATATTGACTATGTAAGGTGTCAGTTATAATAAAGTCTAATCATTCAGATACAATGACCCGAGAAGCACTTTCATGAACCAAAAGAATATCATCTTTAAAATGACTGATTGCTGTAACTTCATATAATATTAAAATCAGTGACGGAGGAAGTTACAGGCAGGAAACAGGGTGAAGAGTTAAAACATTATTTTGCACTGATGTTTTGTTTGAAACAAATTACAAACCATACTCCCATATTTCCTAGATATAATCATTGTTTTTCCAAGCTTCAGCTCTGTTACAATAAATGGAGTGATGCTTCTTTTTACCCACAAATCAGAGCAAACCAAAAATCAAATAAGCAAAGTTTCTGTAGGCTGGGAAGCCCAAACCCCATTCTAGAGGACATCCTTAATGAGAATAATTGTTAATTATCGCCATTTCCTGATGCCAGTGAGTGTTTTAAGGTCTTTGGAAGAACAGATAATTCATAGTGCAGGCACTGAGTGAGTACACTGTCTTATCTTACAACAAACACATATAGGATTATTTTCAAAAAAGATCCTCTGGAGGATAAAGTTATATGGCATCACCTCTCATTCTATAAAGCTTTAGATAGTAGAAAATAATGTTATCCTCAATCAGATATCCCAAGAAACCGTCCCTCCCCCACATTATTGTCTCAATGATATCCTTTTTTATATAAGACTATCTCACTTTGCGCTAGTCCATAAGAATGCATTGTCAGTCATTTAATAAGTACAAAAACACTTAAAAAAATATTCATTTAAAATAGATCTGTTTACTCATATGATGGACAAATTTTGATGCCAAAATAAATAATCTGTACTAAAACTGAAAGTTGTAAGAATAATTACCCATTTTTTTATTTTAATGTTCTTCATTTGCAGTAAGTAGGACACTTGCTTTATCTTTTTTTATTTAAAATACCAAGTTTAATCCATGGCATGAATTGTTTCTGAAAGTTACACAAAACAGTGTTAATGTACAGAGACAAGCATGGGTATCTGAATGAAATCTCTTAGTGATTTTTTTTTTTTTTTTTTTTTGTCTAGGTCTTTTGAAGAAAAGAGTAGGCCTATATCTTTTATTCTGATATTGGATTTCATCATTCAAAATACGGCAGTACAAATTAGCTTTGGAAATTAAATAAAGACCATTTCAAAAGCTGAAACAATATATAGTATTGAAAGTACACACTATGCACAATTGTCTATGGTTTCCCCAAAAAACAGCAGTGGCAAATAAATTATTTTATATATATATATATATATATATATATATATATATATATATATATATATATATATATATAAATAACAATGGGGGGGAACCTTAGGCTCAGCAGCTTTCAGTGGGTGAACGGTGATATGTGACTGGTTGATTTATCACAAGAAAAGGTAGCTAGAAAGTACAATTTTCTACCTAGCTGCAAACAATAATTCATAATGATATCCCTTCCAGATAAGAGACCTTTTCCTGTGTAGGGCTCCTGTGCTAAAATGATCTTGATAAATGTCAGTCTGGTGCAGGTAACTACTTTACAAACCATTAAGATTAGTTGGCTCTTTTTCGATGATAACAGCTACCATAGCCTTCTATGCTATAATAATATCTGGGTACAGATAAATGCCAGCAGTGTAGGCAGAGGTGTTTATCATGTGAGCTTCTGAATTGCTGACTCAAGTCATCACGTATTAACAGTTTCTCTTCCAGTGTAATATCTGGACGTTGCGTGTTTGTAGACGGTTCATTTTTATGGTGTAACTTTAAAGCTGTTTCTAGTATCAGCAATTTATTGCCATGTAGCTGCTTTCTCATGTGGTTAAAAAAAAAAGAAAAACTAAATTGCAAATCAAAATGATGCATTGAACTCATGTTTTACTTTTGTCTGTTGTATGCAATAATTGAAGTTGTTTAATAACATCTGAATATAAAACAAACATGAAAATAAATCTGTTTTCATCTGTGAACTCCTGAAATTCAGTCTGTGATACAGGGAAGGAAATAAGGCTCTTATTACATAGATGTTTGAGACATTTCAGCCCTTGTGCACTGCAGGCATTGCATAGACTGAGCTGTGAAAAAAGAAAAGTTATATATATATATATATATATATATATATATACTAAATACTAAATATTGGTGATGTTCCCTTTGCCTATGGAGCCAAGCATACATTCTTGGGGGACAATTTAACGTTCTCTCAGAATTGGGGGTGATGCATCCCCCCCTAAACCTACGTGTGCGTGCGTGCGTGTGTGGCATTCAATCAGACGCCTATAAATATGCTTACACTGTTCACTGTTTGGATTCAAATTTTCCCCTGAGGAAGATATGCAAAGCATATTGAAATTTTGGGGAGCTAGCTCTTCAAAGCATATAGACATAAATACATGCACACACACATATATGTATTTGGGTTTTCACATAGTATAGTATGACACTTGGTACATATGTGTCTATGTGTAAGTAAATGTACATATAATTTGTATGTGGTTCATAGAAATATATAGGAAATATATCACATTTCAAGTTTACAATTCAATATTTGTTATTAAAAAAGTTATTGCATTCTAATGTATTTGTAAGGAAAATAATGTAGTAAAAGGAGTGCATGTTAAATATTAACTAGGAGGAATAATACCTTCATATTAGAATTCAAATTTTTTAATTGTTTATTTTGTTCTTCCTAGAAACCAAGGATTACAAGCAGAGGGTGCAGTCTGTAAAGAAGCTTGTGCATCAACTCCCGAAGCCAAATCATGACACAATGAAACTGCTCTTCAGGCACCTACAGAAGTAAGTTTTACCATACAAAAAATACAAAATCTAGGCTGACGAATATACTTTGCCATTTTTTTTTTCATCATAAAAATACATCTGTCATTATGGCAAGAGACCTGTTGCTCCCTCAACGGAAAGAACAAAAAAATAGACTGTGTGTGTATGGCACCTTGAAAATCTTTCTGCCGGTGAGGAAACCATCAAAAACGTCAACAATGGGTAGTAAACCATAAAGACTGGCCAAAAGAGCAGTCGAGAAGATTGCAATGGACAGATGAAGCCATATTTGAACTTTTCAGCTCCGAGAGGAAGCAGACTGGAAATGTTCGTAAATCTGTGTAGTACCTACAGTAAAACATGGAACTGGTGAATCAAAGGTTAGGGGGTGTTTTCTGGTGTGCATACAGAACATATATCAAAAATAGAAGCTGCATTTATAAAATTCAAATATGGTCTCTTTCCTTAATTTCTTGCTTCTCCTCTCAGGAATAACTCTAAATACATACACAGTTTATACATAGTTAGGTCCATAAATATTTGGACAGTGACACAATTGTCATCTTTCATTTGAGCATAGTTACATCCAAATGTGACTGGGTGAATGGTGTAGGAATTACAACCATTTTTATATGTGGTCCCCCAAATTTTAGGGTCTCAAAAGTATTTGGACAAACTAACATAATCATGAATTAAATTGTGAGTTTCAATACTTGGTTGAAAATCAAATTAAAGTTGAAAGTCTACACTTCAAGCACATCTTGATCACATCATTGTTTCCTTTCGAATCCATTGTGGTGGCATACAGAGCCAAAATAATGACAAATGTGTCACTGTCCAGATATTTGTGGACCTAACTGTACATTATTTAAATCGTAAATCAGAACACCAGGTGTTAATATTGACATGCTGGCCTCCCCTTTTGCCTGACCATAACTGCACTGAAATGAGATGATCTTCATATGAAAGTGGACAAATATAGTGCAATTAAACATAAATATGTTCTGGTATTTATTTTAATGATAACAATACTTATTTTCTTGGTGGAATATCAGAAAGCTTTTCAGGTGTCGCCATAATTGTGACTGCCAGATAGAAAAATGGTTTCATAAAAGTTTAAATAATATTATTAAAGGCATGACATCTATTTGTAAATATGTGTGAACATCTGGATCGATTGCTTAGTTATGTCTGATTTCAGAGCAACAGATACATTAAATAATATAAGTCAAACTAAAGCAGGACTCTGCACACTGAATTAAAGCATTTTGTCATTTATGCTGAGATTTTAGTTCAGCTGCTGCAGTTCATTTTTGCTGACATATATCCAAGTTTATCAATATGATACATTGTTACATTCAAGTCATAACGTACCACTACTACTTCACATGTTTTATGTGATATTTTTGTGGGAAAGTTTTCAGTTTTACCTTGTGTAGAATTGTTGGCTATATATATATATATATATATATATATATATATATATATACACACACACACACACACACAACCTTTCAACTGGTGAACCTTATTACTGGTATTTTTGAACAGCTCTCATACATCATAACATAATGGTATGTCAAACCAAAGAGCATATTCTTTTCTGTACTGATGTATTTGTATACATTTTTATTTGAACATCGGTAGATTATAAAAAAAACTAAAAACGAATTAACTCATGTCTTTGAACTGAGAATTCAGAAGTCTTAGCTGCTTAGTTACAACTCGTATGTTCAGCTCCGACACAACTGTAACTTTTTAGGCACAGCTAAATTCCAGGCCAATTTAAAGAGTTTATGAAAACTAGTTAATAACAGTTTCCCACCCAAACTGGATACAGAAATTAGATTAGAAGCGGGTCATAAGGAATTGGATTTCTGTCAATATCAAGTGAGGGGAAATTAATTGAAAGGTTTGGTTTATGTAGAGGTGAGTTTTTGTTGGAAATATCCAGAGACCAAACTGTAGTTTTCTTTCTTGGCTTTTTCCATTTCTCTGATTCGTAAATATAATCATGAGCAAGTGACTGAGAAAAAGGGAATGGGAAGTTGTTGTTTCTGTATACCTAGGCTAGTACCTTGATGTGTGAAGAATATCTGATAGAAGTAGAATTATGTATTTAAAGTTTCTCAGACCACTTGAACCACCACTGAAATGTATCGATAGTCTATCATTATTTATCCATCACTGATGGTTTTCATGTGAGCGTGACGTCTGATGTGTGCAAGAGCTATTTTCCTTCATACAGGACATTGTATATTGGATTGACCTGGGGGCTGTTGTTCCCTCGGTTTCATCTGTGCTTCCTTTATCTCCAGCTAGCTGAATATGGTTTGTTTGAAGCAAACCTCTCATATTACCTGTACCATAAATACAACATGTGGATTGCATCTACTCCCCTTCTTGCCCTTTGAAAATCATGGCTGTTTTGAATACTTGTTGTCTAATTAAGGCATTTGTGGACAATTACAGTGAAAGGGAGCATCAACTCACAGAGCATTCGATATAAGATGTGTGTGTAGTGTCTCTTGCCAATTGCCCTGCTCATCACAAGCAATGACATCTGCAATTCTGGTCAAAGTCACCCTCTTTGACGAACACATCACAATGGGGTTATTTTGGCAAACGACCATATTCCTTCTAGCTCTGCTACATTTTTCTTTCCATGTAGTTTGTGATACCATCGCTGTCAGGCAATTCTCATTTCACAACACATCTGCAAAACTGTTCATACAAAGTTACAATCCATTCAGGCAGTGAAGATTTAAGATCACCTTTGCACGGCATATTACTTTAAACCTTAGCCTACATACATAAGAAACTCATCTCCATAAAGAGTAGCCTCACGGTAAAGTGAGGCTTTCTAATTAAATTATACATAAATCTTAAGAGATTGTACCTGTGTCTGCTGTGCCGATGTGAATTCTGTGTAAAAACTGATCTCTGCAGCGCACTAAAATTGTCTTGTTCTGTGACAACTGCAAAACCCATGTCTGCGTCTGGAGGAACAGCGTTGTGACAGATCATTATAAAGCACAGGAGAGTTCCTTATTTTCATCTCATTATAATCAATAGAGGTTTACTCAGACTCTTCCAAGTGGATCTCTGCGTCGTCCCCCCCCCCCCCCCACTTGACACATTAACAGAATTCAGATAAAGGACTAAAGAGAGAATAACATTAAAATCTTTCAGTGTAATTTATAGACTATAGCACATGCATTTTTAAAATAGCATGTAAACAGGTATAGCATATATAGTGCTGTATCAAACTTAAAATATATATCCTATGTCAAGAATGAATACTATGTCAAAATATTTTGAAACTGAATTACAAAAAAAACAATGAATTGGTTTCAATTGGTGTTTATTTTTAAATAGTTCACATCTTAATAATTCATAAAATATCACTATTGTCCCCAATATGCATACATTTAAAACTATACACTCCCTAATGTTTAATGAAAGTTGCACATTTATAGATTTATTCAAGTTCACATTTTTGGTTTTCATCGTTCAAACATTGTCAAATAATTTGGTCATCTTTATTTTCAACCAATCAGAAATATAACTAAATTCTGACAATTCTGTGATATGGCAGAGATGGCTTGTATCACTGAGTTGTTGTAAATTGTGGGTTATGTGGTGTATTTTGTGTAGTTTGTTAGATTGTTCTATAAACTAGTAGTAGACTGCATAACATTATTTCTTGTTGAAGACAAGATAAGATTTGATTTTTTCTCATTGGATTTTCGTGGCATCCTATAACTTTTGATCATGGAAGTTTCCTGAGCTCATAGAAATTCAGCAAGTGGGTTTGGCTTTTTGATTTGTATATGGAAAAAGTTAACATTCTCTTGGTATGACCATATGGGCTGGACGTAGTTGAGAGGAGGTTCCTCAAGCTAGTTATATAAGCAGAGAAACAGCCCAGTGTGCAGAGAGTTGTGGTTGCAGAGCTCTTGTAGTTAAATCTTGTAGGACTGCACTATGTATAGGAAATTAGGACCCTTGAAAGCAGCTGTTGATAGAAACAGCAGCAATACCTGGACTAGTGGAGAAGATAAATATTGCTGCAGCTAATATTTACATTTTGGAAGTTATTATTTTCATTTGGACTACCAAGCCAGTGGTTTTATGTATTTAATTTAATTTTACTTTACTTTAATGGACAGTGTTCTACATATATTATTTATCTGATGAAATCCTGATCAAGCATGAAGCATATATATGTGTGTGTGTGTGTATATATATATATATATATATATATATATATATATATATGCATATATATATATATATATATATATATATATGCATATATATATATATATATATATATATATATATATATGCATATACACATCACATGCCAGAGTCAGTTCTGCTTAATTACTTTTTTGCATTTTAAAACAAATGGATTACATTTGCCAACCAATACAATACAAATGTCTTAGTCTAATGTAATATAATACAATTAATAAGCTAGCATAACATAATCATAGTACAAACTTTCAAAGTTTTTGGACAGAAGGTCTTCATTAGCTGCACTTAAATGAATTCATTGGAAATATGCATCCTTGTGCATTACTTTTATTAGTTAAATTCTGGATTTCTGGATTTCATAAATTGCAGTGTCTAAATTCACAAAATCTCTGTTATTATGTGGCTTTGTGTGCTATAAACAAAAAAAGATGCATATGATTTAGTATTTTCAGAACAGGTCTGTAAATGATAGTTATGTTTCACTCAGGAAGTCTGAAAATGACTGTGGCCAGAGGAGAGCTGAGCCAATATGTATTTATTTCTTTGCAATGAAATAAGATTAATTTGGTGATATCAGTGATTTTTTTTCTAAAATGTTATGTGTGTGCGCTTTAATACAATCATCCTGTGCGTATTTGTGTGTTTCTGTAAGTATGTGTTACAAACACAGAATTGCATTCTAACACTTGGAAAACCACCACAGTGAAGCAAATGTCCATTGTGTAGTTTGCAGCACATGGGAACAGCACTATATTATGCATTGAGCTTCAGTGGTCTAACACTGCACCCAGCCCATGTGTGTTCCCCTGGCAGGCTTTATGGGACCATGTGGCTAACTCCATTTCCTGTGGGGATTTTTATCCACCCGTGTAGAATTTACCTTCTGTACAGGTGACCTGCTTGCCCTATACTACTAATTTTAGATTTAAGTCAACCCTAACTCAGGAACATACACTCCCTGGTTTGGCATTACGGGAGAAGTCTGTTTGGGAATGCATGCCAGTTCCTCCATTAGTCAGATTGTTAACTAATCGAATGGCGTCCTCTGTTTTTTTTCTTCTAGTGATATAATTCCGTATCATATGTGTAAACACTGAACACCTCACATGCAGATACGTTAATCCTTATAAACAAGCACCACTGGGGAAAAGGGATTATGAGCAAATATTGCAGGCTGGCACATGCCCAGTTTCTCATAAGAGCAAAATATAGCTGGCAATGCTGAAGAAAGAGACAGCTAAATCACAGCAGAATGACCTATTTTGTTGCCATGTGCCATAGAGACAGTGTCTTCTCAGAACCGCTCTGAGTTAGCGTCTCTGAGTCTGTTCCCTTTGCAAATGTATTCCTTTTGCCTTATTGAAGCGAAAATAATAATAAAAAAGAGTGGCATGTATGACAGTATGGTATTGGGCTATGTATATAGGAAAAACTCCAGTACTGTGGGCGCCACACCCACACCTACTGATGTGGTCCAACTTTTTTTTTTTCTTCTTCTTCTCTTCAGAGGCACCTAATTAAAAAACCCTGACTCATTTACATGGATATGTTTGATCTAAATTACACTCCAAACCGCACCAAATTAGGATCATCTGTGAATGTGAAATGTTTTTTTCCCTGCGTCTAGCTGAGTACAGCCAGCTCTGGAGGGCACATGTTCAAGTGATGAGAAGGATTATAGTTTTTAAAGTCCTCCTGAGACCTGCTTTTTCCATGAACGGTGCAGGGAAAGTCTTGGACAATTATCTTTGGATCTTTTCATTATCTTTGTGTTTAGTTTACATGTGGTTTTATTTTTTAGGATCCTAATAAATATGGTTAATATGCTTTGACAAAAATCTAAGTGTTAAAAGTGACTTCAGTGGCTCCCAATAAAGTGTTTGATGTTTGAATGCTCAAAAAAGGGAAAAGTTGTCTACAAAAAGATGTAAAAGGTGAAACTGGATTTCGCCAACATGTATTTTTCTTTAAGATGTTAATGTTATACCATATTTTACAAATGTCCGCTATAATACATACTTTCTTGATTGTTTGAAGTATAATGCATATAAGGTGACCCTTTGCCTGCTTGATGAAAAGTTTTCAGCAATGCTTGTGTTGTTTATTCATAACAACGTGTTGGTCGCTCAGATAAAAAAAACAGAGAGAGCGTTTGAAAACGATATAGTTGTGTGCTTCAGATGTGTGATACTTTAAGTCTCTCTCCTTTCACGTCTTTTTGCACACATTCTCAAAAACAAATGGCTGGGAAGGTGCCAAAGCCAGAAATTGGGATTTGGCAAGGCTCACAATAAGGAAAACCCAAATTAGGGGTGTGTGTATGTGTGTCTGATTTGACAAAAATATTGTCGAAAGTCTTTCTACTTTTAAATTAGGCATAAAGGGAAGAATTCTCCTTGACTTTGTCCGTTGCTCATTGCAAAGAAAAACCTGTTAAAAAAAAAAAAAAGCAAAAAAAAGTTTCAGCTTTAAGGAATCTATTTTCATCCTGGCTTAGATATCAGAACAGTAGAGTAAAAGTCTGTGAAATGTGTCTTTTAAGTTCTTTGTTGTGGGTTAACTTTGTGCTTTTTTTGGAGATGGTATTCTTTTTTTCTGATCTGCATAGCCTGGATTCAATAAGCAGTTGTATGTCCATATTGTGATGATGTGGTCAAGGAAACCAGATTTCTTAAGTGTACCTTCACATCCCCATTTACTATTTATTCCCCTCCCGTGGGTGTTTTGGGAGTGGTGTTTTTTTCTTCTTCTTTATAATTCACCACATTGGTTTAAAACTCCATGTGTTATGTTTTTGTTAATCCAAATTCCCTCGAGACTTAGAAAAATAAGGCCCCACAATCTGTGGAGGCATGCAAGGTATAGTAAGTCAAACCAGGAGCCAAAAACAGAAATGCTATCTTTAAGTTGAATGTTTCTCCATTGTTCACTGAGCTTTTCTCATAATCCGGCCGCTGATTACTATTTTCATAATAGCTAGCTGTGAAACCTACAAAGGGGGAATACATTTTCGGAGTATCAGTGCAGTTTGATGAGAGATTATAGCCATTCAGTGTGTATCACTCATTCCAAGCTTCAAGTTATAATTGTAGAGGTCAGTCCTATTTTGGAAGAAAACCCTATAATCTCTCCTCGTAAGACAAATGTAAAATTGTTCTTCAGTTCCTGTCTCTTTTATTTTATAACTCTCACTTCAGGAATGTTGTGATTCGCAGGGCTTGTGTTTTCATCCTGTTAAGCAAGAAGCAAGCAGGCTGGCTATAACATGTGACATGCATACCCATCCATGCCTGTGGGAGGTGGGAGCAGGATTGCCCCCCCAGCTTCAACCTCCAGGGTTGACTAAACTAAAAGAGGGGTTAGTCAACAAAAACAGATCACTGGAAAATGACTCAGAAATTGATTTAATGCAATCTTAATGGTTTAATGTTTATAGTTACACTATTATATATATATATATATATATATATATATATATATATATATACATACTCCATTCATGTATTATGAAATATGAAGTATGGTTTGGAATTTAAATATAAAGATTTGTATTTCTAGAGGAAATGGAAGGACCGAGTACATTTAAAGCGTGTTGTTACACCAAGCTCTACGTGTCTGTGCACTTTGTTACGTGGCTACCATGAAGCTCAGAGCATTTGTCGTAGCCAGAGGCAGTGGGAACACTGACAGAGATGTACCATGAAAATTTGAGTGTCAATGTGCCCCCCTCAATTTATTAACCGGCCTTCAGCTCAAGGAGCCGTAATCCTGACCCTAATAAAGGGAGCCTGAGGGGAAATGGCATTGAGCACCAACTCCTATATCCTGTTGTTCCCTGGTCAAAATTAGATGCTAATTAATTACCATTGGCATCTTTAGCAATGCATGTCAGCTTCTATTTGGGATATCAATTTGTTATCTGATCAAACTGAATGCTCTTAGGCTACCACTGTGTATGCAGTCCAGTTTGTAGTGCATATTTAAGCTTCCATATCATTTTTACATGTTTCTGTTATGTCTTGTTTGGGTTTTCAATATTCAACATTCACAGAGAAAAACAGATGTCTGGTACTGCATAGAGTTAAAGAGAATCCTGGGATATTCCCAGAATGTTAGGGACATGGTCATTTTTTATCTGTGCAGTTTTATTCCATGTCTATGTGTGTGTTTATAAAACAAAACAGTTGAATTCACAAACCCAGGTATGATACGATCAGTTAAGAGTCATAACCCAGACTCAAACTGACAAAATGAATGCTCATCCTTTAATATACTAAAACACAATATGTACAGAAAATGTAGTGTAGCTGGTGTGGTTTAGGTTTTTGTAGTGGCAGTATTTTATTAAGAGATTCTAGGTCTATGAGATTGTAATACGTACTTATTACCACTAGTGTGAAAGAGATTTCCAGGATTGTATCCTTTATTCCACACATTCAAGACAATTTTACACTCTGAAGACAGTAACCTTTCATTTCATTGAAATCATTCTTCAAATGGCTTTCTTTAGAATTCACGCGTTTCCCACTCATGCCGTATACTTGGCATTTTATGCTCATTCAACAACCCATTACAACATTAGGATTTTTTTCCCCCATAGCTTTTGTGCATGTTCAAACTAACATTTTTGTCATCTGTTAAAAAGGTGTTATAATCAAATTTTAAAAACACTTAATATATTTAAGAATGGATATATTTAAAGCAAACATAGATAATTCATATAACAGTAATTTTTCATCCTTTCAGTAAGTTTAAAGATGATTTCTCATTGTGGTTTTATTGGAGATATTTACCTCACCCCTACCACGAACATGGTCTGAAAACAAATTTGTATTTATGCCACTGATGTGACTTGTAAATACTCTAATTGTGTTTTGTCAATCCTGATTAATGAATACTCATTAATAAACTTCCTGTAATTAAGTTCCCACCTGCAACTGATGTTCTTGCCTGGAATCAATTACCTTTTGTTATTATAATTTCTACCAAAGGCATTTGTGGATAAGCTGGATAAGGCAGTGTTTGTTTTTTTCCGTATTTATGTGGATACCTTTCAGCCATTTTTCTTTCACCTTATTTGTGAAGTGAAGTGATATTTCTTCATTAAAGGATGACCTCTTATATACCTTGGTATCCAGAATGACCTTGTTACAGCCTGTTCAGAAACATACGTATATCTATTTGAACCTAAAGATTCAGTCTGTTGCTTATAAAGGCCCTAGTGATTGTTTTAACTGCTTTATATGTATCAAGTCTATTGCATATCAAAATCGCTGTACTCAGCTCTTATAGTTGAAAAAATAACATTAACATGTTGTATTTAATAAAATACAGTTTGATGTGTAGAAGGGGCTCCCTTAATAACAATATGACAATCCTAGATGTATAATGATCAATATAATAGATTATGGTCACATCACAAATATTCATATACTCAATTTAATGCAAGGTGCAATACCTGTAAATGGGATTTGAAAAATAGGTGAAGTGTTGACACAACATCTTTATCAGTTTTAAAAACCTTTCCATTGATACATTTGCTATTCATCAGGAGACTATATGAAATCTCTTTCTTTCTGTCTTTACAGTATTCATTTAACTTTTTTCTAAAAACAATTATCTGTGCTGGCAATACTGAGCACCATAGCATGTTAAAGATCATGTTTCTTTCAAAGGAAAATTATTATAATGATAAGAAAACACCACAAAATGTAAAGTCAACTTAATTATCCATCAAGAGCAATAATTAGTTTAATTATGGATAAATCTAACCAGACTCTTTTTTAATCAAATTAATCTGCTTGAATTAACATGTACAGTTAAGTTCGATATATTTTACTGAAACATGGTATTTGTCCCAAATATTTATGGGATGATAAAATACGGTAAAACAAATTGCTATGCATTAATTGGAACAAATCGTGTTTAGAATATCTTTCTAGTTTATTTAGCTTTCTGGTAAACAACTGATATTAGACAATCAACCACAGTTTAGGTTTTGTTCTATAAACAAATTGCAGAATATAGTGTACTTGTTTAAAAGTTGTAGGAAGCCACAATGGTTTGTGTTTTGGTGTTTAACGTGATGAAATGTCATTCTTATTTAACATTTCAATTGTAATGTAATACAAAAGATATAATTTGAGTTTGATAGTATCATCTGTACAATTTGTACACAAAAATATGTAGAACCTATGTATTAATTTATTTATTTATTTTTACATATTCCCCAAATTACAAAGTGACTCATTAAAACAGCATGCAGTTGACCTTTTCATAAACAAAGTGACACCAATGTAAGGTCAGTGTCAACTTTGGATGTCATGAAATGGCATTCCCAAAAGTGAATGTCAATCTTCTGCATTATTAACATGATTTTACCATGTAATTTTCAAGAAAATATTCAAACAAGAAACAGGATAAGGGAGGTCTGTTGAAATTATATTTTCATGAATACCACTGATGAGCATACAGTTCACTATATGAAAGCCATGTTTTTAAGCTGCTTGTCTTTCACTGGACCACAAGAAGATTAATACAAAATATTGTACAACTACACGCATTTGGCAAAAGCCTATGTTTAAGACTAATAGTGAATAACTTTTTTCTATAATGTATGCGATTTCCCAGCACCTTAAACATGTTATGTCAAACTATATCCAATAAGTCATAAAAGTCAAGCTGCAGGACTTTTGTTTTCTTTTTCTTGAGGCCGGTGATAGCCTGAGTGATACTTACAATTAGTTGCCTTTATGTGATATTTCTTTCACAGCGATTTCTGCACAAAGTCATTCCAGATATTTGGCTTTCAGACATACATTCACAGTATGAAGGTAATGCAGTCCTGTCCGCTCTCCAACATCTGTAGTGTAGGATTAGGATTCTGTTTTGAATAATCTTAAACTGATGGCTCATTGCTCTTTTAAATACAGACTTGACAGGGCCCAGCATTGGTATTTCCTTTTGACCATACGTAGATAATATAATATGAGCGGTTTCTTTTTTCTTCATGTATATATAGTTTAATTTTGACCTATCTATCTATCGATCTATAGTGTTAGTATATTGTATATAAGTTACCAGTAATTGTGTACATCTGTTAACACCATAAAAGATAAATAAAATAATGTCCTCTATAGCAATTTGAGTATTGCACATATCTGTATACCTATGTATGTATGGCTATATACCTTTGTATGTACGTCCATATATCTGTGTGTGTGTGTGTGTGTATTCATTTATTAGCCTTTCTATGCTGTCCCATCAGAGGACAATCATTCTTAAATCTGTTTTAAAAAATACATGTTTGATTAATGGAGTTTTAAGCAAATGTTCTTAAGAAGGATTAACCCCAATTTCACACTCAACTTCTGGTCACCAAAGTATTAGTATCAGGTAACAAACACGCTTTCCCCAAGTTCATTGCTTAAGTTTGTATAATCCTTTTCTTTGCACCCATGCTGTACTCTGCTAGCTACACGCCTGCCCTTGTAATTCAAACACAAAGCCTACCTATTTCAGTGCATCACACTTTCCTCATCCTTACGTATATCTATTAACTTAACCTGCATCCAGCTCAGATGATTATTTCCTTGTCCATGTCTGCTGTTTTAAACATGGCAGTGAAGCACACTGAGCTTCAGTCTCAAGTTGTAATTAACAAACAAACAAAAAAAAACTACTTCCAATCCTCCGAAACCATCCTCAGTAAACAAGCTCAGCCATGATGACCACACCTCAACACTAGACTGCAGTGATGACATCATACTCCCAGTTCTCAAGACTGTGCCCCCAAACAGGAGCTGGCCTGCGTGTTGCTCCAATGCCTGCCCTATTATATGGTTGATATCTCTGTATCTCTTTCCTCATCTCTCATACCTGCTATGCCTGCTCTCTCTCTCCTCTTTGTCAATCTATCTGTATTTGTATAAATATATAAATGAAGGCCCTGCTGTCTCTTTACCTTCTATCCCTGATGGCATCCAAACTTGGATGGGCCCAGCCCAAGAGGCCCACAACCATTTCCTCTAGCTTTGGTCCTGCTGCCAGCCTCAGCTTTCCTCCCGGTCCCAATCACACTTGGCAGCCATAGCTCATCCGCTTCACCAGCAGGCAGCCCACCTCGGGCCCCTGCTGAGGGCATCCTATCCTAACTTTGGCCTCCCCCCAATCACATCTTTGAAGCCTTTGTATTCTATATTCTATATTGAAACATTTTAAGCAGGCCCTCTATAAAATATAATGAAGGACCTACAAATTTATACACTGGAGGTTTGGGCTCCAACAACATCTTGCGGTTTCCGATGGCCTTGTCTCCATGGCCAATATATTGTTCCCCCAGTCAAGTGAGTGAAGGCCACAATTAAATATATTTACATTATTTATATATTACTCTGTGGTATCCAACCTTCCAAAATTGATAATTTTGTCCTGCAAGATCATGAGAAGGAAAAAACTCTGATCTCAAACTTGACTTCTATTCACCCAAACATGAGCATCGTTCCCCATGGGCATTACTCTACATCTGTCCTCCCTTCCAAAAACCACGCTTGCAGCAAGTCCTTGGCTTCAAGTGAGTGACGTCTGATTGTCGGGACATTGTTCTTTCAGTAAAGCAAGTCGATGCCAAGATCAGTTCTATTTACCTTCCACTGTTTGTCTTACTACAGAGTGTCCAAACAACTGAACAACTTAAATAGATGTTTAACATGTAACCAGCTACAAAATGTGTTAGTAATAGTAACTTCCTTCATCGGCAGTGTACCGTGCATTCGTAATAACTAATGCACACAGTCGACTAGAGGTAATATACTATATAATGAAGGGCTGGCAACTGTTATGAATGTATTTTTACATTTAGTTCACAGAGAACATCACCAAAGACTTTATGAACATGAGATTTGTGTACCACAACAAAGCCTGTAGAACTTGGCTCAAAATATGTTGGATACAATTATCTACTGAGAAGGCTCACTGGTCTAAGGTTAAGAAAGAACTGATCCTACTTCAGTCCTTTTAATCAACATCATTTGTCCTGGCCTTGACAACTTGGACCCAAGCCTCCACCACAACCTTCCATTGTGTTCCAATTTTGCCTGTAATGGTTCCTGGGGCAGCATGCTGGCTTTTCTGACAAGCAAGTCACCCCGTATTGACTGTCATTGTCTCTGAGCCAAGCCTCAACTCAGGCAGAAATATTTCAAAGCATTCTCAGGCCCAGCCAAGCCCCTAACTACACCAGGCCTATTTATAAAACATATAAAGAATACCTTTTGAATTTCTAAAAGCAAACCTCAGAGCAATCCAAGAGTGACCTTTTCACAAAGTTAAATTTTTCTCTCTATATAATCAATTTCAAGCATATATATGTTTGCTAATATGTATCATTAGGGTCGTTTGATCAATTTCTAAACTGTACTTCACCACAAATGGATTCTTGATACCATAACGTGAATTCATAATTTCCTATCAGTTATGTACATATATTTAATGGGACTGACCAGCATATGTTCTGTTTTGTCAGTAATAAGTCCTTTTGCCTTTTCCCTTTTCCCACTTTTATGAATGACATTTCATTAGTTAAAAAGAAAATAAACAGCTCACTGCAAAGCGATTTTAACTTTATTTGTCATATAACAGAACATGTTTGTTTTCTGAAGGTTTTAAATGTATCTTAATAAACGTTTGGATAATACAGTATAATTTTTGTACTTTACATTGGCAGCAATATCCTCACATCGACAAATTGGTTCTTCCAAACGTAACCACATATAAGTTACAATTCTAAATAGCTCAACTTTATTTAGCTTGGACAAATAAGAGCATACTGTAACTGCACACTTTAACAGCTCACAGTACAGTTGGTTTTTGGCTTTTATATACCTTTTTGATCTTATTAATAACTGACTTTCAAGCTTTTGTGTCCAGATGCCAGTTTCTAGAAGTAATTCTTCAAATTAAAACTGAGCAAACACTAACTTGGTTACTCGTTAATAATGCAATTGAATCTTTAGCGAACGTGTTAACAATCCATAGTTGCTCATCTCACTAATAGTTCCATGTGTCAGCAATCCGGAATAATTTGTGTCTTAATAACAATAGTTGTGAAGTTTGTAATTACTTACTGTGAAATAAATAAAACAACTGGGCTGGCAAAGTTAGTTTTATAGTCATGAATTGCAATTGCGGTATTCACATAAAATGTTTCATGGGGTTCTGTTGCAAGTTACAAGCTAAGTGTATATTGAAAATGAATATTGAGTTTGTTTTGTTTGTTAGAGTGATTGGGGGGGCAGATATAATTGTCTTCATAACCATAGGAACGTAGAATAAAGGGGGTGAGGGAGGGAGGGAGTCTATTTACTAATTATTACTGATTATAATTAGATAATAAGATGTTGTTTTTTGTGTTTGTTTTTATTACAAATACTGAGTATTTGGGACTTCTGCAAATTGAAAACAGTATCCTGAATACACTGGACAAATTTTGATTGGAAATCACTGGAAATTGATATTAATTATAAACTATATTGTTTTGTAATCCAAGAATTTGAAGAGTCCCATGATCTTGTAAGGAAGTGCAATACAAGTCTGTTATTCAGTTTTTACCCACATTCCTATGATACATTAGCTAGCTTTGCTTATGTTACTTTTAAAATATTGTTATTAAAGGTTCCAAGTGTTATTTTAATTATTGTCACTTATCCATAAACGCCACATGGAACATTTTACAGAAGTAACATCAGCTTATTTTTATTTTTATACAGTAAAAGAAAAAAAAAACACATCTGGATTCTTTCAGCCTTGTTTGTAACAAAAGCCTAGTGTTCTACTTATAAACATTTTGTTGGAATGTTATGGTTTAATATTTGAAGTTTATTTTCTCCCTTTTAGTACTATAAATGCTACCCATGCTCCTTTTGGACATTTAAAATTGTGTCTTTAAAATGCATATAGATGTCATAATGTGGAGAAATTACATTTATACAAATGTATCTTTTTATATATTTAAATATATATATTTTTTCAGGCTTGAAGAAGTGAAAATACTTACAGATTGAAGCAGGTTCCTTGTGCTTATCACCTTATTTCAAATATGATTAGGGAGGGGTCAGAAAAAGCAGTATAACATTTCTGAGATGACTTTTGAAACAACACACGTATACAATAAGAGTGACTGACCACCCTGCGCTGACTCCAGACCCACCTGTCATCTGCCAGCCTCTCTGTGCACTAACCAGCGCAGTCTGTGTAAGTTTCTCAGTTAAATGATTGTGCTGAAAGCTTTTCACAACACCTCACCACTGCCTATAATAGTGCAAGCAACATTTAATTTGAACGATTCGCCATTGCTCGTTTTTCATCATAAGGATCATGCTCTGCATTCAGCCTGTAGCACCATAAACATGTAAGTTGAGCAATCAAAGATAAAGCACCAGGAAGTTTCCACTTTCAGGTGCATGGTCCAGTTTATTAAACATAACAATGCACAGAACTGTATGTTAATCTGTTTTTTCTTTTCTTTCTTTTTAGGATTATCACCAAGGCATCAAAGAATCTCATGTCGACCCAGAGTTTCGGGATCGTGTTTGGACCTACTCTTCTCTGGCCAGAGCTAGACTCGGGAAACATGGCAGTTAATATGGTGTACCAGAACCAGATAGTTGAATTAATATTAACTGAATGTACTGATATCTTTGGAAAAGTTAATAAATAATACAAATTGAAAAATAAATAATAAATGAGGACACCTTTATAGAGCAATTAAAAAAACATATAACCTTTTAGGATTTTTGTAACTTCAGATGTACAGGACATAAACATGGACTTGGATGATAAAATAGGGTATACAATTGTGTACAATGCAAAATAATGATGTGCCTCTCAAGAACAAACAGCAATACACATCTGTAGTGCAAGTTAGATAATAGAGTGGATTTATTTTTTACCTTATACATATTTTTATACAAGATTATTAGTTTTACTTGTTTTTTACTTTTTTCTATGTATTGGACCAAAATAATGTCAATGTTGTTCACACAGGTGTAGTCAAAAGTGTCAGGGCAGAGGTGATGCTTAGAATACACTCAGTACAGCCTGTGGTCAATATGTCAATCTCAAGACAAATATATTGGCATATTTATAAATCATTTACTGCGAGTACACTATTTAAAAATAAATATGATGGGAGGAGGACATTTTTTTTTTTTTTTAAGTCTATATGAAGTTTATTAGAATGTATTTGACCTCAGACGTGTGAAGGCAGAAGGAGGTAATGTTTAGTGGCAACTTACTTATTTGGTGTACATTTTTTAAGATGAAAATTGTTCTTGTTTTGTTTTTAGTAATTTAGTTTTTCTTTTACAATCCTTAAACAGTTCCTGTTTTCTGTGTACTTCTGAATATCTTTTGTATTTCCCTTTCAGCTAGTGTAGTGTGGGACTAGTTAAATAATGTCATATGAATTCTTAAGCATAGTTTTATAACTGACAGAGATCTTCAAAGCGTTTTGCTAAAGTGCAAAAGTAGCTCCTCGTTCTCTGAAAGAATCAGTGACATCTATTCACCTACAATAAAGGTGTCTGCCAAATTAACACATAACAGTCCTAATAGGTTAAATATGTAAATCTAGCAAGAGACAGCATAGTCCTGCGGAAAATAATGTCAAAGATTTTTCTTTTTCATTGAAACACCATTGGAAAATTAAATGGAATGTGTTGAATTTTCAAATAGTGACAAGAAATCCAAAGGCAAACTGTACATTTTCTCTTCAAACTGCAGAGCTTGTCATCACACAGTATCAAATAAATGGATGTGTAATGCCTCTTGGTTATTTAATTCTTTGTTTCTGAAAGTTAATTTACATAAAATGTGGCCTGAGTTCAGATTCTAAGGAATATTTTTCTATATGTGAAATAACTAAAACTACATTTATAATACAACAGCATTAACCTATACATTTCAATTCTACATTCTTTGTTTCTCTTCACACCTGCATGAACCATATGACACCAAGGACAACCCCAGTTAATATATGATAAACATCATAATTAGATTCTAACAACCCAAGCAGTGTGTTTTTAAACTTTCTTTCCACAAAGTAAATCGGCAGGGAAAGGGTTTTCCACTGTTGGACTGAAACCACTATAGAAGTTTGGTTTTGTAGTAAACATGTTGAAGTTTAGTTTGGAACTTAATTGAGAGAGCCACTCAACTCTTTTTTTATTATATGACACAATTAAAATTATTCATAAAAAAATCTGTGCTTTCATGACTTGACTTCACAGTCCTCCAAATATGCTTCTCTTTGTACAGTTTTGCCAAGTATACAATATTCTGTTCCTTCCAACCAATATACTCCCTGAAATCAAAATATACCACAATTGAACTAGAATAACCAGATTGTGATACTCATTCTTCTTTGCCAAAGGAAGTTTAAATTACCACTTAAAAAAAAAGAAATAGCCATGCTGCTTCAGACCACATTAAGCCTAATGTAGTTTAAAAAACCTAAGTCTTGTGGGCACTCCATGCCATATGAGGTCTAAGTTCAGCCACAGTGCAGAACCAATGTTTAGAAAACCCAGTATAACCCCCTTGATCAGAGCATGTACAATAGTAGGGTTTAAAGTTCCCTATCTGTGCTAGTTTGCACTGTAGCTATATATTTTTTTAAAGAATAATGGCAGTGGAGATGCAGACCTCATAAAATGTGCAACAACCTAGATAAAATAGTGGTCTAACTATATAAATACAGAAAACGGTGAAAAAATATGTGAAATGCATTATGTTCTCTCTCTCCATAATCCCTTTTCGCTGTTGGATGTATAAAGTTTAACGATGGTAGCAAAACTGTCATCTTTTGTGTCTGTCTTTGGTAACCAAGACACATGTAAATAATTCAGAGACAATTTAAAAAGATTTCTGTCATTTTCTTTTGCAATCTGCTTGTAGATCTTTCTACAGAATATTCATACTTATGTAATCATCTTTATCCCTCTGTTTGATCATGTTTGCGCTCTCAGATTCTTATTTTGTAGAGCTGGTATGCAATCTCCCTTTTTTTGGTGTTAATGTTAGATAACATAAAACACATTATAGTGCCCTGGGGAAAATACATGCAAATAGTGTTGAAATGAAATACATGCTTCAGAGGTTATATAAGGAGCCTGCTCAGGGAGATTTCAGTTCAGATCTCGGTGGATTCGAAGAGCTGAGAGTTCACATGTTCGTATCAGGGGCGAGTCTGCGCATGCGTGTGTAAAAAGCTGTTTTTCAGTGAGTCGTCTGCAGGCGTGAACCGTTCCCCAGCTACTACTGCTGTACTTCAGTGAAAGTGCGGAAGGATAAGTGCAAGTGACTTAGCACAGCAAGAAAGGGTTTTCTGCCCAGTTATACTTAAAAGTCGCGTCTGCTTGTCAATTAGAAATCACCCCCAATCTGTGTGAGCCCTGAAGCATCAATGTAACAATATCATAGAATTTTCATTAGGAAGTTCTGCAGTGTAATTGGTTTAGGTAAAGGTTTCTCTCTGGCTAATTCCCTTTTATAATTCAGTTTAAATAATTTATTTTTAAATACCAGTTTAAAGATATTGTAAGAACCTCATACATCTTGTGAAACCTTGTATTGCTTCAGTTGGCTCATATAAAACATTAAACTGTCGCCGAAAATGTGATATAGGTTTTACATAAAGAAGTGAATAATGCTACAAGGAAGATGTGTATTTTATTGCAGTACTAACAACATCTCGGTGTTGAGTCACTTGTGTCACACAGGCTTTGACCACCACCTCCTACTCCTGCACTTACACTGCAAGGGTTTAACTACACAGCTGTCTTCCTTTATAACACCAACAGCATATACAATGAATTGAGAAAACACAGATACAATTTATATCATAGCACATTACGTCATTTTACGTTTTTAGTTTTCGGGACTTGCTGAAATGTTCCTTTACTTTGCACTGCAATAGTCATGAACAATTAGTGCAGATTAGTTTTATTTATACATTTTATATAAAATGCAATTTCACTTCCTTTAACATTTTGGAAGATTTGTTTTATAATGTTAACAGAATTGATTGGAAAAAGTATATACGTTTTAATATAAAATATCGATAAAACATTTGTCCTTTCGTCTTTTTATTATTATTATAACAAAACAAATACTATATAATACAAAAACAAATATTTGTTCCATATAATATAACATTTTAACTGTGGTCCTTTGTAAAGTCTTCAACTGTCTGAATCGGTACACTGCACATCAAAAACTGTTTTGTTGATAGATAAGTTATTAAACAGGCAGGTATATTAGCCAAATAAGTCAAATACTATATACAAACTTAAATAACTGTCCATTAATAGAATTCAAATGCTTTTGATTACTCAGCCTGCCACAATTCCAAATTATGATTTTTATAAAAAGATGAAGGATTTACTGAACAGAAGTTTGACCAGGTTGTCGCCTTAAAGGAAAACAGAAGGAAAACCAGAAATAAAGTACAATTGAAAGCTTCTCCTCTAAGATTTTCACTGTTTTGCTGCCAGGAATATTAAAACGCATAAACACAAAATTATGATCACTCTAAAGCTGTGAAGTTTCATTTCATATCTATAAATATTCAAACTTTCATAAGGTCCCTCGTCAAATTAGTATGCTTGGCAAGAATCGCATTATGTTAGGTTTATTTTTGTAGACAAATTGCTGCAACATTTTTGGCTGGCAAAGACACTCAGAATATAAATAAAGATTACAAGATTTCAGGAGACATCCCAACCCCCTCCTCTGAATTTCAGTACGTTTCTGGAAAAAGTCTATAACTTTTTTTAAATCTGATTCAGCTTAATGGTAGGTGTCAAGGGTCCCTTTCCATGTGTCCTTGCACGATCAATCCAAAAATAAAAATGACGAGTTTATGAAAATGCGGTATCGGTTATTTTTCTGGGCTTTAAAACAGATTGTATGCCAGAAGTGATATCCTGAAAGGTAAACAGCCAGCAAATAGAAATGACTCCTATTCTGAAAATGAAATGCGTCACAATCCTACAAGTTTTGGGGTAGATTATAAAACCAGATGTTTAAAGGAAAAAGATTACTAGTACTACTATACTACTACTACTACTACATGAATTAGATGTACCTGGGATGTACATTTCCATTGTAAACTGAAGTATTTATTATAGTGAACTGGTTATTATCCTTTCATTATACTGTAGTTTCACAGTTTCCCATTGACATCGCTGTTCATTGTCAATGCAATCTGAGGTTATTATTATTATTTGAAGAAGGTCCATTGTTATATTTCTTGGGTAATACCTGTCTACTTACCAAGGATCACAGAGCCGCTGTGTTAGGCCTAACACACCCCATAAATAATGCCAATAAAGGAACGAAATGAAGAGGCGCGTGTCCTTTCCTATAAAACACATTATAAACATCTCCAATAATAGAAGATAATATAAGAAAAATCAAATCATTTCAGTAATCTTTGGTTTGATGCCCTGGCCATGTGCCGCCAGACATGGAGAGGATATGTTCAACCAAAGGATGCCTGTCAGCAGCACCCTGTTTGGCCAGGTACCCGCAGGAGTGGGTGGGAAATGTAAGCGCTCTATCTTTCCTTCTGTGGGGTCAAGTATCAGATTCCAGAAAATATTATGCATCGCCATGTGTTGCTACAGCTAGGAATTTTCTTGTGCCTGTCAGCTTTGGTGCTGGGCTTGTGTGTGTCTGATGTCACTCAAAGATACTAGAGAAATGTGCCTTTCTTCAGACCTCGATGCGACAGAGACTCCTGTTGTTATCATTTCTCCAGAAGCAGCAAGTGACAATTCTGTACTAAACAAAAGATTACACAGTGACACTGCAGTAGGATAATAACATAAGCTGAAAACGAGCGAGGATATGAAGACTGAAATGAATAAATATAGGCATATTACTGTTGTAGCAACTCATGGTGATGTGTAACAGTATATATTTTGGAGACCTGGTACTTATTCTTTAAGTGTTGTCATTGAAGTTCAAGTTTACTGTATGACATAAGATGACCCAGACTTTACATTTATGAGAACTTGTGTGAATGTGATTTTCTTTATTAAAACTGGATATTAACATAGCTCTGTGTGGCATAGCTTTTTAGAAAGCAGAGAGGAATTCATAATAGTCATGTAAAAGAGTTTGTTTTGTTTGTTTCTGTAGAGAAGTCAGAACTTGTTTACCCCAACTATGGAGAAGATGAGAATATGAGAAGGGCCACATGTGAACAGAGAGGAAGTGAAAAATGACTTAAGACTCACATGCACATCCACTAATAACAGTTTGCATAAAGTGCTTAATTTAAAATTAAATTGCAATATTTTTAGATTCACCGTAGTTAAGCTCTATAAAGAAGACTCCAAAATGTTATAATTAAGTTATCTGGGAAAATTGAGCAATTAAACCATTAGGACTGCATGTCACACTAAGGCAGATTAATGACTTGATTATGTGAGACAGAAATGTTTACACATAGGTTTGTATGCAGTCAATACTTAGTTAGGCTTACAAATAAATGGAACTATAATACATTTGATAATGAATGTGAACACAAAACTCTAATATGTTTCATCATAAGCTATGTCTATATTATAATAATTTAATTAAGTGCTTGTTGAAATTAGTATATATTTATAAATGTGTGTGTGTGAAAGCCAATAGAATTATAAAAGCATGGGAAAAAAAGATAGCA